>NW_006159716.1:4132667-4156130 GCF_000334495.1 Tupaia belangeri chinensis
AATCAAAATGACAATTCTATCCAAATTAATCTACATATTTAATGCAATCCCAATCAAAGTACCAGACACATTATTCACAGATTTAGAAAAGACAATCATAAAATTTGTCTGGAATCATAAAAGACCCTGTATTGCCAAAGCAATTCTGCACAAGAAGAGTGGAGTGGGCGGCATCTCACTCCCAGACCCAAAAATATACTACAAAGCTGTGGTAATCAAAACAGCATGGGACTGTCACAGAAACAGACAGGTGGACCAATGGAACAGAATAGAGTCCCCAGAAATAAATTCTCAAACATATAGTCAACTGAGTTTTTTTTTTTTGAGAGGTTTTCGATATAGGGCACGTGCGCTTGCCAGACAGACAGAGAGAGACATAGAGACAGAAAGCAAGAAATCACCCCCCAGGGGGGATGGTCACGCCACAATCCCTTCTCCATTCTCCTCTTGGAATCTTGGGCACGAACACGCATGCGCCTGGCATGAGTTTTAAGCCACTGGGTCCGGGACACGAACTGTGGTTGACTACGTGGGAGTCCACCGACATAGCCATTATGCTAACTGCTGGTTCCCTAGTCAACTGATTTTTGACAAGGGGTACCAGTCAATCTAGTGGGAAAAGGAAAACCTCTTCAGCAAATGGTGCTGGAAAAACTGGATATCTACTTGCAGAAAGATGAATCTGAAACCCTACCTCTCACCTCTGACAAAAGTCAAGTCAAGGTGGACCAAAGATCTAAACCTAAGACCTCAAACTATAAAACTGCTGCTAGAAAACACTGGGGAAACTCTGGGAGACACTGGGGTGGGCAAAGACTTCCTAAATAAGACTCCCCAAAGCATAGTCAATAATTCCCAAAATAGACAAGTGGGATTACATCAAACTAAGAAGCTTTTGCATGTCAAAAGACACGGTAATTAGTGTGAATCGACAGCCCTCAGAATGGGAAAATATTTTTGTAAACTAAGCGTCAGATAAGGGGCAGATAATGAGAATACACAAGGAACTCAAACAGCTGTCCCGAACAAAGATGAGAGAATTAAAAGACGAGAGAATGAGTTGAAGAAACCACTCTCTAAGGATGACATAGGAATAGCCAAAGGACATAGGAAAAAATGCTCAACATCCCTCATTGTAAGGGAAATGCAGATCAAAACAACAATGAGATACCACCTAACCCGAATCAGAATGACTAAGATTCAAACAATAATAATAATGATAAGTGCTGGTGGGGATGTGGTGAACAGTGAACTCTCTTACACTGCTGGTGGGAATGTCAACTGGTCCAGCCACCGTGGAGAACAGTTTGGAGATTCCTCAAAAATCTACAAATAGAACTTCCATATTATCCAACAATCCCAATCCTTGCTATCTATGCAAAGGACACCAAAATTCTTAATTTGAAAAGTGCTTGCACACTGATATTTATTGCGGCATTATTCACAATTGCTGCATTGGAGAGATATTGCACGTCTCCACTTAATATATACCAAGTGTCCACACTCTATGACCGAAACTGAATGACTAAAGGATATAGAAACAAAGGAAATGGTTGTGAATACCAGATATAGGGTGGTAAGCAAGTGGGTGAAGGAATAGAGTCTGAGGAAGGATATTAAGGAGAAAAATAGAGAGGCAAAGCATTAATGGGACAAAGAAAGGGGGTATTATCTGTTGAAGATAACTTTAAAGTATTATCAACTGGACTGGGGAGAAATGCACACATGTTGGAATATTTACTTTGCAAGCTAAATAATGTGACTGAATGTATAAAAAAACCCTTGAAATAAAATTAAAATAAAAAAAATGTATTTAGGGACCAGCAGGTGGCCTGGTGGTTAAGACCCTGGACTCGTAATTTGCTTATTGATATGGAATTGAGAGTTACTAAATAGTTTGGGAAAGTATTTTAGTTGTTATTCTTGGTGAAATATTTTTTCTTGCAATAGGTACAAAACCAGGCATTATTTTTCTTTTTTATAAAAATACTTATTTTTAATTTTCTTTGCTATATTCATCTTTCTAACACTTGCTCTCCCATTTGTAGTGTCCCCTTATTCTCCACAGATACCCAGTCCTAAGACTACTGCTTTGGATACAGAAGCAGACAAGGGGCTGATAACCAGAATACACAGGGAACTCAAGTGCCTTATGCGAAAAAAAAAATGATTAACCCAATTAAAAGATGGGAAAATGAGCTGAACAAAAATCTCTCTAAGGAAGACATACAAAAAGCCAAAAAGCATATGAGGAAATCCTCAACATCCCTCATCATAAGGGAGATGCAGATAAAAACCACAATGAGATACCACCTAACCCCTGTCAGAAAGGCAAAGATTAAGAATATAAAAAATGATAAGTGTTGGCGGGGATGTGGTGAAAAGGGAACCCTCCTACACTGTTGGTGGGAATGTAAACTAGTTCAACCACTGTGGAGAACAATATGGAGGTTCCTCAAAGATCTACAAATAGAACTACCATTTGATCCAGCAATCCCACTTCTGGGTATTTACCCGAAAGACAGGAGAACGCTCAGTCATAAAAGTGCTTGCACATCAATGTTTATTGCAGCATTATTCACAATTGCCAAGACATGGAACCAACCTAAATGTCCACAAACAGATGAATGGATTGGAAAAGTGAGGTATATACACTATATGGAATACTACTCAGCCATAAAAAATAACAAGACCCAGCATTTGATAGAAAGTGGTCAGATATGGAGGATCTATTGCTGAGTGAAGTAAGCCAGGCTATGAAAGAAAGATATTGTATGTATCCACTCAATATATACCGACTATTTGCATTCTATGGTAGAGAGCAAAAAATTGGAGAACATAAAAGCAGTGAAGGTACTTAACGAGAATAGGATAGTGTAGAATGGGGTGGGGAGTGAAGAGAAGAGGATATAGAAAGATAGCAAGAGAACAATAGAGAGGCAGGACGTTAATGAGAAAGAGATATGGCTTATTACCTGTTGATGATGACATGTATAGTATTCTCAACTAGATTAGTCTGAGAAGTATTTCATGATGGATAAAGTCTTTTTACAAGCAAAATGAGAAATAGTGATTGACTGTTTTTAGAATAATAATGATGATTGGGAAAAACATAGAAAAGTTATTGAATGATGAAGTGAGGAGATTAATGTCTCTGTACTGACTGACATGCATGCCATTCCCTTTTGAAAAAGCAACGTAATACACTGTAAAGTTACATGTAATCCAATGTAATATAAAGAAGATTATGATGATAAAAAAATAAAAATTAAAAAAAGAAGCAATTAAGAAAACTAACTCAGGTTAAAATGTGGTCAACTGTTATACACTGGGACACTGGAACTGAACTTGAAACAAACTTCTTCTAAAAGAGTTCTAATAATAGAGGAGCAGAAGAGTGGGTCTCAGGGTGCCTGAGAGGAGCCTAATGTGATCACAGTGACGTGTCTTTAAAAATCCATATTTAAGCTAATAAATCTATGGAAAAGTTTTCAGAGCTTCTATATTGTGAAGTCACCAGAAGCCTTGCAGAAAGCAAACACAAATCTTTACTGAGGTATGCACTTTAAACACAGATCTCAAAGAATTCCCAATTCTATATTGTGAAGTCACCAGAAGCCTTGCCGAAGCAAACACAAATCTTTACTGAGGTACGCACTTTAAACACAGATCTCAAAGAATTCCCATAGATAGAACAGTGAAGGACAGGTCACAATTTAAAATCCCCAGGCCTATAAGAAAACAGGTAAGTTATAAGAAATAACATTTTTTTATTTACTTACTTTTTTCTTTTTTTTAATACATTCAATCACATTAGTTTACAAAGTGAATATCTCAATATGTGAACATTTCTCCCTAGTCCAGTTGATAAAACTATAAAATATCTTCAACAGATAATACCACATTTCTTTGTCACATTAATGCTTTGCCTTCCTATTTTTCTTCTAAATGTTCTTTCTCAGACCCTACTCTTCCACACACACTATATCTGGTATTTACACCCATTTAAATAACTTTTTTTAAGGGCTTGGTAGTAATTCTTCACCTAGGTGGAATTTTGCTCACTATATGAAACAAAAGCATGGAACTGGAGCTTTCTTTGGAGTCCTTTTTTTTTTTTTCCTCAAGTTGATTTCTTTCATCAGTGAGCCAGACAGAAAGCACACTTGCCAAAGACTGAGACAGACAGAAAGAAATAGCACCCCCAACAGGGTACTGATGCTATGATTCACCTCAGCTTCAGCCAGCCCTGAATCGTGGACATGTGTATGCCCATCACACTCAGGGAGGTCTCTGGTCATGAACCCATAACCTTCTCAGATGGGTAAGACTTGAATAGCTTCAAGTTTTACTGCTTTACCACCATGCTGTCTCTTTAAAATTCTTCTCTAAGTGTCTGTTCCTAGCCCTGTATCAGATCTGGGTGTATTGACATATCCTGAGATACCATGGCTGATCAGGTAGAGGCAGAGGAAGGTCATAGTAACAGCCAACAACAGCATGGTGGCCCCAATTTGTAACAGCTTAAGAAGAATAGCAAACATGGACTGTTTTGGATCAACCTAAGAGCAGTCACTAATACTACATGGATAGAACAAATATTGGAAATAGGTCATACATAGAGCTAGAAACAAGAGTCCTCTTGTCAATTGTTGTTGCTTTGAGACATTCCAACAATGACTTAATTTTGCACCAACATGAATCTGAACATGATTTTGTGTTTATGATATACATAAAAATGTCTACTCATAGCCCTAGTCCACCATTTATGGGTGGTAGTAAAAATTAATAAAATGATTTTTTTTTAAATAGTAAATATTTCAGGATTAAATCATGAAAAATAGGAAGCACTGTAATTATTAGTTACTCCATATATTAGGGTTCTCCAGAGAATCAGAACCAATAGAAAATATATACTTTTTTTGTTAGGGAATTGACTCATGTGTTTATTGATGCCAAGACGTATCATGAAAATGTCTGCAAGCTGGAGAGTCAGGGAAGTTGGTGGTGTATTTCTTCCTAAAGTTGAAGAATTTAGAGGAGCCTAAAGGGCCAAGAACCAGGAACTCCAGTGTAGAGGACAGGAGAAGATAGCTGTCCCAGCTCAATGAGGGAATATTTACCCTTCCTCAGCCTTTTTTTTCTATTTAAACCCTGTATGAATTGATTGATGCTTACTCCCTTCATGAGAAGCAGATCTTCTTTAAAGTCTCTTGATTCAAATGTTAACCTCCTCCAGAAATACTCTCACAAACATACCTAGAAAAAAAATATTTCACTAGGACCAGTAGATGGTATAATGGTTATGTTGCTGGACTCTTATGTAGAAGACCACAGTTTGAGTCCTGCACCCAGTGACTAAAACTCATGCCAGGCACAAGTGCGTGCATGCCCGAAATCCAGAGAGGAGAATGGAGGAGAGGGGATTGTGGCATGGCCATGTCCCCTGGGAGGTGATTTCTTGCTTTCTGTCTCTGTCTCTCCAGCGAGCGCACACACCCTATAGCAAAGCTCTGTCAAAAAGAAACAAATGTTTCACAGGATATCTGGACATTTCTTCATCAAATTGTAAAATTAGCCATTGTACCCTGTACCAAAGTAGTATGTTTAAGTAATTTAAAAGAGATAGAAAATGTGGCAAATCTATGAAATACAAATACAAATTAACTGGATACTTAGTAAAAAAAATTAAATACGACATTCATAAGTGAAAAAAATTAAAAGTAAAAATTTAAATAGAAGAAGGAAATGGCAGATTTAGGAAGTGCTGAAGCAAGATTTGGTGAATGAGTAGATTAGAATTGTCTCAGTGCCCAGGAAACGGGGTCCTTGGGAGGTTGAGTGTTGCTGAGAGGACCAGCAGCAGCTGGACTCAGTCCAGCACCATGGTATTATCTACAGTAAGATGGGAGGATGGAAAAACATCAACAATTCTACTTTCTCTATAGAGAGGGGCAGGAGTTGTGTGGACAGAGAAGTTGGGGGAAGTCTGGCCTGGAAACAGAACACAACAGGAAAACAGGCTGCATCAAGGAAGACCACCTAGAGCCACAAATGTTCTAAAAGGCAGACATAGTCATTCTGGTTATCTATTGCTATGTGGTGAGAAACCCCTAAACTTAGAGGCTTAAAACAGCAGTGATTACTAATTGTGTTCAGGGGTCTGCAATCTGGGCAGGACATGGTGGAGATGGCTTTCCTCTGTCCACACAGCATTAACTGGAATAATGTGAGCAGGATCAGGAAGATAATCTTCACAGCTCCCCTGGCTGGCAAGTGATGCTGGCTGTCAGCTAGGAGCTTGACAGTCCGTCAGTTCCTCTCCACATGGGTCTCTCCAGGCCCTAGTGGGCATGTGCAACACATGGTGGCTGCTTTTCCAGAGAGGAAGGTGGAATGCATGGCACTTCTATTAGCTAGCTTTAGAAGCTACAGGGTATATCTACCCCAGCTATACTCTGTGGATAGATGCAGTCACAAAAATTTGCTTTGATTCAAAGAGGAGGAAGAGTGGGCTTTAGGAGATATAGTTGTACCATCTTTGGAAAATACAGTCTGCTACAGGTGATGCCAATCCAAAAGATACCAATGCAGGATCAGGTGATCCATGGAGACCTGGGGAGGTGGTTAATCAAATTGTCACAACTAGGCTGGGATCTTGTGTTGACTGAGAGGGGCAGTTGACAAAATCTAGGAGTCAGGTTATTAGCAGATGGTATGGTTAAGGGCAGAGATTCTGGAGCCAGACCCCTTGTGTTTGAATCTTGACTTCGCCAATTATTAGTTTATAAGCTCAGGCAAGAATCTTAACCCCTCTTTGCCTGAATTTCCCCATCTATTAAATGGGATGGCAATAGTACGTATCTCATAGGACTGCTTTACTGATTGAGCAATTAGTGTAGAAAAGTTTAGAAGAGAGCGTGGCTCATGGCAAGAGCTATGTAAGAATAAGCTAATATTGTTACTAGGTTGTTGCACAGAAAAGGACGAGGGACCAAACAGGGAGCCATGTTGCCAGATGGGGTGTATTGAAGCTTAGAAGTGAGGTAACCTCCCTCTTCTCATACTATCTCTGGTATCTACAGTTGTTAGCCCTAGGTAGATGCTACTTTATAGTATGTTCATTCTACTCACTGAGGTTTATGCCTGAAGTCAGACTTGTGTTCATGGATATAAGAAACAAATGTTTTACAGGTTATCTGGACATTTCTTCATCAAATTGTAAAATTAGCCATTGTACCCTGTACCAAAGTAGTATGTTTAAGTAATTTAAAAGAGATAGAAAATGTGGCAAATCTATGAAATACAAATACAAATTAACTGGATACTTAGTAAAAAAAATTAAATACGACATTCATAAGTGAAAAAAATTAAAAGTAAAAATTTAAATAGAAGAAGGAAATGGCAGATTTAGGAAGTGCTGAAGCAAGATTTGGTGAATGAGTAGATTAGAATTGTCTCAGTGCCCAGGAAACCGGGTCCTTGGGAGGTTGAGTGTTGCTGAGAGGACCAGCAGCAGCTGGACTCAGTCCAGCACCATGGTATTATCTACAGTAAGATGGGAGGATGGAAAAACATCAACAATTCTACTTTCTCTATAGAGAGGGGCAGGAGTTGTGTGGACAGAGAAGTTGGGGGAAGTCTGGCCTGGAAACAGAACACAACAGGAAAACAGGCTGCATCAAGGAAGACCACCTAGAGCCACAAATGTTCTAAAAGGCAGACATAGTCATTCTGGTTATCTATTGCTATGTGGTGAGAAACCCCTAAACTTAGAGGCTTAAAACAGCAGTGATTACTAATTGTGTTCAGGGGTCTGCAATCTGGGCAGGACATGGTGGAGATGGCTTTCCTCTGTCCACACAGCATTAACTGGAATAATGTGAGCAGGATCAGGAAGATA
Organism: Tupaia belangeri chinensis; assembly: GCF_000334495.1. Classification (NCBI taxonomy): domain Eukaryota; kingdom Metazoa; phylum Chordata; class Mammalia; order Scandentia; family Tupaiidae; genus Tupaia; species Tupaia belangeri. The sequence goes on from NW_006159716.1 coordinate 4,140,571, forward strand.
ATCTTCACAGCTCCCCTGGCTGGCAAGTGATGCTGGCTGTCAGCTAGGAGCTTGACAGTCCGTCAGTTCCTCTCCACATGGGTCTCTCCAGGCCCTAGTGGGCATGTGCAACACATGGTGGCTGCTTTTCCAGAGAGGAAGGTGGAATGCATGGCACTTCTATTAGCTAGCTTTAGAAGCTACAGGGTATATCTACCCCAGCTATACTCTGTGGATAGATGCAGTCACAAAAATTTGCTTTGATTCAAAGAGGAGGAAGAGTGGGCTTTAGGAGATATAGTTGTACCATCTTTGGAAAATACAGTCTGCTACAGGTGATGCCAATCCAAAAGATACCAATGCAGGATCAGGTGATCCATGGAGACCTGGGGAGGTGGTTAATCAAATTGTCACAACTAGGCTGGGATCTTGTGTTGACTGAGAGGGGCAGTTGACAAAATCTAGGAGTCAGGTTATTAGCAGATGGTATGGTTAAGGGCAGAGATTCTGGAGCCAGACCCCTTGTGTTTGAATCTTGACTTCGCCAATTATTAGTTTATAAGCTCAGGCAAGAATCTTAACCCCTCTTTGCCTGAATTTCCCCATCTATTAAATGGGATGGCAATAGTACGTATCTCATAGGACTGCTTTACTGATTGAGCAATTAGTGTAGAAAAGTTTAGAAGAGAGCGTGGCTCATGGCAAGAGCTATGTAAGAATAAGCTAATATTGTTACTAGGTTGTTGCACAGAAAAGGACGAGGGACCAAACAGGGAGCCATGTTGCCAGATGGGGTGTATTGAAGCTTAGAAGTGAGGTAACCTCCCTCTTCTCATACTATCTCTGGTATCTACAGTTGTTAGCCCTAGGTAGATGCTACTTTATAGTATGTTCATTCTACTCACTGAGGTTTATGCCTGAAGTCAGACTTGTGTTCATGGATATGTATCAGCTGCGCTTGTTATTGAAAATATTTAGATTAATTAAGATCTCTAATGAATCAATAAAATGTGGGTAGAGGGGAAAGGCATAGAAAGCAACCATGGATACCAGAGACAGTGTGGGAGGAGGGTGGGAGATGGCAGAGGGTGAGAGACAGGGAATCAAGGATGGGAAAAAAAGCAAAATGTACAGGAAACAAGAAATGGAAAATTATTTGTTGACGATAACACTTTGTTGATGTGCTTATTGAGTCAATATACAGTGTATTCTGTATAGAAAATCTCATTTTGTATGCTATAATGATGTATAGTAAATGAATGTAAATAAATGAATTTGAATTTAGAAAAAAAAAAGTGAGGTAACCTCTCAGTACTGAGCACTAGGGCACATGGCTTAATACTCTCAAAGCCCTCCCACCTCCTGTAAGCATGGGTCTTGGCATCAGTAGCAGGGCAGACTGAGCCCCTCCTTGGGTAGGAGGGCCACAGAGGGCAGGAAGAAGCAAGGCCTGATGGGAGAACCTTGGTGAAGCAAGGACAGCATTCTGGGGGTAAATGAATGGTCTCTCTTAGTATTGGCTCAGAGGCAATACCGAGTCCAAACACTATAAAATTCTCTGCAATGTTGTTCAAGGAGTAAAATTAGTGAGGAGTCCTGAGGCTACTTAGATGGAGAACAACTGCTTTCTCTTTAATGAGCCGCCATACGCAGCATTTAATTAAAACTGCAGGAGCATCCTAAGATTATGGGCCCAAGGAGTGTGGAGGGTTGTGGGGGCAGCCATGTGTCTGTTATGGTGGGGTGTTCCTCAGAGGCCAGGCACAGCCCTACCACCAGCTCCTCCCAGGCATGCTCCACGTCTGCCTGCCAGCTCCTGTGAATGGTCAGAAGTGTCTTCTCTCGTCACCATTCACGAGAGCACCTGGGGAAGAGACAGGCCCCACTTACTCCAGATATTTGTGGGCAGTGTGGAGAAAATCAACTTCGTTCTCTGAACTTCGGCTTCTCCATCTGGAAATGGGGTAAGGAGTCTTCCTTCAAAGGTGATGTGAAGATCTGGTGAGATACGCACAGTGGCTGCCTGACATTGACCCCCTCCATCCCCTTGGGCACTCCTGGGCAGAACCACCAAGACCAGCCCTGAAACCGTGGGGGTGGCAGGCATTGTTGTCAGAACCATGTCCTGTAAGACGCTCCTTGAACGTTCTGTGATCTACATGTACTCCCGCCCATTTGGAGGGCATGATTCCCATGGACTTTTGAAAAAAAATTTTGCCAGAGGACATGTGCACTAGCCTGAGAGAGATAGGGAGATGGAGAGAGAAGAGAGAGAGAGAGACACTTCCCCCCATGCACACGATGGGGCATGGTCATACTGCAATCCCTTCTTTTCTCCATCCTGTGGAAATCTGAGGCACACACATGCACATGCACATGGTGTGTTTTTTTCCAAACCACTAGGGCCAGAATTCAAACTATAATAGTCCATGTGGGATCCAGCTGCCTTAACCACCAGGCCATGGAGATGACCCCCCCACCACCATGGACATTTTAAAGGTCCTAATAAGTTCTGATATTAAAAAAAAAAAAGAAAAATCCTGCATTACTTAACCCAGTTGTTTTCCTAAAATTTTTCATTGTGAAGATTGTTTGACGTCCAACTTTCTCAGTGTTACATACTAGCACTATTGGGCACAGGCTCTGGAAAACACTGGAGTGGTATGAATCCCATGTGCAAAATTGCTTCATCCCCCTGAATCCTTTTCTCAGCTGAAAAATGGGGGTAACCAACACATAAACTGTGCAAAATTTCCCATGTGCAAAATTGCTTCATCCTCCTGAATCCTTCTCAGCTGAAAAATGGGGGTAACCAACACAGGTCTTGCAGGGTGTTGACGGAATTAGAGGAAGTGTATGCAAAACACCTGGCTCAGGGCCAGGCACACAATGGCAGGCAGTAAGTAGCAGATACTGGGATTTAGGCAGGCACACAGATTCAGGGAGGCTGAGGTTGCAGGTGCCAAAGGTAAGAAGCAAGGCAGGGCTTGACCACAAAGGTAAGACCAGCAGAAGCTGGCTAGGACTGAGCCCGTGGATGTGAGGACCAGGGGAACTTAAATCTCATACCTGCATGGGGATTGCTCCTGGCACCAGGAGAAAAGCTGGGTCTGCTGGAGAGGGATATACAGACCTGCTAGGAGCTGAGAGGACTACTTAGCACAGGGGCAGGTAAGGGAGGCATGTAGTAATGCCTTCATTTCACAAATATTTACTGAGCACCTACTACATGCCAGACGCTCTTAGCCACAGAGGATAACATCAGTGAACAAAGCAAAATCCCTGCCTTCATAGAGCTTACACTATCAACAAATGGACAAATTATAATAGTTTAGATAATACTGTTACAAAAATCTAATCAGCGTAAGGGATAGAGAGTGACAGTGGTATTATAAATAACAGGGAAAGCCTCCTTGGGGTGGTGATGTGAGCAGAAACTGGAAAAAGGCAGGTGATTACAAACTCACTGAGCCATCAACATCAGCATCGTTGTTATCAATAACAATAACATCATCATCTCCAACCTTCCTCCACATTATCCCTCAGGCCCAGCACCTCTCAGCAGCACCTGCTTTGTTGGGGTGCGATTCCAAGAATAACCACAAGGTGTAGTAGTGACTAACTGGATCCAGGGGCTGAGAGTTGTTTGAATCCAGGAGACTCCTGAAGCTGAAGCCACACCCTAGAATCTGATCAAGGTTGAGCTTAACCTCCAGCTGTCTGCAGCCTCAGGAATCCAGTGTAACTGGGTTGTCAACTTGCAAGTATGGTGAGGTCTTTGGTCTCTGCCATTCAGTGACTGTGAGGCTGGAGGGTGAGAAGAGAGGGAAGCAGAGCCTCAGGAACTTCCAGAGAAGCTGAACCAGGGAGGAGTGATGAGCCCCCAGTGCGAGATCCAGACGTCCTGGGGTGGGGGTGGCGTGGCCACCAGGAGAGCAATTCCCAGTTGGGCTCATTCTCTCCATGATTCAGAGAACCTTAAGAGATCCTCCTGCTCTAGTCTCTAGTGGGGAAAGCCATTGAGGAAGAAGGACGAGGAGAGGCAGGCACGTGTGACCGTGGAGTTCCAGCTCAGCAAAGCCAAGCTGGTCAGTAACACGTGATTCATGCCTGAGGTGCTCCTGTGCACTCGGCGCTGGGAGTGGACTGGACAGCTGTGAGCCTGCCACTTGCCTAGAATTCTGGGGTGAAGGACACTGCTTAGGCCCACCCCCATAATCCTCTGGGCCACAGTTAGGCGTCCCCCTGACTGAGGTCTTCCTGGAATGGGCCAAGCCTGGCCTGTTCCCCTTTGCAGACTCATCTGGAGGATAAATTTTGCTCCCTGACTTACTCCACCAAGACGGAATCACTAGGTTTCCAACGTTTGTGGCACTTTGCTTGCTCCCTAGTAACCTGTGAACAGTTGCTGCAGGGTTCTCTCTGAGGATTCCCAAGCACGGAGGCCACAGCCTTTTCTGTGAGGTTCTTTGTTTTTCTCTGGGAGAAAAAAAATCCATTTCATGTGGCTCTATGATTTCACTAACTTGCACATACATGGCTGCTGGTGTCAGGCGTATTTCTTTGTTTAAATTTTGCCACAATGTGTGTGCACTTGCGGGTGTGGGGTACTGGGGAGTAAGCAGCCCCAATGGGCATGGTCACATTGAAAATCCTCTCTCCTCCATCTGGCTCTTTTTTGGGGATTTTGGGCAAGCACCACACCCACATGTTTCCTCAAGTTGCCAGGTCTGGGACTCAAACAGCGAAGTTGGCCGTGTGGGATCCAGCTGCCCTAATCACATGGCTGGCCCAGCTTAAGGTATAGTACTGCCACTGTCTTGACTTTCTTCTCCTGCAACTAGCCCTTACTTTCGGGGTCATGTCTACACTTGAATAAGAGAATATTTCGACCAGTGCCTGGCACCTGACCAGGACTCCATAAATGGTAACCACTTTCATGTCCAGTAAGCACCGGGCACATCCTATCTGTGATCTTATTTATTCCACAGAGCAAACCTATTTGCTGCAGTTTCCTTTTTCTTCTTATTTTATTACTTTTTCCACATGAACTAGCTATAAACATCCTCACCATCACTGAGTCAAGCATATATTTTACTGCACATATTTATGTGTGTAGCAAAATACGAATGTCTTTCCTTACCACCCCTCAACATGCACCATCCCCCAGACACACACACACACACACACACACACACATACACACACGGCATGTGCCCCAGAGGTAACTTACCTGTGTAAGTTTGGTATTTGGCTTCCTAGACTTAAGAAAGTGTGTACATATACTTTTATCTTACTGGTACAGTCCTGAGAGCTGTACGGTTCAGTGCTGTCAGAGAGCGTTAAGTAAAGATAACCCTTTGCATAAACAGCTCTTTTTCTCTTGCAGTATAGTTTCACGCCAACCTCAACGTGCTAATTGTAGGTGAGCTTTATTTAAAAAAGCCCCCAGAGCGTCGCTTGGCAACTACTTTATAAACCATTTGTACAGAGTCCTAGAAAGTCACAGCAGTATCCATGCGATTCTCTAACTCATTTTCCACTCAGTGACTGTGGTCTCTATTTCAGTTGGGGGATGCGACTGCAGATCCTCTGACATGAATCTCCAGGCCATTTCCTGCCTAAAGGAGAAACCAAACAGAGAGGACATGCCTGTCTCCCTGGAGGTTGAGTCAGTCACAGTGTTGGGTTTTGAGCTCTGTTTGATCAGGGAAGACAGTCTTTGTGTACTCTAGGAAGGTCTAACAGTCAGAGTGGCCCTGTAGTCCTCTCCCCACCCTCCTTCCCCATGTCTGCCAGGGGCTGGAAGTACATCTGCTTCTTGAGCAAGCCCCTAGTGAGTGCCTGCAGGTGCTCCTCATTGGGTTTCACATATTTTCTGCTATTCACCCCTGACACTGCTTTAGGAGTGGGATACCACGACATAGATAAAGAGCCTGAATGAGAAGAAACCTGCCAGGACCATACAACAGGATGCAGCGGTGTTGAGACTGAAGCCTGCTTGGTTGAAAACCCAGGGCTTGTTCTTCTGTTCCGTGTTTTTTCTTTCTTTTTTTAAAAATTTTTTTTGAGAGATTTTTTGCTATAGGGTGCGTGTACTTGCCAGAAAGACAGAGAGAGACAGAGAGATAGAAAGCGAAAAATGCCCCCCCCAGGGGAGGAGGGCCATGCCGCAATCCCTGCTCCTCCATTCTCCTCTTGGGATCTTGGGCATGCACGCACACACACCCGGAGTGAGTTTAAGCCACCAGATCTGGGACTCAAACTACAGTTGACTACATGGGAGTCCAGTGACATAGCCATTACACTAACTGCTGGTCTTTCTTTCTTTTTTTTCAGAGTTGGAATGTGTTTTTTTTTTTAATTTTTATTTTACTTTCTTATTTTTTTAATATTCAATCACTGTATATCTTTATAGCATACTTTTACATAGTTGACCCTTTCATTGCTTTGAACACAGTAACAGGTGAGTACACACTCATATATGTGAGGTAAAATGACACTCTTCCTTGACCCTGTCTCCACCTCACATAGGCAACTATCATTATTTGTCCAGGGAGTTCTTCTAGACCTTTTTTCTCCATACACATGCTACTTAAAAATATAAAAGGGTTCACATTATGCAAATATTTCTATGACCTTTTCTTTTAACAATGGGTTCTTTCCAGGTTCATATATCTGGGCCTACTGCCCTTTTTAATGGTTGCCCAGGATTCCATATTAGGACTGTGCTATAGTTTCCCTATATTAGGACTGTGCTATAGTCTCCCTACATCCCTATTGACATTCAGTTCACTCGTCTGTAAAATGGAAATAATAACAGTATCTGTCACATAGGATGATTAGGAGAGAAAGTGATATAACCCATGTTGATTGCTTAGAATCAATACTGGTGCACACACGGACACACAAAATAGCTGTCATAATCTTTATCAGCATCATCATCACTGCTCTCAGTGGACGTGAATATGTGATGCACAATGCTACAGTAAACGTTTTTCATTTTGTGTGTATATGTGAATGTCTGTGGGACAGATTTCTGGAATGCCAGGACGGTGGTGTGGAATGTGAGAGGAGAGGGGCTAGAGTGTCCTTCCCTGCTCCAGGTCCGCCTCTCTGAATTGGCTTTGTTCCTGACTGCAACTCACACAGAACAGTCTCCCCTCCATGTCCCAGCTTGAGGGACCTGAAGTGACACTTTCGGCCTGTTGCCTCCTTAGCCCTAGGAGTGAGAATGGTGTTTGGGCTGTGGGCACATCACTAACCCTTGCCTGTTCCCTTAACTCTGTCCATCTGTCTATAGGCTAACCCTGTACTTAAATGCCACCATTTGAACCATCTGGGTGTGAATCCCATGTACTATCTGGGTCTTGTCTGACACTAGGCATTTTTTTTCCTCTATAAATGGACTACATTCTTTACCCATTTTTTTCTTTTTAGAGAGAGAGATTTTTGCTATAGGGCATGTGCGCTCGCCAGAGAGACAGAGAGACAGAAAGTGAGAAATCACACCCCAGGGGGAATGGCCATGCCGCAATCTCTTCTCCTCCATTCTCCTCTTGGGATTTTGGGCACACATGCACATGCACCCCATGAGTTTTAAGCCACCATGTCCAAGACTTGAACTGTGATCGACTACATGGGTATCCCAGTGATGTAAATTTTTATAGATATTTCATTAAATAGGATATATAAAGATGTATACATATATATTTGTTTGTTTGTTTGTTAGAGGGTACATGTGCTTGCCAGAGACAGAGAGAAGGGGAGGGAAAAATCACTCCCTAACATGCTATAATCCCTTCTCTTCCATTTCTCCATTCTTGGGATCTTGGGAACATAGTTGTATGAGCCTAGTGTGTTTTTCAAACCATTGGGTCCAGGATACAAACTGAATGATTGGTCATATGAGATCCAGTCCCCTTAACCACTAGGCAATGGGGCTGGTCCTACCTAAAGATACATGTACATATTTAAGTTTATTTATTTGTTCCATGAGAGAGAGAGAGAGAAAGAGTGAGACAGAGAAATAGGCACCCCCAACAGGGTCCTTAGCTGCAACCCACTGCCAACACTAGCCATGGATCAGAGGCATACATAACCTAGTATGAAAAGGGAGGCCCTGGGATGTGAACTGAAGACCCTTTCATGTAGGCCCAGTTGTTGTACCACTGTGTGTCATCTCCTGACCTGAAATATTTTACCTTACTCTTCACTTATCTTTAAAAATGTTGTAAATGTAATGCATGTTTATAAAAAATTCTAACAGTAAGAAGGGTATATAGGATAAGATGAGAAGCAGATGGCCCTGCCTCTCCCTGAATGGAAGGTCTCCTGAAAATGTGCGGTAGGTGGGGTGGGGGAGGAGCACCCTGACACAGGGAGGAAGGTGCGAGGCAGGGAGACTGGCATCCACCTCCTGTCCTAGCCTCCTTCAGGTATCATTCCATTTCTGTGAAGAGCACTTTTCTGCTTTCAGCCTGGGGGTTGATACCATCCCTGCCAGTCACTCTGCATGCATGGGGCTGACACAGTTGTTCTGTGGGCAGTCTTTCAGTTAATCACATTGACTTTGACCTGATTTCTGTATCTTCCCCTTGCATTTGTAAACTTCAAGGAGCAAAGGAATCCTCTCTGACCCTGCTGCCTCCAGAAATACTGGTGACTTTTGGGTGCTGCCTCTTCCCAGTCAAGCTGGCCTAATTACTCCCTGTTCTCTACTCAAATCTCTGGTCCACCAATAGCTCCCGCTGTTCTCAGCATGTTTGGGATATCTTCACTGGAACTTCTTTACTACTGTGTCAATGGGATTCCAACAAGATGAAGAGGTAATGAGTATGCTAAGACCTACAGGGACATGAATCACACGGAATGTCATAGGCCCCTAGGAGGCAAGCAGAGGTGACCTATGGGACAGACTGTGTTTCCTCCATCCTCTTCCTCTGGCCCCTTCCCTTGGTCCATTCCCTGATATCCCAGGGCTTGCCACCCTGCTTCTCTAGGTCTCTCCAGAAGCAGTACGCTGCACTCTCTCTCCTGTTAGAAACTTGCTAAGCTCAGGTGTTGGCATCAGGCTGTGCACACCGCCTCCTCTTACAGAGGCCTCTGACCAATTCCTAGTTGGCTATGTGACCTCCCTGTCACTACTGCTCAGTTTGAAGTTCTTCTCAGGCCCTTTCATCCTCTCTGCTGGGGACCAGTACCCCTTCCAATCCTCCTGATATACCTCCTGTCCAGGGAGCAAATCTAGCCACTGTCTGATTTTGTAACATTTTATGCAGCTGGCAGTGGTGCAGTGGTAAAACATGACATTCTGTGAGACTAACCAATATGGGAAAGTTGCCAGTTCAATTTCAGAAACCTCCTTGAGGGGTCCACAGGGGACCTGCTTGCACATGATCTGCTTCAAGATCCTGTTAAATGCTGTCTTTCTGTCTCTTTCACTTATGGAATAAATAAATAAGCTTTTTTATTTTTATTTACATTTTTTAATACATTCAATCACATTATTTAACTTACAAGGTGATCATTTCAATATGTGAACATTGCTCCCTGGTCCAGTTGATCAAAAGATAACAACACTACCTCCCTGTCTCAATAATGCTGTCTTTGTATCCCTCCTCCAAATGTTTTCCCCCAGGCCCCACTCCTCTACACACACCACATCTGGCATTCACATCCATCTCTTGTGTTTGTATATCCTATAGCCCATCCATTTCAGTTATAGAGTGTGGACATTCGGTATATAGTAAGTGGGGACATATAGTGTTTCTCCTTCATAGCCTGGCTTGCTTCACTCAGCAGTAACTCTTCCATATTCTTCCACTTTCTGTCAAAAGCCAGGGTTTTGTTGTTCTTAATGGCTGACTAGTATTCCATAGAGTATATGTGCCACAGTTTTTCAGTCCATTCATCCATACGGGGGCATTTGGGTTGGTTCCATGTCTTAGCAATCGTGAAAAGTGCCGCAATAAACATCGATGTGCAAGCACTTTTCCAATGAAGAATTCTTCTGTGCTTTGGGTAGATGCCAAGAAATGGGATTGCTGGATCATATGGCAGTTCTATTTGTAGATTTTTGAGGAATCTCCAAATTGTTCTCCACAGTGGTTGGACTAATTTACATTCCCACCATCAGTGTAAGAGAGTTCTCCTTTCACCACACCCCTGCCAACACTTACCATTTTTTGTTTTTTTAATCTTAGCCATTCTGACTGGGGTTAGGTGGTATTTCATTGTTGTTTTGATCTGCATTTCCCTTACGATGAGGGATGTTGAGCATTTTTTCATATGCCTTTTGGCTATTTGCATGTCATCTTTAGAGTGTTCTTTTCAACTCCTTCTCCCATCTTTTAATAGGGTTCATCATCTTTTTTCCAAACAGCTTCTTTAGTTCCTTATGTATTCTGGTTGTCAATCCCTTATCTGATGAATAGTTTACAAAAATATTTTCCCAATCTGAGGGCTGTCGATTCACACTAATTATTGTGTCTTTTGCCATGCAGAAACTTCTTAGTCTGATGTAATCCCACTTGTCTATTTTGGGGATTATCAACTGTGATAAATAAGCTTTTTATAAAAAAATATTTTTAAAGGAAGAGGAGCAGCTAAAGTAAGATGGGTGAAGATCAAAGTGGTGGTCATGGTCCTAGAGGTGGCAAGAAGGATGATAAGAACAAGAAAAATAAGTATGAACCTCCCACCCCAACTAGAGTGGGGAAAAGGAAGAAGAAAACTAAGGGACCTGATGCTGCCAACAAACTCACATGCAGTGGTGGTTAAAATGACAGAAATTAGAGAAAATTAAAGACTACCTTCTTGTGGAAGAAAAGTTCATTAGAAATTGGAAATGGGTCAGTAGGTGGCAAGGTGGTTAAGGTACTTAGACTCCCACATGGCCAACCATAGTTCAAGTCCAGAACCCAACAGCTTGAAAATAACAATGGTCATGTGTGTGTGCATGCCCAAAATCCTAAGAGAAAAATGGAGAAGGGATTGCTCCCTTTCTGTCTCTCTATGTACATGACCTATGGCAAAATAATAATAAATAAAATTAAATAAATAAATAAATCAGGAACAAATAAAATCATTTGAAGAAAAGCAAAAGGAAGAAAGATCAAAGATAGATGATCTTAGGGGGAGCCCAATTTTGGTAGGAACTTTGAAAAAGATTATTAATGACAATCATGCCATTGTATCTACATCTGTGAGCTCAGAACTCTATGTCAGCATTCTTCTACTTGTGGACAAGGATCTGCTGGAACCAGGATGCTGCCCAATCCTACTCAACCACACTGCTGTGATAGCAGTGCTGATGAATGACAGATTCCCTGGTCACAGCGATGAAAGTGGCAAAGGCCCCACAGGAGACATATGCTGATACTGGGGGTGGAGGGGTGAACAACCAAATCTAGGAGATTAAGGAATCTGTGGCACTTCCTCTCACTCATCCTGCATATTATGAAGAGATGGGTATAACGTCTGCTAAAGGGGTCATTCTCTATGGCCCACCTTGCACAGCTAAGACCTTGTTAGCCAAATCAGTTGCAAACCAGACTTTAGCCACTTTCTTGAAAGTGCTAGGCCCTTAACTTATTCAAATGTACCTAGGTGATGGGCCCAAACTTGTACAGGATTTGTTCTGAGTTGCTGAAGAATGTGCACCATCCATTGTGTTTACTGAAGAAATGATGACGTTGGGATAAAAAGATATTAGTCAAACTCTGGTGATGAGAGAGAAACTTGGTGAACAATGATGCAACTGTTAAGCCAACTGGACAGATTTGATTCAAGGGGAGACATGGAAGTATTTATAGCCACAAACTGAATAGACCTTTTGGATCTAGTGCTCATCAGACCAGGCCACATTGACAGAAAGATCAAGTTCTCCTGAAAAGAGCAAAATGAACAGACCAAGAAGCACATCTTTCAGATTCACCCAAGTAGAATTCTGACCAATGATGGAACCCCTGATGACCTGATCATGGCTAAGGATGATCCCTCTGGTGCCGACAAGGCACTATGTACAGAAGCTGGCCAGATAGCCTTGAGATAATGTAGAATGAAAGTTCCAAATGAAGACTTCAAAAAAATCTAAAGAAAATGTTCTTTATAAAAAACAAGAAGTCAGCCCTGAGGGACTCCATCTCAAGTGAACCAGTTACCTTCAGGAAAATGGTTGGGAGATCTCCTGACCCCAGAGAAGAATGAGGCTGAAGAAGTACACAGAGGAATCCATGTTCCAATTGATTTTTACTATGAGCCTCCCACGAACCTCACATGTGTCTTTTGGAGCATGATGGGTAGGACGCTCACTGGACAGCCTTCATCTGCTAGTCACTATGCAGCACTCTGCTTCCTCCCAAAAAGTGTGTTTTTTCCACAAACAATTAAAAAAATAAGAGGAAGAGGAAGGAGGGACAAGGGGGAAGAAAAAGAGAAGGAGAAAAAGAAAGGAGAAGGAAAAGGAGAAGGAGGAGAAGGAGAAGGAGAAGGAAACAGAGGTAGGGTCTACCCAGGGGTTATTTCTTGTTTAAAAACAAAGAAAGTGTTATTTTACATTCCTTGCTGTTCTCATGTGGTCAGGCAAACTGAGTAGCTGTGACCTAAAGCACACAGAACCTAAACTATTTACTATGTGGGCTTATATACACAATGTCTGCTGACTCTGCTCTAGGCCTTTTACTGTAAAGCCTTCAGAAGGGGAAAGAAGTCATTTGTGGATCTTCTGCCCTTGGCCCTGCGACCTAGTCAGTAGCTCCTTCAGGTGACACCCGTGCCTTCCTCCTGGCAGTTGCAGTGACCCAAAGCCTTGAGTGTGTTCTATAGAGACCTGGTCCCTGGTAGGAAACATCCCCCACCACCTGAGGACTACACACAGCCTAGAACACCAGTCAAGTCCAGCCTTGGCTGAGCAACACGTGTCTCAGTCAGACAAAGGAGCCACCCCATCCTTTAGGAGGTGGGAAAGTGCACCCTGGAGCAGTGCTGGTGATTAGAGAAAACCAACAAGGTCCCATCACCATCTGTGTCTGCCAGTCATGCCACAGGGTCTACAATGAGCTCAAGCATCTGTGGCCAATGACAGCCCAGCTACAGTGGCCTGTGTAGAAGGGAAAGATGGAAAGTGCAATGGAGGTTTCCAGAAGGTGAGCAGAATCTCAAACAACTGACAGCACATTCTGAGAGCTCCTGGAATACTGCTCCCCAAGGAGCCTCTTCCAAATGGTACAAACAGCATGATACTGGCCTTGTCCTGAGTAGCCTGTACCTAATTCCTGCCCCTCAGGGATCCTGGGGCTCCACTGATGCCTCTTTTCCACTCCTGTCCTGAGCTGGCCCCAATTTAATCTGGAGGTGATGCTTCAGAAGCGTCCAGTTCTATCACCTCTAGGAGCTACCTTTTCAAGGTCACTATTGTACTCTTGGTCACTGAATCCCCTTGTCAGTAATCCATTCTCATCTTGTTGATTTTCTGCATCCTTTGACCTATTTTTAAGTTCTCTGACATTTTTAAAGCTCTCTCTTCTCTTAACTCCCACCACCTCATCCTCATCATTCTCCCTCTACCTAGGTTCCTACTCCTTTTCACTGTCACTTGCCAGTGTCTCCACCTTGGGACTCCCTCCAATGCTGGGTGCAATTCCAAGGCCCACTCTTCCTTGTCTATACCCTCCTTTGGTCTCATGGCTTTAACCATCACCTACATACTGCAGCTTCTCAGGTGTATATCTTCAGCCCTGTTTCTCCACTGGGCTCCAGACTCTAACATAGAACTACCCACTTGCCATCACTGCTTGAATGTTCAATGGCATCTCAAACATAGCATATCCCAAAGTGGAAATCTAGATTTCCCCATCCTGGCCTGTTCCTCTCCTTTTCTTCCCAATTTCTACATGGTATACTTTCCACTCATTACTCAAGACCCCAAAACTAGAATTCATTCCAAATTTTCCCTCTCCTCTATTCTTTACATCTATATGAACAATAAGACCTGTTGGCTTCAATTACAGGTGTAATCTGTTGAAGATATTTTGATCAACAGGACTGGGGAGAATTGTTCACATATTGAAATGTTCACTTCATAAGCTAAACAATGTCATTGAATGTATATAAAAATTAATTAGTTAATTAATTAATTAATTAAAAAAAGAACATAACCCAAATCTATCCTACCTCTTCACAGCCTCTGCCTCACTCTAAGCCCCCATTAGTGTTGTGTGAGTGATGGCAGTAGCAACCTAACTGGCTTCCTATGCCTTTGGTTATGCACCTAAGTTGATTTTGGGTTTTACACAGAACTCATATCAGTCATTCTCCTGGTAAAGTGTTCCAATGACTACCCATTGCTCTTAAAATAGTACCTACGCTTTTTTAAAAAAGATTATTTTATTTAACTTTACTTATTTTTTAATTTGACCATAGAGGGACAGGGTAAGAGAGAGAGAATGAGAGTGAGAGCAAGAGTGAGAGTGAGAGACAGAGAGAGAGAGTGAGAAAGCAAGCTTCCAGGTCCGGGATTTGAACTACAGTTGGCAATGTAGGAATCCAGCGCTCTTAACTACCATGTCACTTGCCAGGCCCAAAATAGTGCCTACTCTTGATGAGAGTTCCCAAGCCTCATGCCATCCGTAACTCTCTGCTTTTATGTCATCCCCTCTCCCTGCACCCTGTGCTCCAGCCACACCAGCCTGAACTGCTGCTGCAGAGTATGGTACTTACTGCCCACTCTATGCCTGTAAAGCTCTTTTCCTGGATCTTTTCATAGGTGGATCTTCCATGATTCCTGTCTCCTCAGTAAGGTCTTTCCTAATTCTTCTGATCTAGATTCTCCCTTCCCCTGGTTGCTACCATATCACGCTCAGTGTCTTCATAGCAGTTACCAGTACCTGAAATTACATTTGTTCATTGATGTGTGGAGTGGTTGAGGGTGCACTTTCCAAAGCCCAAGTGCCTGTGTGCAAATCTCAGCTTTGCTACAATGGTTGTGTAACCTAAGGCAACCTGTATAGTCTCCCTGGGTTTGCTTTCCATATCTGTGAATGTGGATGATTTAAATTAAGAGTCAGCATATAATAGGTCTGGGATCAAATTAGGCTTTATTCCCCTTTTTTGTCCAACCTATAAATTAAGAATGATCTTTACATTTTTCCTACTTTATCTTTAAATACACACACACACACACACACACACACACACACATATATATATGGCAAAGCAAAAATCCAGAGAAAGAAGTCAGTGAAATTTGGTCATATGGCAATATGTTAGCTCCTTGCTTGTGGAAAGCATTAATTTCCTCAAGAGTTTTTCTCCCTGGCTTAGTGCTGAAACGGCACAAAACAGGCAGAGGTGTGATTCTCCTAGATTTATTATTAATGTCACAAGCATTTTAAGAATAAAATAGCTACAAGCAGATTTGGAAGTCCTTTAAGTATGATTTTTATAGTCATGTGAAGTATCCCAAAGTTAAGGGCTAGAGGTGATGTGACACTTAGACTAGTGAAGAGGAAGTAGCAGCCGTGGTTAACTGAGCAGGTGGACACACCCTCCAACAGGATTCCATATGTCAGGCATGCCCT
>NW_006159716.1:4156349-4185888 GCF_000334495.1 Tupaia belangeri chinensis
GATAAGAGATATTTTTTAAAAGAATTATTTTATTTAACTTTATGTATCCATTTATTTATTTTAATTTGACCAAAGAGTGATAGAGAGAGGGAGAGAGAGCATGAGAAGCAAGCCACCACGTCTGGGATTCGAACCATGGTCGGCCATTTGGGAGTCCAGTGCCCTTAACTACCATGCCACCTCCTGGTCCCATGATAAGAGATATTGATAATTTCTTCACATATTTTTGGTCATTTGTATGTCTTTCTTGGAGAGTTTTCTGTTCAACTCATTTGCCCATCTTTTTATTGGATTGATTATTTATTTTTTTTTTTTTCAGGTAAACTGCTTGAGTTCCCTGTATATTCTATTTATCAATCCCTTATGTGAGGCATAGTTTGGAAATATATTCTCCCACTCTGAGGGTTGTCTCCTCACTCTAATTATTGTTTGTTTGTTTGTTTTTACTGTGTAAAAGCTTTTTAGCCTGATATAGTCCCACTTGTCTATTTTGGGGATTATTGCCTATGCTTTGGGAATCTTATTTAAGAAGTCTTTGCCTACTTCAATGTCTCCCAAGAGTTTGCTCTGTGTTTTCTATGAGTACTTTGTTTAGGTTTTTATTATAGGGCACCTGTGCTTGCTGGAGAAAGACAGACAAACAGAGACAGAGAGAAGGAAAGTAAGAAATCACTTTCTAGGGGAAACGGCCATGCTACAATCCCTTCTTCCCAGTTCTCCTCTCAGGGTTTTGGGTCCTCACGAACACGTGCCTGGCATGAGTTTCAAGCCACCAGATCTGGGACTCAAACTGCAGTCAGCCATTTGGGAATCTAGCACCTTACCATCACACCACCTGCTGGCCCCATTCTACCTATAGTTTTTTGGTTTGAAGTTGTAATGTTTAAATCCTTGGTCCATTTTGAGTTCATTTTTGTAAATGGTGAGAGATAGGGGTTAAGTTTAATTTTACTGCAGATTGATATTCAGTTTTTCCATCACCATTTGCTGAAGAGATTTTCTTTTCCCCACTGGCTTGTCTTGTGCCCTTTGTTGAAAATCAGTTGGTTATATGTTTTAGGGTTTATTTCTGGGTTCACAATCAGTTGGTTCTATGTTTTAAGGTTTATTTCTGGGATCACAATTCTGTTCCATTGGTCTACCTGCCTGTTTTTGGGTCAATACTACACTGTTTTGATTATCACACCTTTGTCATATATTTTGTGGGTAGGAAGGGAAATACCTTCTCCTTTATTCTTGCTGCTTTTGGAGTACAGGGCCTTTTATGATTCCAGAAAAATTCTGATATATTTTTTTTCTATTCCTGTGAGGAATAACTCTGGCAGTTTGATTTGAATTGCATCAAATTTATAGATTAATTTGAGTAGGATTGACATTTCAGTTATTGATTCTTCCAATCCAGGAACATGGGATGTCTTTCCTTTTATTTTTGTATCATTTTCAATTTCATTTATTTATTTTTATTATTTTTTTTAATATACATTCAATTGCTATACATCATTTGTCTTGTAAAGAGAATCTATCCAACATGAAATACACCTCAGACCAGTCTAGTTGAGAATACTATACATGTTATCATCAACAGGTAATAAACAACTGGTGTGTCCCACAAATGTCTTGCCTTTCTATTGTTTTCTCCCTAATTTCCTTCCTTATATTTTTCCCCTCTCCAACCCTCCTTCCACACTGTCTCCAGTGCAATCCAGGAACATTGGATGTCCTTCCACTTTTTAATGTCATTTTCAATATCTTTTTAAAGATTTTCATAGTTTTCTTTATAAAGGTCTTTGATTTCCTTAGTTAGGTTTATCCCTAGATATCTTATGCATCTTGTGGTTACAGTGAAAGGGATTCCTTTCTTCAGCTCTACTTCATTCAACTTGTTGTTCATATATAGAAATGCTATAGAATTTTGGATGTTGATTTTGTATCCTGCCCCCTTACTGTATTCACTTATTACTTCAAGAAGTTTTTTCATGGAGACCTTTGGGTCTTCTAAGTATGTCATCTGTGAATAAAGATATTTTCAACTCTTCTTTGCCTATTCAAATGCTTTTTATATTGTTCTCTTCTCTGATTGCATTAGCTAAGACTTCCAGTACTGTATTAAAGCGCAGTGGAGAAAGTGGGCAGCCTTGCCTGGTACCTGTTTTTAGCAGGTTATTTATTACTTTCAGCTTTTCCCCATTCAGTATAATGTTAGTTGTAGGTTTTTCATAGATGGCTTTTTATTGTGTTGAGAAATGACCCTTCTATACCAATCTTACTGAGTGTCTTAATCATAGAAGCATGTTGTATTTTATCAGATACATCAATTGAAATGATCTTATGATTTTTCTTTCTGTTAATATGGTGTATTACATTATGGTCTTGCATATGTTGAACCACCCTTGCATCCCCAGGATAAAGCCTACCTGGTTGTGATGAATAATCTTTGTTATATATTGTTGGATACACTTTGCGAGTATCTTGTTTGAGAATTTTTGTATCTATATTCATCAATGGTATTGGTCTGTAGTTTTCGTTTTTTGTTATGTCCTTATCTGTTTTGGGAATGAGGATGATAGAGGCTTTATAAAATGAATTTGGAAGGTTTCTTTCCTTTTGAATCTTTAGAAATAACTTGAGTAGGATAGGGATTAACTCTTCCTTAAAAGTTTTGCAGAATTCAGAAGTGAAGCCATCTGGACCTATCTGGCCCTGGGCTTTTCTTTGTCGGGAGGTTATTTATTACTGATTCAGGTTCTCTATGTCTTCCTGATTCACTCTTGGTAGATTATATGCATCCAGGAATTTTTCCATCCCCTCCAAGTTATCGTGTTTGTTGGCATATAGTCACTCATAGTATCTAATGATATGTTGTATTTGTACTATGTCTGTTGTAATAGTGCCTGTTTTATCATGTATTTGATTTATCTGGTTTCTTTTTTTCTTCTTCTTGATCAGTCTAGCCAATGGTGTGTTGATTTTGTTAATCTTTTCAAAGAACCAGCTTTTGCTTTTGTTTACTTTCTGTATGGTTTGTTTATTTTCTATTTCATTTATTTCTGCTCAAAACTTTATTATTTCTTTTTGCCTGGCATTATTCGGGTTTGTTTTTTGTTATTTTTCCAATTCCCTGAGGCATGATGTTAGGTTATCTATTTGCCATCTTTTCATCCTTTTCTTATGTGCACTAATTGCTATAAATTTCCCTCTTATGACTGCTTTTGCTGTGTCCCATAGATTATGGAAATGTATACTCATTATAATTTCTTTCCATAATTTTTTTGATTTAAGACTTAATTTCTTCGGAAGAAGTCCTTCAGAAATAGGTTGTTCAGTTTCCATGTGTTTGTGTATTTTCAAGGGCGTTTCTTGAAATTAATCTTGAGTTTAATTCCATCATGATCAGAGCAGATGCTGGATATAGTTTCTATGCCTTTGAATCTGTAAAGGTTTGATTTGTGTCCTAACATATGATCAATCTTTGAAAAGGCTCCATGCTGGGGTGAGAAAAATGTATATGTTGTCAACCTAGGGTGGAAAGTTCTATAGATCTGTCAAGCCCACTCAATTTATAGTATCATTTAGATCCTGTATCTCTCTATTTATTTTCTGCCTAGATCTGTCTAAAGGAGATAATGGGGTGATGAGATTTCCAACAATTAAACTATTTCTCCCTATCTCTCCTTTTAGCTCCAGCAGTCTTTCCTTCACATATTTAGGTACACTGGAGTCGAGTGCATAGATATTTATAAGCATTTTGTCTTCTTGCTGGATTACCCATTTTACTATTATATAATGCCCTTCTTTGTCTCTTCTTACAGTCTTTGACTTGAAATCTATTTTGTTTGAAATCACTATCGCTACTCCAGCCCTTTTTTGATTTCCATTTGCATGGAATATCTTTTTCCAGCCCTTTACTTTTAGTCTATGTATGTCTTTATCCATAAGGTGAGTTTCTTGTAGGGGTTCTGGTTTTTTATCCATTCAGCCAGTCTATATCTCTTAATTGGAGAATTTAATCCATTGACATTCAATGTAATTATCGATATTTCTATACCTGTTCCTATCATTAACTGAGCCATTTTCTTAGTTGCTTTTTGTCTGTCTGACTTTTTAGTTTTCCTGGTATAGTACTCCCTTCAGAATCTCTTGAAGAGCTGGTCTGAAGTTGGTAAATTCCTTCAAATTTTGTTTATCTGAGAATGTTTTATCTATTTTCCCATATGAAAGATAATCTTGCCGGGTATAGTATTCTTGGTTGAAATTGTTTTTCATTCAATACTTTGACTATATTTTCCCATTCTTTCCTTGCTTGCATTGTTTCCACCAAGAGATCCGATGTTAACCTGATGGGGTGACCTTTGTAAGTAACTTGATTTTTCCCTTTTGCCAACTTTAGTATCTTCTCTTTGTCTGTTGTTTTTGCCAGTCTGGCTATGATGTACCTAGCAGAGGATCTTCTTGGGTTGATTCTACTCGAGGTCCTATGTATTTCTTGGGTCTGGATATTTGAATGCCTTTCTAGGTTTGGAAAGTTTTCTTCCAGGATTTCATGGAATAAATTATCTATGCCCTTTTTATTTTCTTCCTCTTCTGTGATACCAATTATTCAGATGTTGGGGTGCTTGATGATATTCAGTATTCCTCGTATATTATCCTTGTTTTTCTTGGTTGTTTTCTCAATCTTCTTGATACTTTTTTTCTAGGTCAGATGTTTTGTCTTCTATATTCAAGATTTGATCTTCTGCCTGACCTAACCTACTTTTAATATTTTCAAGGGAGGTTTTGATATCCTGTTTCACATTCTTCAACCCTAGAAGTTCCATCTGGTTCTTGTTTAAGGTATCTTTTTATTCTTTCAAGTTATGAAAGGACTTCCTCATCTCCTAGAGCTCCTTGTCTCTTTTCTCTTCCATCTCAGTCAGTTTAGTCACTACAAATACTCTGAATTCCTTATCCAACACATCCACTACGTCCATTGTATTAACTTTGGGTGATGTAGGTGTGATGATTTCCCTTGGGGGAGAGGTCTTTTGTTGGTTGCTCATACTTTTTGAGCCTCTGCAATTGTTCTTAGTCATCAGGTGATCTATATGTTCCTTCCTAAATTATTCAAGGTATCCTGAATGTTAAAAGGTGTGCAGGATTAGGAAACTGGTGATTTCTTTTACAGTTGGCCTACCTGTTGCTCACCAGTACCATGCACTGTTGTCACTGGTCCTGGGTGACCCAAAGTCCTCCCTGTTTCTAAGGAGTGGTGAGCCTCCAACTGACCTAATAAGCTACACCTCAAGAGCAAAGAAAAAAATAATCGTGTGGCATGCAACACGCACCATGCACTATTTGAAGCTCTGAAAGTCAGAGTCCAAAGGCAAGTGGAGAAAGGGTGGAGAATGAGTGACTGGCCCTAGCCATGAAGGCCTGCTGCTGCAGGCAGCCTGGTGTCCAGAACTGCTCGCTGGCTTGAACCGGTCTCCAGGTGGGGTTGGGGTGGGGGGCATGCAAGTTCTTCTTAAAGTCCCAAGAAACCAACCTGAAGTCCAGAGATGAGTAGGGGTGGGGATGAGCAATGGATTCCTGCCCTACAGCCGCAGGTAGCCTGGTGTCCAGATTCATTATGTTTTTGATTTATCTAGTTTCTTTCTCTATTCTTAATCAATCTAGCTAATGGTGTGTCAATCTTTTTTCAAAGAACCAGCTTTTGCTTTCATTTATTTTCTGTATAGTTTGTTTATTTTCTATTTCATTTATTTCTGCTCAAATCTTTATTCTTTATTTTCTCCTGGCATTTTTCTTTTTGTGGTGTTGTTGTTTTTTCAAATCCCTGAGGCACAATGTTAGGTTGTCTATTTGCCACCTTTCTATATTTTTCTTATGTACACTAATAGCTTTGGATTTCTCCCTTATGACGCTTTTGTGATATCCCATAGATTATGGAAACACATGTACTCATTATCATTTGTTGCCATAAATCTTTTGATTTCAGACTTAATTCCTTTCAGAGTTGAGAAATCATTCAGGAGTTGGTTGTTAAATTTCCATGTGTTTGTGTATTTTTGAGGATTTTTCCTAAATAAATATAAAGATTAATTCCATCATGGTCCGAGAAGATGCTAGAAATAGTTTCTATGCCTTTGAAATTGTAAAGACTTGATTTGTGCCCTATTATATGATAAATCTTTGAAAATGTTCCATGCGGGGGTGAGAAAAATGTATATTTTGTGGCCTCGGGGTGGAAAGTTCTATAGATGTCTATCAAGTCCATTTGATTTATAGTATTGTTAGGGCCTGTATCTCTGCTAATTTTTTGTCTAGAAGATCTGACTAAAGGAGATAACTGGGTATTGAGATCCCCAACATTTATAGTATTGTAACCTATCCTTTTAGCTCTAGCAGTCTTTCCTTCATGTTATAGTTGCTCCTGAGTTGGGTGCATAGATTTTTTTTTTTGGAGAGGTTTTTGCTATAGGGCACGTGTGCTCACCAGAAAGAGAGAGACAGAGAGACAGGAAGTGAGAAATCAGCCCCCGGGGGGATGGCCAGGCCACAATCCCTTCTCCTCCTTTCTCCTCTCGGGATCTTGGGCATGCATGCGCACGCGCCCGGCATGAGTTTAAGCCACTGGGTTGGGAACTCGAATCACAGTCGACCACATGGGAGTCCAGCAACATAGTCATTACACTAACTGCTGATCCTGGTGCATAGATATTTCTAAGCATCATGTCTTCTTGGTGAATTAGCCCTTTTACTACTATATAATGCCCTTGTCTCTACTTACAGTTTTAGCCCTAAAATCTATTTGGTCTGAAATCGGTATTGCAACTCCAGCCTTTTTTTTTTTTTTTAAATTTCCATTTGCATGGAATACCTTTTTCCAGCCCTTCATTTTTGGCCTATGTATGTCTTTATCTATAAAGTGTGTTTCTTGTAGGCAACAGATAGTTGATTTTTGTTTTATCACCCATTCAACCAGTCTGTCTCTTGATTGGAGAACTTTATCCATTAACATTCAGCATTATTACTGATATTTCCAGGCATGTTCCTATTAAGTGAGCCGTTTTCTTGATTATTTTTTGTTTTCTTATATCTGTATGTTTGACTTTAGTTTTCCTGTATAGCACTCCCTTCAGAACTTCTTGAAGAGTTGGTCTGCAGTTGGTAAATTCTTTTAAGTTTTGTTTATCTGAGAATGTTTTTATCTTTGTTTCCCATATAAAGGATAATCTTGCCAGGTACAGTAATCTTGGTTAAAATTGTTTTTCATTTAACACTTTGAATTTATCTCCCCATTCTTTCCTTGTCTGCATTGTTTCCAACAAGAGGTCTGATCTTAATCTGATGGGATAACCTTTGTAAGTAACTTGATGTTTCTCTCTTTCCAATTTTAGTATCTTGTCTTCATGGTTTTGGCCAATCTGGCTATGATGTGCCTTGGAGAAGATCTTGGGTTGATTCTGGGTCTTTTGTATTTCTTGGGTCTGGATCTTTGAATGTCTCTCTAGGTTTGGAAAGTTCTCTTCCAGGATTTCATGGAGTAGGTTATCAATGCCCTTATTATTATTATTTTTTTTACCTTCTGGAATACTAACTATCCAGATATTTGGGTGCTTAATGGTATCCAGTATTTCTCATATATTGTCCTCATTTTTCTTATTTTCTCAGTCTTTTTGATTATTTTTTCTAGGTCAGAGGTTTTGTCTTCTACATTCAAGATTTGATCTTCTACATAATCTAATCTGCTTTTAATACTTTTGGGGGAGGTTTTAATTTCTTGCATTACAGTCCTCATCTCTAACAATTCTGTTTGATTATTTTTTATGGTATCTATTTCTTCTTACAAATTGTGAAAGGACTTCTTCCTCTCCTGGAGCTTATTGTCTCTTTTCTCTTGCATCTCATTTAGTTTTGTCACTATAAATATTCTGAATCATTTATGTGACATTTCTACAAGTTCCACTGTGTTGTCTGTGGTAGATAAGGAATTGATGTTTTCCCTTGGGGAGAGAGAAATTTTGTTGGTTGCTCATATTTCTTGTACCTCTGCAGTGGTTTCTAGTCATGTGGTGATTTATACTTTTCTTCCAAACTTCTTCAGGTTAATTCTGAGCATTCAAAGGCATGCCAGAGTAGATGATTGGCAATCTCTCTGCTGCTCTACCTCCCTTATACTCACCAGCAACATGCATGGTTGTCATTGGACTTGGATGATTTAAAGTTCTCTCAGTTTCTAGAGAACAGGTGTGCCTGGTACTAGATGCTGTACTTTGAGGAAGACAGAGGAATCAAGCAGCTGTACACTTCAGAAAACACTGTGGTCTTAGAATTCAGAGGTTTGTAGCAGGGTATGAGCCACAGTCTTTCTGCAGCTGTTTCCCTGGTGCTCTCAAGAGTTGAGAGGTGAGTGGGGAAGGGAATGAACCATGATTTCTAAAGCACAGCCTTCCAGCCACGTATAGCAAGGCCTGTCACTGGAATGGGTGTCCCAATGGAGCAGGGAGGGGGCAAGGTCTTCTCAAAATCCCAAATAACACATCTGAGAGTTCAAAGGTGAGTAGAGGAGGAGATGAGTCATGGGTCTCTGTAGCACAGCCTTCCAGTCATGTAAGGCAAGGCCCATTGCTGGAATGGATGTCCCAATGAAGCAGGGAGGGAGCAAGTTCTTCTCAAAGTCAATTTCATTTTGGGGGGCCAGCAGTTGGCGTAATGGCTATGTCGCTGGACTCCCATGTAGTCAGCCATGGTTCGAGTCCCAGATTCCATGGCTTAAACTCACGCTGGGCATGTGTGCATGCATGCTCAAGATCCTGAGAGGAGAATGGAGGAGATGGGATTACGGTATGGCTAGCCCATCTGGGGGGTGATTTATCACTTTCTGTCTCTCTCTGTCTTTCTGGCAAAAACCTCTCCAAAAAAAAAAAAAAGACAAAGGACACTATTCAGTACTAAAATGGCTAGCTTATCAAGAAAACATAATACTTATAAATATCTATACACCCAACACTAGAGCATCCAAATACGTGAGAGACTGTTAGATCTCAAGGGAGAGATAGACTGAAACACAATAATTATTGGGGAATCTCAACATCCCACTGTTTCCTCTAGAGAGATCATCTAGACAAAAAACAAAAAGATGTAAGGTCTAAATAATACCATAAATCAAATGAACTTGACAGAATAAAACATTAAACACAGTAACTAAAAAATACACATTTTTCTCACCCCTACATGGAACATTTTTTGAAGACTGACCACATGATAGGGCACAAAACAAGCCTTTACAGATTCAAATGTATAGAAATGATATCCAGCATTTTTCTTATCATAGTGAAATCAAACTTGAAATTAACTACAGAAAGAACTATCGAAAATACACAAACAAATGGAAACTAAACAACCTACTCCTGAATGACTTCACAACTACTGAAGAGATTAAGACTGAAATCAAAAGACCCTTTGAATCTAATGATAATGAACAAATGAGTTTGTGTAATCTACAGGACACAGCAAACGCAGTCATAAGAGGGAAGTGTATAACAATTAGTGCTCATGAAGAAAAAACTAGAAAGATAGCAAATAGACAAACTAATGACACATCTCAGGAAACTGGTAAAACAATAACAAAAAAATACCAGAAGAAAATAAATAATAAATATTAAAGCAGAAATAAATGAAAAAGAGAATAAATAAACTATATAGGAAATAAATGAAACCAAAAGCTGGTTCTTTGAGAAGATAAACAAAGTTGATGAGCCATTAGCCATATTAATTAAGAAGAAGAGAGAAAGGAACTAGATAAATCAAATCAGCAGTGAAACAGACAGTATTACAACAGACGTAACAGAAATACAAAAAACCATGAGAGAATACTACAAGTGACTATATAACAACAAACAAAAGCTAGGTGAGACTGACAAATTTCTGAACACATGTAACATCAAATCTGAACCAGGATGAAATAGAAAGCCTGAATAGACCCATTAACAAGCAATTAGATTGAATTAGTAAGCCTCCCAACAAAGAAAAGTCCAGGTCCTGATAGGGTCACTTCAAAATTCTATAATACTTTTAAAAAACTAGCCCTGACTCAAACTATTTCTAAAGATCCAAAAAGAGGAACTCTCCTAAATTCATTCTATCCTGATGAACACAGATGCAAAATTTATCAAGATACTAGCAAATTGTATCCAGCAACACATTAAAGAGATTATACACCATGACTAGGTAGACTTTATTCCAGGGATACAAGGGTAGTTCAACATATGCAAAGCAATAAATGTAATACACCACATTAACAGAAAGAAAAAAGTAAACCATATGATTCTATTACTCAATGTATAGAAAACATTTGCTAAAATATAATATGCTTTGATGATTAAGACTCTCAGCAAAATTGTCATAGAAGGGACATTCCTTAACATAATAAAATTCATCTATGACAAACCCATAGCTAACATTATATTGAATAGAGAAAAAACTGGAACAAGACAAGAACACCCACTTTCCCCAATTCTTTTCAAGATAGTACTGGAAGTCCTAGCCAATGCAATTAGACAAGAGACTAAAATAAAAAACATTCAAATAAGAAAAGAAGAAGTAAAATTATCTCTATTTGTAGATGAATCATATACATAGAAAATCCAAAAGAATACACACACACACATACACACACACACACACACACACACACACACACACAAACAGAAACCTACTGGAAGTGATAAATGGATACAATAAAGAAGCAGGATACAAAATCAACATACAAAAATCTATAGCATTTTTATGAACAACAATGAACAGAGATAGAAATGTAGAAGAAAAATTCCATTCACAATAGCCACAAAAATATGTTGTGTACCTAGGAATAAACCTAACTAAAAAAGTGAAGACCTCTACAAAGAAAACTATGAAAAACTTAAAAATGAAATTGACTTTTTTTTGAGAGGTTTTTGCTATATGGTATGTGCACTCGCCAGAAAGACAGAGAGAGACAGAGAGACAGAAAGTGAGAAATCACACCCCCCTCCCAAAGGAGGATGGCTACACCTCAAATCCTTCTCCTCCATTCTCCTCTCAGGACTGGGCACACTCACACATGCACCCAGTGTGAGTTTAAGTCACAGGGTTCAGGACTCAAACTGTGGTCCACTACATGGGAGTCCAGCGACATAGCCATTATGCAAATTGCTGGTCCCTGTCCTTTGTCTCTTACAGGTTTTGTCCTGAAGTCTATTTTGTCTGATATCAGTATCATAACTTCAGTCTTTTTGTTTTGTTTTGTTTTGTTTCCATTTGTTTAGAATATTTAATTCCAGTCCTTCACTTTTAGTCTATGTATACCTTTATCAGTGAGGGCTGTTTCTTGTAAACAGCATAGAAAGGGTCCCTGTTTTTTCCTCCATTCAGCTAATCTGGATAATTTAATCCATTAACATTCAATGTTATTATCAACATTTGCAGGCTTATCCCTGCCATTCTGTAACCCATTTTCTTTCTTTTTTTTTTTTACTCTATTATTTCTGTTTGTCTCTCTTTAGTTTTCTTGATGTAGTACCCCTTTCTGTTCTTCTTGAAGAGCTGGTCTAGTATGGTAAATTCTTTCAGTTTTTATTTATCTGAGAATGATTTTTTCTTCCCATTTGAAGGATAATGTTGCCAGGTATAGTATTCTTGGTTGAATAAATAATACTAGTATTATTTTTTCTTTTAGCATTTTTAATATGTCTTCCCATTCTTTTCTTGCCTACATTGCTTTGGTTGATAGGTCTGATGTTCGGCTAATAGGAAAATGTTTGTAAGTAACTTGACATTTCTCTCGTCATTTTTAGACTCTTGTCTTTGATTTTAACAATCTAGTTATGATGTGCCAGGAGAAGGATCTTTTTATGTTGATTCTATTTGGAGTTTTTTATATTTCTTAAGTCTGAATTTCTCCATATTTTCTAGATTTGGAAAATTTTCAGATAGAATTTTATGGAAGAGGTTTTCCATTCCTTTAATAGGTTCTTCATCCTCTGAAATACCCAGTATACAGATATTTAGGCATTTCATGGTGTCTGGAATGTCTTGTATGTTATCCTCATTTGTTTTTGGTTATTTTTTCATTCTTTTAGGTGATTTGGTCTATGTTAGAAACTGTATTCAAGGTAAACAAATTCTTTCCTCTGTGTGGTCTATTCTGCTGTTAATGCTTTTGTGGGAGACTGTAATTTCTTGTAGTGTATTCTTCATGTCCACAAGTTCAGTTTGATTCTTTTTCAGGGTGTCTATCTCTTTACAGAATTCCCATTTCATGTCCTGGAATGATTTTCTCATTTCCTAGAATTGTCTGTTTTCCCTTGCATCTTACTGGGTTTTTCACAATGAATGTTTGGAATTCTTTTTCTGACATTTCTGTGAATTCTTTTGTGCTGTCCTTTGTTGGTGAAGGGTTATTATGTTCCCTAGGAAGAGAGTTATTTCCTTGTTTCCTCATGTTTCTTTTATCTCTGTTACTGGTTTTTGGTCATCTGCTGCAGTATTCACTTCTTCCTATTAATGGGAGTTATCAGAGGAGGGAATACCACCTTTAAATTCCAAATGTGTTCCTGTTACAGTGCTATGTCTTCCAGATCAGAGCAGATAATGTTTATATAGGTAGCTTTAGGTGATTGGCTCTTCTACAGTCTATTACCTCCTGATGGAAATAAGCTAAGGAGATATAACTTAAGTAAAAAGGTTCAAGTTGCACTCTGTGCTATGTGCAATGCATGGGACATCAGGCTGCAAGTTCCAAAGGCAAACCTAAAGTGTTTGGTCTTTACAATTTTAAATGATTGAAAAAAATCAAAAGACTATGTCATCTTTGAAAAGTATATTAAATATTTCAAGGTCTATTCCATAACATCAGAAAAAGTTTTATTGGAACCCAGCCACACTCATTCAACTACATACTATCTACAACTGCTTTCATACTATCATGGCAGAGTTGAGTAGTGGTGACAGAGATTGTATGGTCCACAAAAATCTAAAATATTCAAGTCTAAAATATTTATTATCTTATTGTTATGGTTTAAATAATTGTTTGTTCCCCCAAAGTATCATGTTTTATAGTTTGATCTTAGTGGGCAGTGATTGGACAGCCCCCAAGAGTTCACAAGCTGGAAGTTGATTGTAGAAACTTAATTTCTTGGGAACCAGCAGTTAGCGTAATGGCTATGTCGCTGGACTCCCACGTAGTCGACCGCGGTTCGTGTCCCGGACCCGGTGGCTTAAAATTCACGCCGGGCACGTGTGCGTGCGTGCCCAAGATCCCGAGAGGAGAATGGAGGAGAAGGGATTGCAGCGTGACCATCCCCCCTGGGGGGTGATTTCTCGCTTTTTGTCTCTATGTCTCTCTCTCTGTCTGTCTGGCGAGCACACGCGCCCTACAGTGAAAATCTCTCCCCCCCCCCCAAAAAAAAAAAAAAAAAAAAGAAACTTAATTTCTTCATGTTGTCCCAGGGTGAGGACTTTGGGTGTCATAAGGTCATTAGAGCAGAACCACTGTGATTGAGTTCTGGTGGGTATATTAGTAGAGGAAATTAGGTCAGAATTAGACATGGAAATTCATAGCAATAGGCCATGCTCTGTTCTTCTCAAAGCTCTGGCTTCTGCCATTTTGTGATGCCTCTGGACTTCCCAGACACCAGAATCATAAGTTAATAAATTTGTATATATTTATAAATTACTCAGTCTTGGATATTTATATCAGCAACACAGTAACATACTAATATACTGGTTCTTTTTATTATTATTATTTTAAATTGACAGATAACATATATCATGTCCAACATGATTTTTTTTTTATATTTTATTGTATAATTTCTTATTTTCTTTTAACTATTATGTATCAGTGAGGGGCACTTTTTCTTTTTCTTAATTTCTTTTTAAACTTATTTACATTTAATCATACATCTTTACAGTATACCTTTCTTTTTCCAGCACAAATACCATGTCAGTCCAGACAAGGATATTACTATGTACATTATCATTAGCAAATAGCTTCTCATTTTTTGTCAATTGAGCATTCTTTTACCTGTTTCCTTCTGCTTCCCCTCACTCCCTTCCATACTAAACTTTTTATTTTCCACATTTTATTGATTCACAAAAGATCTTAAACTAAAAGTATGGACAAAGCTAGAATCTAGTGGCAAGTGCACTATAATTTTCTTCTGAAACATTTTTTTTTCTCTCTCCATTCTCCCTTTTAACTAAAGAGAGGGAATTTGGGGCACACATACATACATGCCTGGTGTGAGTTTTGAGCTGTCAGGTCCAGGATTCGAACCATGGGCAACCACGTGGGAGTCCAGTGATGTAACCATTATGCCATCTGCTTGTCCCTATGTTGTGCATCTTTGATTTTCATTGTACTAGCTATTTTTGTTGTTTTTTTGAGATACCCCCCGCCACACACACACACATTCTTTACAGAAAACGTTTGCTGACCTCTGATTAAAACCAACAACAACAAAATCCTGTCATGAAGGATTGATAGAAATGAAGTCACACATCGAGAGTTCTTAGAACAGTAATACCTGATCTGTGTATGTAGATGGATACCTACAGATAAATGTGAATATATATGTGTACCACGACATGACAGTATCAGCTAATATTATTCATCACCTGCCTTCCCCCATCAGGGAACGAAAATTTCAATAGAACTTTCTGAGATGAGGAAATTTGTAGTTAGAGTTAATTATAATTAATTTTAATTTTAAATGACACATGTGGCTAGCATCTACCATATTGAACAGTGCCACACTCCAAAGCCCACCCTAAGGGAACACGCATGCCTGGCATGAATTATGGGATCGATAAATGTTGTCTGTATTTGGCCCTTTCCTTCTGCTCTCCCAGCCTCTCTTTCCACTCCTCTCTCTTCTCATAGCCCTGTGCTTTTCCTTCCCTCTCTCTCCTGCCTTCTGTTCCCCCACCCCTACTCTCCCCCAGCCCTGGGCTCTGCAGGCCCATCCCTCTGTGCCCATGGGCACCCACACCTCATTCTCACTGACCTAGCTGTCGCCGTAGATCAGCACCGATAATTTGCCATCTGGTCCCAGCTCTTAGCAGTGAGTAGAGGGAGCCAGGTGGATTCTGGCTGGAGGTGAGTCTGGTAACCAGGCCCCTTGGGGTGGCATCCAGAAATGTTCCATCATTTCCAAGGCTGGCACAGCACTCACACAGTGCCTGGTGCCAATAGTTTGTGCCAGGCCTGAACGGCCCACCCACTGCAGAGGATCCAGGGGCCTGGAGGGTGGAGAGTGGCTGGGAGCCTGGCTGCAGGTGCCGGAAGCAGGCAGCAGATGGATGATGTAGAGGTGGGGACAATGAGAGGGCTGCTGAGTGTCCCAGGGGCAGAATGTTATCCTTGATGCTTAGAGCTTCATTAGCTGCAGCTCTGGGGCTTTCGTCAGCTGCAGGAAAGGGCATCAGGGAAGTGTCGCTGGAGAGTGAGGTTCCCTTCCAGTGAGAGCCCATACTAGGCCATCTTGCAGCCGCTGGCCCTCTCATCACATGGAGCAGCAGTTACAGAGCGCTGCTGCTCCCTGAACTGTGGGGGCCAGAATACATAGGGATAGGCCCAGGCAGTGGCAGGAGAGCACTGAGTTAGACATTAGTGAGGGAACACCAGAGCCTGGAACTCAGAGAGGATGTTCAAATATATATTTCCAATGAATGAAAGAGTACTCACTGAACCACCCTATTTTTTTGGGAACAAGCAAGCGTAATGATTCAGGAGACTGGAATTCCAGGCCTACCTCTGCTTCTCATTGTGTTGTTGGAGCAATCACTGGCCTTCATCTGGAAAGTAAAGAGTCCGGATTGTATCAGTGGTTCCTGAGGGACAGGATGCTTAGAAATGGGGGATCATGGGTAGTCTCACATGAGCTCCCAAAAGTTCCTGGTGGGATTGAGCCTCATTTGCCCATGATGGTCCTGGGGAAGATCCCACAGCCCATAGGCAGTCTTCTCTGCCTGTCTCCTTTCTCAGCTCCCCTATCATCACTCAAATCCTGAATGAGGGCTGGATTTTCAGGAAGCTCAGATTAAGACAGTGACATGAGACTTTCCTTCTGGGCTGTCTGGAGAGGGTGGAAGAGGAGTACCTCTCCTTACCTGGGAGAGGTTTATTCTGCCTCCCCAATCGCTCTGCTGGAGGTTGGAGTAAGCCTGGACTTAACCACAGCCCTGAAGTGGGTGGCAGCTGGGTCCAAATGTTCCGACAGCAGGAACTCTGCCCTGGCAGCCTAACTTCTCATTGTCCCGAGCGACATGGGTCAGCTTGGGAGCCCCAGTTCCATTTCTCTTATCTGCACTCTTCTCCAGGCCTGTGACCAGGTGAGGTCACCAACCGCCAGAAGAAAAGAACAAATACATCATTCTCATCCTGTCCGAGGCTGCTCGGCTACTGATAAGATTAGATAATGCTCCTTTCACCTGAGCAAAGGCTTCTCCTTCTTTCAAAGGGGAGATAAAAGTGGAGATTTAAAAAAGGAAAGGCTGATAGTTGTTTTGCATGCCTCCTCTTCTGTTTGGTCTTAGTAGAAAAGCCCAACATTTCCCCTAACAGATCTCAAAGACCAGGACCACTCAAGATCAAATATGAGTTAGGAGCAACAAAGAAAGTGTGTGGGGCCATTCCTCCACCAAGGAAAAAGGAAATAGGACCATGTCTGTGTGGCAGACAGCACCAGTTGACGGCCCAAGCTCTCATTCCCACTTTCTTCCAACCTGACAGAAGTACTGAATTACAAATGTTCTGGCCAATGAATTGTAGTGGAAGTGGGCTGGAGGGTTCCAGGGGACAGTGATCGCTGACCTGATAAAGAGGCTGTCCCTGTCCCTCTCCACCAGGCTTCTACTTTCTTCCTGCTGGAAGTGCAAATGTGATGACCAGAACTGCAGCAGCAATCCTGAGTTCACAAGGGAAAGACTAAGAAAGTCTCAGACGTTGCTGCTGTTCACATTCTTGAACTTGTGCCAGAGTTGCCAGTCCCTGGATTTCTTTTGTTAAAAAATTAATTAATGATCGATCTGGGTATTTACCCAAAAGACAGGAGAACGCTCAGTCAGAAAAGTGCTTGCACATCCTTGTTTATTGCAGCATTGTTCACAATTGCCAGGACATGGAACCAACCTAAATGTCCACAAACTGATGAATGGATTGGAAAAGTGTGGTATATATACTCTATGGAATACTACTCAGCCATAAAAAATAACAAGACCCTGGAATTTGATAGAAAATGGTCAGATATGGAGGATCTATTGCTGAGTGAAGTAAGCCAGGCTATGAAAGAAAGATATTGTATGTATCCACTCAATATATACCGACTATCCGCACTCTATAATAGAGAGCAAAAAATTGGAGGACATAAAAACAGTGAAGGTACTTAATGAGAATAGGACAGTGTGGAATGGGGTAAGTGAAGAGAAGAGGATAGAGAAAGATAGCAAGTGAACAATAGACAGGACGTTAGTGAGAAACAGATAGGGCTTATTAACTGTTGATGACATGTATAGTATTCTCAACTGGATTGGTCTGAGAAGTATTTCATGATGGGCAAAGTATTTTTACAAGCAAAATGAGAAATAGTGATTGACTGTTTTATAAAAATAATTAGAATAATAAAAATAATGATTGGGGAAAACAGAAAAGATATGGAATGTTGAAGTGGGGAGATTAATGTCTCTGTACTGACTGACATGCATGGCATTCCCTTTTGAAAAAACAATGTAATACACTGTAAAGTTATATGTAATCCAATGTAATATAAAGAAGATTATGATGATAAAAAAAAAGAAGTGGAAAATAGTGGAGATGAAATGCATGAGAAAAAAATATGGAGAGGACTGTGGCAAACTGACAATATTTGGCATAATGACAGTAATTCCACAATGATTTTCCAATGAGGTAAAATTTATCAAAATACATAACACTAACATGGGGAAAACTGAAAATGTATAAAAATTCCACATAACTTCACAAGCTACAGATCTGGTATTTGGTCTGAGTCCTTCCAAATGGTTATCTTTCAAACTAGCTGTTTCCTACTGCCATAAGCAAGATCTTCAACTATGATCTTCCACATTAAAACAACTCCATTTAGTGTCATTCCAAGTGATTTCTTCCAGGTGACCTTTTAAATTATCATAAATACACACACAAGCATACACATACATGCATATATATATGTGTGTGATATTTACGGATTATATTTACTATATACATGCAAAAAGTCAGCAATTATTTCAACATTATAATAGCTTATTTCTTCTTTGAACATAATATGAACAAATGGCAGTAATATAAAAAAATTGTTTATGTCACTTGTTACCTCCTAATTTGGAGGGAATCACTTAGTAATAAAAGCTGTAAAATTTGTCTGTGTATTAATGGAAAGACAATAATTGATTAAAGGTTTAATCTTCATTGCCTTAATAAAAAAAAAGAAGGGAAAATAAGAGTATTCTTAGACATGCATACATTGATTTTTACCAAAAAAAAGGTTTAAAAACACAAAAGATACACACAAAATCTAATGAAATTTGGATTCTACAGTGAGTAAGTTGCAACTGGATAGAGTGGATGACTGCTTTTAGATTTCACTTATGAATGAAATTATGATATTTGTCATTCTGTGTCTGGCTTATTTCACTTTAGTATGACATTTTCCAGGTCAATCTATGTTTTCTCAAATAACAGAATTTCATTCTTTTTTATTGCTGAATAGTATTCTACTGTGTACAAACACCACATTTAAAAAAAAAATCTGTTAATCCACTGCTAGACATTTGGGTTGATTTCAAATCCTGGCTATTGTGAATAACACTGCAATAAACATAGAAGTGCAAAAAAAAAAAAAATTAATTAATGATCGGGGCCAGCCAGTGGCGTGGTGGATGGGGGCGCTGGACTCCCACATGACTGACCGCGGTTCAAATCTCAGACCTGGTGGCTTGCTTTCTCACTTTCCCTCTCTCACCCTCTCTCTCTGTGTCTTTCTGGTCAAAATTAAAAAAAATAAAATGAATGAATAAATAAAATTAAATAAATAATTCTAAAAAGTAATTAATGATTATTGTAAGTGTGGGGGCGGGGTCATGAGTACACTTGCTAGAGAGATGGAGAGAGAGAAGGAGAGGGAGAAAGTGCCTCCAAAGTGGCCCAGTCATGCCAAAATCCCTCCTCCATCCTGTGGATTTGTGGCATGTATGCACACGTGCCAGCATGTTTTAATTGCCACTGGGGCCAGGATTTGAATTATGATCAGTTATGTGGGATTTGCCTCCTTTAACCCTAGACTCTGTGGCTGGCCCTGAATTTCTTATTATGAGAGAAAAATCTCTTTAGGGCGCTAGAGTTGGGTACTCTGATGGTTGTTGCCAAACACAATCCTAACTGGTCGGGTTTTCTTGTCTTTTTATAACTCAGATACTAAGGGCACCTCCCTCACTACCTCTCACCCCCACTTCCCATGGAAGCCATTGCTATGGAAAATGGCCACACAAGGTGCTCCTTTGATAGCACCTTGCCTCAGCGGCATCACCTCTACCTTGGCAGAAACTGCCCACAGGGACCTGCCCAGCCACCCGGGCACATGCGTGACTGTGAAGCTCAAGGATAGCAACACTCCAAGGCACGAGGAAGTCCCTGCCCAGTTGTGACGAAGAATTAAGGCTTCAACAGTCCTCTCTCTCCCTACCTGAAGCACTCAGAGGGCCCCCGGTGTGCTAGAACCTGAGTTGCCCCCAGCAGTGGCTGACTTGGTAAGGCACTCCTGTATCAGCTTGCTATTCTTCCCATTGCATTCTTCTGGCTCCCCAACTCTGTCTCTGCCCCAAATACAGTATCCAGACTTTGAGGGAACCTAAGCTAAGACAATTTAGATTGCTGGGTGATCTTGGACAACCTGCTCAACCTCTCTGGGCCTCAGTCTGCCTATCCACATGGTGAGTAAACACTGGCCCATGTGGTGTCCAGGGTCCCTCACTTCTGTGTACCCCTGTGCCTGGTCATCGCCTCTCCATGTCAGTGTGTCAGTCCCACAGAAGGGTTCCCCCAGGGCAGGGCCCTGCCTCTGCCTGGGTATGGTGTAGGTGAACCAGTCCCAAGTCACACACATAGTCAGTGGAGGAGGGGATAGAACAGCCAGAAGAAAGCTTAATTACTAAGTGAAGCAAACCAGAAAGAAAGAAAAACTCCTCAGGCTCGAAGCTAAATCATGTGAAGAGGAAGAAGACGGAGGTTGCCAGGCAGGCCCTGAGCCCATTAAATGAGAATGAGCAGGAGTGGTGTGTGCCAGCCAGGGGCAAGGGTCAAGCACACCACAGGGTGCTAATTAGCTGCTGGTGACTTTGGTCACTGGTCACTGAGAGCAAAAAATACTAAGTCCTGCCAGGGCATTGCTGAAGGAGCTGGGGGTGAGGGGAGGAAGAGCAGATGATGGCTGAAGGCTGGGGAACAGGCTGGAGGCACAGGGTGGGCACTGTGGCTGGCACTGAGCTCTCTGATCTCTGACAGCCACCCTCACCTCCTAGTCCTGCTCCTCTGGGCTGCTCAGAGGCAATTCAGCCAGCCTGCCCAGAGTTGCCTGCCCCAGGCTCCGTGATGAGGTGCAGCCCCTGGCCTCACAGAAGTTGCATGTCAGCGTGGGAAGCACATCTAGGCCTCCCATTCACCTCCCGCTCAGCTGGAGCCCAGCGACTACAGTGAAACACAGACAAGGAGCGCAGGAGGCCTAGTGAGTACTCACTCAGGAGGTGATCTAGGAAGTGAAGTGGTAGTCTGGGGAGAAGGAAGAGCATGCTTGGCAGAAGGAGCTGCCTATGCAAAGAGGAAAAAGTACAATGGCAGGTTCTGGAGTCCCAATCATCCTGGATAACTCACAGACAAATGCAGCGACCCACTGCTCTCTGGGGCATGTGCCTCTGGAGGGCTCTCACCTGGGGCTCTGGCTCCCATCTTCCCCCCACATCTCTGGTGTAGCAGAATTGAGCAGCACACAGTGTGTGACCCTAGATAGGTGCTTGGATCTTACATCTTCAGCTTGGAATTCCATTCAGGATAGTGCCAGAAGGAAGCCTGTGGTCAGCTGGGAATGATGGTGTCAACCAACATTAAATACCACCGTATGACAGTCTCATTGCTGGTGTAAGAGCCACAAAGATAAAGAAGTTTTGTCAGATACCTATCATCCTTGAGTACCTAGCAGTAGGACAATAGATACCTACCTGAAGGAACACAGAAACTTCTTTCTGTCTCACCTTGATCAAGTACAGAAGTAGGCAGACTTGGGTTGGTATGGCAGCTCCATACTCATCTGAGACACATCTTATCTTGTCCTTCCACAGCTCTTAGTATATAGATTCTACTATATGAGCCAAGATGGCTGCTGGAGCTCCAGTCATTTCCTCCATATTCCAGGCAACAAAATGAAGGAAATGGGGAAGTGTCCTTTCTTTAAGGACACTTCCTGGGACACTAACTTCAACTTGTGTGTTATTTAGCTAGAATTTAGTCAAATGGCCCCAATTATCTTCTAAATAGACGAGAATATAGACCATTACTAGACTCTGTGTGCCCAGCTAAAAATTGGAGATCCCATCAGTAAGGAAGATGGAGAAAAGAGCAGGGTCTGCCAAAAATCCAAACCCTTACTGGATGAGGATGTCAGAATTGTGAGGATTTCTACCATTGCATCTATTTTAGGCCAAGAGCACTCTGGTAAGAGGCCTCCATCTCAGGATTTCAGACAAGGCTAGAAGACTGGGTCCTCACAGTCTATGTCTCAAAGCAGACTTCCCTGCCTCTCCGTTTTCCTTCTTAGGCAGTACCTCCCAATAAGCCTTCTGCATTGCTAACTCAGTTTCTGCCTCTGCTTCCCAGAGTCTAATGGCCAGGGCAGCACACAGCATCTGTGCTTCACTGTAATCTGCTGGGAAACAGCCCTTCCTCCAGCCTCTCTGTGTGGGTCCCAAACAAGCTTTCACCAGCCTTTGGCAAGTGAATGCCACAGCCCCTCATCTCTTCCTGTGCTGTACCTCTCCCTTCCCACCCAGGGCTTCTGTGATGCCACGGCCTGGGACTTCCAGGATACTGTTAGTGCTCAGGTACCTGCAACCAGGAAGTGGAGGTCCCCTGGGCCAACAGGGGGTAGCAGCTGAGGGAGAACATTTCCCCCTGCTATTCCTTGGGCTCCTACAGGGGGGCTCCTTGAGGGCAGGGCTGGAAGCTTCTACTCCTTCCTGGAGCTGAGCAGCTGTCCCACTCCCTCCCCTTTACCCAGCCTGGCCCTGCTCCAGACTCCTTTCTTTCTCAGAAGATCACTGCTGCCTGCAGGTGAGCAATTTACTCTCCCCTTCTCAACCTACAACTCCTGTGCTGTGGCTGAAACAGTACCAGCTTTGTCTTGCTCTCCCTTCTCTTCCCCCCTGCCAGGATGCATGAGGATGAGCACAACGCATGATGCTAACTGTGAGCTCACCCTTTGGTGATTAAAAGGAACATCATGCTGCAGGCAGAATAATCCTAATTACAAGGTAGAAACCACTGTTTTTTACCAAGGGACAAATAGGGCCATCTTGTACCTTTTCGAAGTGCAGCTGGGGATGTGCAAAGCTGAGACAGGCTTCTAGGGAGCTGGGGCAGATAGGGACCCCCTGAGAATTTGCCTGGTCCCCTCTGAAAGCTCCTCAGCCCCTTTAAGCTGACAGAGCAGCCTGGGGAGAAGAATAAACTTTGCAGGGAAGAAATGAAATCCCTCTGCAAGTCAGGTTTATTAACAGTTATCAGTGATCCACAAGCACAAATCCTTTTCCCTAGGAAAATGCAGAGCTTATAGCAGAGCAGTATCCCAGGCTGGGGACAGGGGAGAGGTCACAGAGCCACAACTCAGACAGCAGCCTTTCCTGGCCCTCCCAAGGGTTTACTCCTGCAGGTCAGCTCCAAGAGCACTCACAGTCAAGCCAGGGCCCCCTCTTTCCATCACAATAGGAGTAAGAACTACCTGGGACTCAGACCTGATATCCAGGACACAGTTCCAGTTTTTACATTCAATTGTCCCTTCTCTCCTCCACTCCTTTCCTGCCCTTCCTCCTTCTGTCAATTACTGAGCACCAACTTTGTGACAGTGCTCAGCCCTGGGGCTATCACTGTAAATGAGACAGGACTCCACCCTTATAGAGCCTCTGTTGGGATAAAGGAGACAGCTGCTACTCAAACAATGACGCAAAACATTAGTCAATATGATTGGGATGATGCTACAAAGGAAAAGTGTAGGGTGCTTTATCAAATCTGTGTCTAAAATTGTACACTAGCTGAGTCTCCCTTATCCAAAATGCTTGGAACCAGAGGTGTTTTGAATTTCTTTTTTCGGATTTTGGAATATTTGCATGTACATAATGAGATATCTTGGGAATGGGATCCAAGTCTAAATATGAAAGTCATTTATGTTTAATACACATAGTCCAGAGATGGATTTATTTATTTATTTATTTATTTATTTATTGAGAGTTTTTTTGCTATAGGGTGTAGGTGTTCACCAGAAAGACAGAGAGACAGAAAGCAAGAAATCACCCCCTGGGAGGAATGGCCACACCACAATCCCTTCTCCTCCATTCTCCTCTCAGGATTTTGGGTATGCATGCACACGCACCTGGCATAAGTTTTAAGCTACTGGTTGCAGGACTTAAACTGCAGTTGACTACATGGAAGTCCAGCAATATAACCATTGTGCCATCTGTTGGTCCTCAGAGATAATTTTATACAATACTTTGCATTGCAGCATTTTGACTATGACCCATCATATGAAGATAAGTACAGATTTTTTTCCACTCAAGTGGCGTCATGCTCAGAAAGTTTCAGATTTTGGAGCATTTCGGATTTTGAATTTACATAATGAGATATCTTGGGAATGGGATCCAAGTCTAAATATGAAAGTCATTTATGTTTAATACACATAGTCCAGAGATGGATTTATTTATTTATTTATTTATTTATTGAGAGTTTTTTTGCTATAGGGTGTAGGTGTTCACCAGAAAGACAGAGAGACAGAAAGCAAGAAATCACCCCCTGGGAGGAATGGCCACACCACAATCCCTTCTCCTCCATTCTCCTCTCAGGATTTTGGGTATGCATGCACACGCACCTGGCATAAGTTTTAAGCTACTGGTTGCAGGACTTAAACTGCAGTTGACTACATGGAAGTCCAGCAATATAACCATTGTGCCATCTGTTGGTCCTCAGAGATAATTTTATACAATACTTTGCATTGCAGCATTTTGACTATGACCCATCATATGAAGATAAGTACAGATTTTTTTCCACTCAAGTGGCGTCATGCTCAGAAAGTTTCAGATTTTGGAGCATTTCGGATTTTGAATTTCCAGATTAGGAATGCTCAACCTGTATAATAAACCTAGAAATTACTATGTATTGGGAGTTATCTCAATTCCTTCACTCCATTCATTCACTGCTTTCTGAGCATTCAGAATTGGCCAGGTAGTGTCACCTGTACAGGAAGGAAGCCAACAGCTCCCACCCTTCCCAGAGCTCAGGAAAGGCAGACAATAAACACACTAAAACAGTAAATGGCCAAGATAACACTCTAGGCCAGGTGTCATGCTGTGTTTCATATACTAAATAGATGCAATTCCTTACAACAATTCTGGGAGCGGGAACCAGCAGTTAGCGTAATGACTATGTCGCTGGACTCCCACGTAGTCGACCGCGGTTCGTGTCCCGGACTCGGTGGCTTAAAACTCACGCCAGGCGCGTGTGCGTGCATGCCCAAGATCCCAAGAGGAGAATGGAGGAGAAGGATTGCAGTGTGGCCATCCCCCCGGGGGGTGATTTCTTGCTTTTTGTCTCTATGTCTCTCTCTGTCTGTCTGGCAAGAGCACGCGCCCTGTAACGAAAACCTCTCCAAAAAAAAAAAAAAAAAATTCTGGGAGGCATTATAATTATTTCCAATATTCAGGGAAGGACATTGTGGTCTCCAAGAGGGCAAAGGCCATCTTTAGAATCTCTGTGCTGCCCAAAGCACTTGGAATAAAGAAAATAATAAATTCCAGTAGGCCAAAAATAAGTCTGAGCCTTCCCTGGGGCATCAAGTCACTGCGACTCTGCTGGTCCCACATCCACCTTCCTGGCAACACTGTCACCTACATCAGCGCTCGACAAATCATTGCTGAGTGGCTTACAAAAGGAAGTACTTCAGCGAGGCTGAGCTACCCAAGCCCATGTGCATTTCAGCGTCAGCACAGGCACATTTCTGTCCTTGATAGAGACAGTTTCCTGTGGCCTTTAGAGGAAATCA
Organism: Tupaia belangeri chinensis; assembly: GCF_000334495.1. NCBI lineage: Eukaryota > Metazoa > Chordata > Mammalia > Scandentia > Tupaiidae > Tupaia > Tupaia belangeri. Next base: position 4,181,678 of record NW_006159716.1, read on the forward strand.
TTTCCAATGTAATGATTTCTTTTTACATATGTCTATTGACTTTTCTCCACATTCCATTGGCATTTCCCAATATTTAACCACTTATGCCAGTTCCAACCAAACAAGAATATACATATTCATGAACATCACTCTTCTTCTAAATAGGGTTGCCTCTCTGGCCCAGCAGGGCTTAGCCTTTGGGGCAAGCATCTCTCTGCAGGTGGGACATCTAGGCCCATCCTCCACCTCCACACCTTGCCTTGTGGTGGTAACTTGTTCTGGATCCTGTCAGAGGTGAATGGAAGGGACATAAACATGACTCAAGTTACAGATGCCTTTTGCGCTGCTTAAAGCCAAGGGTGGGTACAGGGAACAGACAGGTGAAGCCACTGAGTCAGATGAACTGTCTTCTTCTTGAACTTAAATTACCCATGTTCAGGCCTGATGATATGTTTTTAGTATTAGAGCTTGCGAAAGTGCATAGAATGAGGCTACAGGGGCTTATCTACATGTCAGAGATAAGGGGAAGAGGGGACATTACTCCCTGTACTAGATGTTTCATGTCTCTCACCTAGGCATTTGGTGGCCATATTGCACACTATCAGTGTCTCACATCAACTTCCAAATGCCTCCTGCACATGCTTTTTTATGAGGGGTAGGCAGGCTTTTCTTAGCCTCTATTCTCTTTTCTGCATGTTCCTGGCAGGTTGGAGCAGCTGGGAAATTAATAGCTAAGGGTAGCCCTCCACCCATGATTGATGGGTATGGATGTAGTATAAATACCTCAGCTCCCTCACCCCCAAGGGTGCATAAATCTGGGGGCATATCCTGCATTGGCTCCTTATCCTATCAAGCAGGATTATGCTCCAGTTGGCAATCTGCTTATGCACAGTATATTGGCATCCTTCTCTTACTTATCCCACTTCCTCACTCCCCTGGGTTCACCTCTTAAATAAGTTACAGGTGCTCAAATCCTTGACTCAGGCATGTCAAGTACTGAAGACAGTGGTGTCATTGTTAAGTGTGTGGATTCAAATTCTGCTTTTGTCACTTAGACTTTGGGCCAGTTACCTACATGCTCTTTGCCTCAGTTTCCTCATTTGTAAAATAGGTGTCATGACAGGGTCTGCCTTACACAGTTATTCTGAAGATTAGGAGAGTAAATACATAAAAGACTTGCAATAGTACCTGACACTTGGCAAATGCACGAACGTTATTAAACAGTGAGCCCAACCAGCTCAGAGGAGTTCCAGCTTCCATATCCCACGCGAGCTACAAACTGGTTCTGGACAGGGCTTGGCATGAATTGACTCTTAGCCTGATTCTGGCCCTGGTGTTCCTGACCTTGACTCCTCCTCAGCCCTGAGGACACACACGTTCTATTGTTGAGCCTGTGTCTCTAGATCTTGCTTTCTGATTCTCAGCCTAGCTGGCACCTGACTCCCAAGCACTGCTTCCTTTACTTAAGTCAATGTGTTACAATACAGGGAGTCCTGAGACAGTCCACAGGAGACCCAGCCCTCTAAAGCATGTGTTGACCTGGGGAGGTCAGACCCAGAGGTGACATTCTCACAGTTCGTGAGGCCTACTCTCTGACTTCTCTTTCTTTCACTCTGGGCAGCTCACAGGGCAGCCTCCCTCAGGACCACAATTTCTAATTAGTCTCTGCTCTGTGAAAAGAGTAAAATGCTACCCAAATGTGAATTCTTAATAAAAACAATTAATCTTCTTGGGGTTGAGGATGGAACAAGTGGGGCCTCTCAGCCCTCCTAGAGGGACACAGTGCAGTAGAAAACAGGAATGAAAAGGATGCAAACAGGAGTCTCATGTTAGCCCATTACTAACCTTGACCTAGGCCAAGACACACTCTTCCTCTGGGCCTCAGTGTCCTCACAGTTAAAACGAGGATGCAATCAATATTAAACTGAACTACAGTGCTGGAAGCCACACAGCCAGCTGTGAGTCTGGATCCCTGGCCTTTTCAGTCTGAAACATGCTGTGCACATACGATTACCAAAGATCCTGACAGGCTGGAGGTCTGGGGAAAGAGGATCATGGTGTGACAAGATCCTATCAAGGGGGTCTCTCTTTCTCTTCCCCTCTTGCTCTTGTGCATGTGCACATGCTCTAAATCATGAATAAAACTTTTAAAAAAGAAAAAGAAAAAAAGAGAGGGAAGACATCTGTGGGACACAGGAATGGTGTATTACCTGTTGATGATAACATGTATAGTGTTCTCAACTGGAGTGGTTTCAGGTGTATTTCATGTTAGGTAAATTGTTGGGTAAATTTGCAAACCAAATGCAAGCCAAATGATGTATCGTGGTTGAAAGTATAAAAAAAAAATAATAAAATAAAATTTTTAAAGATTCCTCCTATCTCTGATTCCAAGGCAGAGCTCATCAAAGATTGCAGGCAGGGAGAAGACATGCAATAACCTGCTATGTTCCACAGGATCTTCACCTCCTATGCAGAACCATCATTTGTTCTGCACAGTGACCCTGTCAGGTAATGATTACCTCCCATTTTATAGAAGAGGACACCAAGGTTGGGAGAAATTATGTAACTGTCTAGGTGTCAGAGTTAACAATGACAGAGCTGGTGTGACCCTGTCTGTTGTGATAGGCTCTCTACCATTACCTCAGCCCAGGTGAAAAAAGAATCTTCATTCTCTCCCTGAAACTCACACAAGAGGTTACTAAAAGTGGACAATGAATGGAGGAAGAGAGTATGGTATGTCAATGCATGCCTGAAGTGTGTTCATGTGTGTCTTTTTGTTGGTGATGCACATGACTACGAATCTGCCTGGAACGATGTCTGTGTGGGTGCACATGTGTGGCATCTGTTTTACGCCCAGGTTTTTCTGAGATGCCCTGGGTAGTGGGCACTGCATATCTGATTCTCAACTCCCTCACTGCACCTTCTCCTTTTCTTTCCCTTCTTTTTTCTTCCATGTCTCTAGGCAGAACTAGCTCTATTTTACAAGGAAAACAAAGCCTGCACTTCCAAACTCAATGCTTTTACTTGCTGGAAAATCCATAACAATTAGCCAGATCTGCCAGGGAAAGAAAAACCTGGGACCTGCTGAGATTGCTATAGCAAAGGCAGAATGTTCTCTGGTGCTGGTTAAAAATTCAGAAGGAGCACTGGCATATGATATGAGGTGCACTCTTTTACTAAAGAGATTTAATGGCCCACAATTCAATTTGAACCGAAAGAATCCCCCCAATGACTCCTTATAAAGTCTTCCCGAGCCCTGAGTCAATATCCATGGGGCTGGTGAGGAGCAACTATCGATTAGCTGTCTCTGCCAATGAGCGTTACAAGTCAAGGAGTTTGGGGGAGTGGTGTGAACTGTTACACGGGTGGTATCTAATGAAATTGGCACCTATTGACTGGCTGCAGGACTGTTCAGGCCAGGACAAAAGATGGTTTATGCAAGGCCTTATTGCTAATCAAATTCCCTGGGAACCCCCAGGGACAAACAAATCCACAGTCCTCTCCTACCAGAAGGCACATATCAATGGCCCCAGAAGCCAAGTTTCCAATAATTTCAAAGCAGAAGATCCCAGGGGTGGAAGGTAAGGCCTGATCTTATAAGAATTGAAGTTTTGTTATGTTCTAACCAATTTAATTCACAAGAGTAAGTTACCGTGACACTTCATTCATCCTTTTACCACTGATTTGACAAACTCAGCTGTACAAGAATATAACAAGGATTCTAGGGTAAGAAAAAAGAAATGGCTTCTGGACATCTAAAAAGACCTCATGATCAAATGCATTAAAATACATGCATGCACTATTCAGGCCAACCAGTTGACATGGTGATTAAAGTGGCTGGATCCCACATGGTCAACTATGTGGTTCAAGTCCGGGACCTAGCAGCTTGAGAAACATGCCAGGCATGTATTTATATGTGCCCAAAATCCCTAGAGGAGAGGAGAGAAGAAGGGATTGTGGCATGGCCATCCCTCTTACATGGTGATTTCTCACTTTTGCTCTCTCTGTCTCTCTCTGGTGAGTACAAATGTTCTGTAGCAAAAACTAAACAAACGAAATATGTACACAAGAACAACTTGGATTCTCGCTCAGAACCTATTAACTCTCGGTGTCTACATTATTCCAACCAACCTGATCTTTCTGGTCTCACATGTCATTTTCATATTAGTAAACACATAAGATGTAAATAGGGGAGGGCTGGCTGTGCTAAAGGTAGCAACCCTATCAGCAGG
>NW_006159716.1:4185919-4257894 GCF_000334495.1 Tupaia belangeri chinensis
GCAGGAAGAGGTCATTGCTAACTTAAACAGAGCTAAGCAACACAGCTAAGGCAAAGAACTGGAGGCTGGGAGTGCATGGGGACGAAGGAAGGCCATAAGGAAAAAGATGGTCAACAAGAACTGAACTCAGCACTGGGGAGGTGAGCAGGCCACAGGGAGCCTGGAAAGGGGCCCCTGAAGGGCAAGGGCAAAGGTAAACCCTTGTGCTCTCTCATGTCCTGCATTAGTCTATCTGGGCCACCATAACAAACTGCTAGAGATCCGGTGGCTTAAACAACAGACCTTTACTCTGTTACATTTTTAGAGGCTGGGGGGTCCAAGATCAAAGTGCTGGAAGGACTGGTTTCTGGCCAAGGCTCTCTTCGTTGCTTGCAGGTAGCAAACTCGGGCTGTATCCTCACATGGCTATTTCTCTGTGTGCCCACGTTTGTCACACATTTGTGCCTGCACAGAGCTCTGATGTCACTTTCTCTTCTAATAAGGAAGCCAGATTAGGGTTTGTTGGATTAGGGCTCCATCAATATGACCCCATTTAATCTTAATTATGTCCATAAAAGCACCATTTCCAAATACAGTCACAAGGGGTAGACCTTTATCATGTGAGTTTTGAGGGGACACAGTCTACAACAGTCCCCAGGTCTGCAGTGCCCTGTATGCACAACTGATGCTCACAAAGTGTTATCTAGAGCACCTTTTAAGTCATGTGTAGTTACTTCTCTTTAAGATGATAGAGAAATAAGGGATTCATTTTATAAAGATTTCCCTTGAAAAGGAAGAGACTATTTGCCCAAATGCTGAGTTTTAAGGAAAGAGCTTCAATTATTTAAAAAGAATGTCACTCTTATAAAACAGTTCTTTTTTAGCTATCTCCATCAGGGTCATGACAAAACTGTTCAGGGATGCCACCCACAAATTAGGATCATATGAGGAGTTGCATAAAGTGTCTGTCGACAAAAACGTGATCATATTGGAAAATCACGAGGGGGAATGCTGGAGACTAGGCTGCTAAGTGTGGGGTGTTAACACCCCTTAGCCTGAAGCCCAGGTCACTAGGACCCTGAGATAGGACAGCTGTAAGGTTGCCAACTTAGCTCTAGGGAGGTGGGCAGCGACCTCAGAGAGATGAGAAATATAACTGAGCTCTCTCTCCTCCCTCCCTCAAGTCTCTTTTGGAGACTCCTCATGTGCTAAATCCAACCAAAGTCAGACATGAAGAGTTGAGTTCAGGGACCAGCAGTTGGAGAAATGGCTATGTCGCTGGACTCCCATGTAATCGACCACAGTTTGAGTACTGGACCTAGCGGCTTAAACTCACGCTGGGTGTGTGTGTGTGCATGCCCAAGATCCCAGGAGGAGATTGGAGGAGAAGGGATTGCAGTATGGCCATCCCCTCGGGGGATGATTTCTTGTGTTCTGTCTCACTCTCTCTCTCTCTCTGTATTTCTGGCGAGCACACACACCCTATTGCAAAAACCTCTCCAAAAAAAGAAAAAAAAAAAAAGAGTTGAGTTCATGATTCCAGCTTCCAGGGGCAGAGGGCAAGGGGAGGAGGGTGGTAGGTAGGCATGGAAGAGTAAGTGGAAGACAGACTGTTGATTTACCTCTTCCCGCTGCAACTAGGTCTGTGCTGGGTCCTCTTGGGCATCTGACTGTGTGCTGGGTGGTGCCAGAAGAAGTTAGCTCTTCCCTTAAGCCCCCTCCTCCCTGCTCTGGCCCTATTTGAATCTTTCATGTTTCCCACAGCAGGGGAAAGCTCACTCAAAGTCTCTCCCCAGGTTTGTCCTGCTGTGCTCCATGATCAAACAATCAAACACACATACACACATACACACACACCGAGAGGTCCACCTCTCTTAAAAGAGAAAAACTTGTTTTACACCATAATGTGTTTCAGAAGGGATCCTGATTCAAGCCCTGCCCACCCTGAGGGACTCCTGCTTGTGGTGGCCACCCGTGCTGAAAAGAACAGAGGCGCCTCTCCACACCTGCACCAGCTGATTTGCACCAAACCACTCTAATTAGCACATCCATGCTATGATTAGGCTTCCAGGGGAAGCGTGCCAAATGCCATTAATTATGGATGTGATCTTAAATTATTCACTTGGATTTTTTTTTCCTTGATATGCCCCTTTCATTTTCCACTAACTTTTTTGTCATATCCAAGAATAGATCCAATTAAGCCTCAAAAAGCAGAAGTTTGTTATGTTAAAGAAAAGGTAAATTGAAAATTAATCACTTTTCCCCCCTGTAGTGGGTGTTGGTGGTGATCAGGAAGCAGCCAAGAGAGGAAACGCGATAAGGTTTTCTTCTCTACCTTTTTCTGCAAAGCCTTGGTGCATTGCATTCTTCAGCACCACCTCACTCATGTCTGATGGGACCCTGGATGGTGGTTTCTTAGGTCAGTTCCCCAGAAGCAGAGGCTGAACTGAAGATCCATGTGCAAATGATTTACTTAGCAAGCTGGAAAGGAGTGAGTGGGTGAAACAGGACAGCAAAGGGGAAGAAACCAGGCAAGTTGTGGTTTCCATCAAAGTCCCAGCCTCAGCCTATCCTGTGGAAAGTTTGGGGGCCTAAGTTACACCTCAGTATTTGTAAAACAAAGGAGCTGGACTTCCAGGTTCTTGCAGCAACTAGTCATTGACCATGGATGGAGAGCACCTGCCCCCTGATTCCAAGTGTGAACTACGCAGTTCCAGTAACATCAGGCAATTCTTCAAAGAGAATTTTAGGAGCACACCCAACAGTGGCAGAGGGGGAAATGTGATGCTCTGTGAGTCTGACCCACATGGGAAAGTTCTGGATTTGTGTCCAGAGACTTCTCTGATTATGCTGGGTATGAGTGTGCCCATGAGCCTGGGGCAGATTATGGTGTTAAGACACCATTTGGGGTGCTGTTTCTCTCCTTTTTTTTCTCTCTTTCTTGCTCTTGGAAGAAATAAATAAAAATAAACTTAAAAAGGAGAGAGAATTTCAGGTATGGGCCACTAGAAACAAGGTAGACACAAGCTGGAAACTAAGCACACAGAATCATTAAAGAGATCCAGCAGGTGGCATACTGGTTAAGGCACTGGACTCCCACATGGCTGACCATGATTCGAGTTCCAGATCTAGTGGCTTGATAATCATGCAGGCATGTGTGAACATGTCCAAAATCTCTGGAGGAGAAGGGATTGTGCTGAGGTCATCCACCTAGGGGGTGATTTCTCACTTTCCCTCTCACTGTCTTTCTGGTGACTGCACATACCTTATGGCAAAAACCTTAAAATTTTTTTCTTTTATAAAAGAGATTCAAAAGGATCCAGCTCAGGAGCCTACAGTGCTCACTAAAGCAGATCAACAAGATCAGGATCTGCTTAACAAACAGCAGACTAGAGAATGGAGAGCGATTCTGCTTCAAGCCCCCAGAGGTCAGCACCCCTATCTTGTTCTCTGTGGGTTGAGAAACTCTAAGCATTTTCAGGGACCCAGGGCTGTGTTGTGTGCTGTGGTGGAGATATAGAAAATCCTACTGGATGCTCACTCTAGGTCAGAGACTGGTCTAAGAGCAATGGAGAAAAACATTTTAAGGGTGTTCAGATTAAATACAGAGATTTGTGACTGAGATATAGTTACTGAAAGAGTTCATAAATGTAGGAAGTGTTTCCAAGGAGAATTCAGACTTGAACTGAGCTCAGGAGGATGGAAAGAAAAATAAAGGGGTTTCTTGCATACATACAGTGTTTTACACTTTACAAAAACTAATCTTCCATCTATCTTCTCATTTGAGATTGAATTCCAACTCTGAGATTGTACAACATTCCCATTTTACAAAGGAGAAAAATCGAGGCTCAGCAAGGTCATAGGACTGACTCATCCAAGTTGCTCAAGTACCTTGGGGTGAAGCAGTTCTCTGAGTTCTGTCTTTTGGTTCTGAAGATCACGTTCTTTCTGCTATACCATACTATCTCTCCTGGGACAGGATCTAGCAAGCAGAGAGCAAAAGAAGTGTGAGGGAAAACGTGAGCAGTTTTGGATACTGAAATGGGCAAGAGAAGACTATGAGGCAATGGACCTGGTTTCATTAATAGTCAATATAATGCCATGTTCATTAACAGTAACTCACTCAGAGTTGGAGGTAAGCTGACCTCCACAATCCCTGCCCACTACATCATGTGGAATAAAATAGTTCTCATCTAGAAGAAATCCAGGCCTGGAGGCCAATTCCAAGTGAATGTGGCATCCATTCAGGAGCCACAGGAGCATGGCAAGGCCAGGTCTGAAAGGCTCATGGCCAGAGGAGGAAATGAGCAGGAGGCTGGGGGCTGGGGGTCCACGTAGGCACTGGGCAGGAAGCACACTGTAGGCCTGAGACTTAGGTCAACAAGTGCTACTGCCTGTGTCTGAGAGTCCAGAGCCCAAGAAAACAGCACTGTGGAGTCAGAGATGCCCAAGGCCAGAGCTGCCTCATCCCCTTGCTACTTCAGGTAGCATTTGGCAAAGATGGCTGTCAGTTCAGTCCAGCAGACATTCACTGAGTATCTACGACATACTAGACACTGGTCTAGATAGGCAGAGAGGAGAGAATGAGAGCAAGTCCTAGCTTCAGGGATATGTCTGCTGAGAAAAGACTTATACTATATGACTGTGGTATATTAAAATCTGTCTATCGAACAGTCAACACTCTTTTTTTCAGAAGGTAGATACTAATTCCACCTTCTGGACCTAGTGGAAGTAAGCTAGACCTAGTGATTTATTTTGCTAGTTAAGAGAATGTAGAAGACATGATGGCATGTGACTTCCAAAGGTAGGTCATAAAAGACATTGCTGCTCTTACCTGCCTCTCTCTCTTAAATTTCTTGCTCTGGAGGAAACCAGGCAGCATGTTCTGAGGGTGCTCATGCTACCTTGGAAGAAGCTGACATGAGGAGGAACCATAGCATCCCATCAGGAGCTGGCATCCACTTGTCAGTCATGGGTGGGAGTCATCTTGGAGGGACTCTCCAGTCCCATTCTGACCTTCAGATGATGATAGCCCTGACTGCTGCCTTGACTGCAACCTCTGGAGAGACCCAAACTGAAACCACCCAGTTAAGCTGCATCCAAAAGCCTTATCCAGAAACCAGAAGAGAGAGTACTTGTTGTTTTAAGCCACTGAATTTTAGGGAAATTTGTTAGATAGCAAGAGATAACGAATACAATGACAGTACAGAGTACCGGGATCTCAGTGAAAATGAGCCTTCTTTGTTCCACATAAAGCACACATCAGCGCAGTGTCACAATAAAATTACAGAAAACCTGACTCTAAAAGCTATTGAAAATAATGGGCATCTTAAGGGAAAAACTACTTAAGAATCTTCTTTACTTCCTTTTCCTTATGGAAAATGCTCTCCAGACATACTCACTTTTTCCAGAACTCTAGCCCATCTAGTTGTCTATATCCTGCCTCCCCAGTGCTTCTACTGGTTGCACCTGTCCCAACATTCTTCCCCAACCTGTTAACCATAACCTGTGTAACAGGTGAGTCACTCAGCAGCACAAGCTCCCTCCAAAAGTGGAGGAAGCTATGATCCTTTAATATGTTGACCTGATCACAGTGAGAAGGGCAGAGTGGATGAAGGGCAAGGTAAGTGAGAATTCCTAGAGTATGCCTGCCTGCTGTGGGGTGGGTCACAGGAGCTTCACAGAGGAGTGAGTTTCACAGAGGAAGAGCTAAGATGTGAAACACTGCAGGAAGAGGAGAGGGTGTTCTTCAGGTTGTACTAAGGTAACACCACCTCCAGGAGTGTAGCATGTTGGAAAATGGTGCCTGGTGGTGCTTGAACCTGAGGCAGGAGCTCAGAGCACCCTGGCCAGTCTACCTGTTTGAGCTCACTCTACCCTTGGTTCATTCTTCTCTTATTAAAAGCAGCTATTTGTGGGGTTCCGCTTGGTTGTTAATTTATGATGAGGTCTTTGCCAACAAATTCGTCTCCTGGGCCTCAGTTTACTCCTTTGGAATATAGGAAACTATATAGGATCTCAAATTATAATTAGCTTAGAAACACCCAGAAAACTAGCTAAATACTGGTTCTGGGTTGACCCAGTAGAGATTGAGTGCCAAGAGATAAGGCAAGGTCTGGGCATCTGAATTTCAGCAAGGGATACCTTGCTTCTACTGCAGGTGGCCTTGCAGTTTCTTGCTACAGATAGCTCCTAAACTTCCTGATGCCGAGACTCACTTTGGAAGTTGTGAAAGATGTAACTTTGGAACCCTTCTCCTGGAGGTTCTGGTCAATGAGCCAGCCCAGTTCAAAGTGTGTTCTCAGGAGCAGGAGAAGCAGCAGCAGCACCTGGGTTTGTGGGTTTTTTGTTTCTATTTGTTTTGCTATAGGGCATGTGTGCTCCCCAGAAGAGAGGGAAAGCATTCCTCAGGAGGGATGACTATGCTGCAATTCCTTCTCCCCCATCTTCCTCTCAAGATTTTAGGCATACTGGGACCAGCCATTAGCGTAATGGCTATGTCACTGGACTCCCATGTAGTTGACTGCTGTTTAAGTCCCGGACCCGGTGGCTTAAACTCACACAGGGTGCATATGTGTGTATGCCCAAGATCCTGAGAGGAGAAAGAAGGGGAAGGGATTGTGGCATGGCCTTTCCCCCAAGGGGGTGGGGTGATTTTTCGCTTTCTGTCTCTCTGTCTCTCTCTGTCTTTCTGATGAGTGCACACACCCTATAGCAAAAACCTCTCAAAAAACAAACAACAAAAGATTTTAGGCATACTTTGCACACACGCCTGGTGTGTTTTTCAAGCTGCTGGGTCTAAAACTTGAACCGCAAACAGACCATGTGGGATCCAGCTGCCCACACACCACCTGGCTGGCCCAGTGCAGGGTTTGTTATACGTATAAATTCTCAAGCACACGCTAGACCAGCTGAACCAAAAACTCTGGTGGATAAAGTCAGCTTTTTTTAAAAGTTTATTTATTCATTTCCTCAGAGAGAAAAAGTGAAAGAGATACCCCCAACCAAGTTCCCACACCATGATTCACATCCAGTCTCAGAAAGCACAGGTCATGGGCACACTTTTTTGTGTACAGGAAAGTCCTAGGACTTGAATCCAGGGCCTTCTCCTGTGGGTCCAGTTGCAGTATCAGTGAAACAGCTGATCTTGATGAAGAGAGGCAGAGAAAGAAAGTGAGAAAGCAAACCCCAGGGCGATGGGCATCCCACAACCCTATCCTCTATTCTCCTCTTGAGATTTTGGGTATCCATGTACACATACCTATGTGACTTTTTAAGCCACCAGGTCTGGGACTCAAACTACAAAGTTAGTCAGCCATGTGGGATCCAGCTGCCTTAATGTCCACACCACCTGCTGGCCCACGTCCAGGCGAATCTTAAAATAACAATGCTAAAGTAAGAGAATAACTGACCCAGGGTTTGTGTCCTTTAACAATTTTTCACAGTTTTATAGGTGATTCTCAGCACCTGGAAAGGCTGGGAAACCTTGGAAGTATCAAAGGCTCTCCCTGCTGCTTGGTGCCTAAGGCTCTAGAAGTCTTTAATTGTCATCCCCTAGCCTCTCCTAGCCTCTGGGCCTCTCCCGGTGTTCTCAGGAGCAGGAGAAGCAGCAGCAGCACCTGGGTTTGTGGGTTTTTTGTTTCTATTTGTTTTGCTATAGGGCATGTGTGCTCCCCAGAAGAGAGGGAAAGCATTCCTCAGGAGGGATGACTATGCTGCAATTCCTTCTCCCCCATCTTCCTCTCAAGATTTTAGGCATACTGGGACCAGCCATTAGCGTAATGGCTATGTCACTGGACTCCCATGTAGTTGACTGCTGTTTAAGTCCCGGACCCGGTGGCTTAAACTCACACAGGGTGCATATGTGTGTATGCCCAAGATCCTGAGAGGAGAAAGAAGGGGAAGGGATTGTGGCATGGCCTTTCCCCCAAGGGGGTGGGGTGATTTTTCGCTTTCTGTCTCTCTGTCTCTCTCTGTCTTTCTGATGAGTGCACACACCCTATAGCAAAAACCTCTCAAAAAACAAACAACAAAAGATTTTAGGCATACTTTGCACACACGCCTGGTGTGTTTTTCAAGCTGCTGGGTCTAAAACTTGAACCGCAAACAGACCATGTGGGATCCAGCTGCCCACACACCACCTGGCTGGCCCAGTGCAGGGTTTGTTATACGTATAAATTCTCAAGCACACGCTAGACCAGCTGAACCAAAAACTCTGGTGGATAAAGTCAGCTTTTTTTAAAAGTTTATTTATTCATTTCCTCAGAGAGAAAAAGTGAAAGAGATACCCCCAACCAAGTTCCCACACCATGATTCACATCCAGTCTCAGAAAGCACAGGTCATGGGCACACTTTTTTGTGTACAGGAAAGTCCTAGGACTTGAATCCAGGGCCTTCTCCTGTGGGTCCAGTTGCAGTATCAGTGAAACAGCTGATCTTGATGAAGAGAGGCAGAGAAAGAAAGTGAGAAAGCAAACCCCAGGGCGATGGGCATCCCACAACCCTATCCTCTATTCTCCTCTTGAGATTTTGGGTATCCATGTACACATACCTATGTGACTTTTTAAGCCACCAGGTCTGGGACTCAAACTACAAAGTTAGTCAGCCATGTGGGATCCAGCTGCCTTAATGTCCACACCACCTGCTGGCCCACGTCCAGGCGAATCTTAAAATAACAATGCTAAAGTAAGAGAATAACTGACCCAGGGTTTGTGTCCTTTAACAATTTTTCACAGTTTTATAGGTGATTCTCAGCACCTGGAAAGGCTGGGAAACCTTGGAAGTATCAAAGGCTCTCCCTGCTGCTTGGTGCCTAAGGCTCTAGAAGTCTTTAATTGTCATCCCCTAGCCTCTCCTAGCCTCTGGGCCTCTCCAGGCAAAGGTGTCTAAGCAACAGTCAGGGTCTCCCCTTTATGAGCAAGTATCATTCCAAAGGATTGGGGTTAGGTACATAAAAACCCTGCACCATGCATGTACACACATCCACTCCTCCACGCCTGGCCTCTGGGCACTCCCGCAAGAAGCAGAGCCATGGAAAAACTTCTAAAACTTAAATTTATAGAGGATGAGGCCAGTCAGCAGGGTCTACTTCCTTTTATTAATTCATTCCCTCCAGCTGACATCTCATTTTCTCCAAGGCGACCCATGGAGTCTGGCTGACAGTCTACCAGCCCACCTCCTCCCTCTGTCCCCACTGCAAGAGCACCCCTCTAAGAATAACAAGATTAGAGCAAGCCCTTGGGCCTACCAGTGATGGGAGAAATGAATGGCTCCTTCTGCTTTCCCCTTCAAACACTAATTCTAGAACAGACCCACTATTTCAAAGGGGGAAGGGAGGTTATAAGTTGCCTGCCCCTCTGCTTCCTCCCCAGTTTTGTGGCTCCAGAAAGTCCTCTGTTCTTGTCCTTTTCATACAGAGTGTCTAAAATTCTACCATCTATGCTGTGAGCCTCCCATGCTCTCGCCCACACACACATACTTAATTTATTTATTCATTCATTCAACATTTATTTACTGAACACATTCTCACTCCAGGTATTGTGCTAGGAATTGAGGATGCTTGCAATTGCACATGGCCTGAAAAATATTTCAGACCTTAGCAAACAAAGTTGTTTTTGTTCTTTTTAATTCTTTTTTTTTTTTTTTTGAGAGGATTTTGCTATAGGGTTATAGGGTGCATGTGCTCACCAGAAAGAGAGACAGAAAGTGAGAAATCACCCCCCGGGGGGGGTGGTCATGCCACAATCCCTTCTCCAATCTCCTCTCTGGATCTTGGGCATGCACACACACATGCCCGGTATGAGTTTAAGCCATTGGCTCCAGGACTCAAACCATTATTGACTATGTGGGAGTCTGGTGACATAGCCATTATGCTAACTGCTGGTCCCAGCAAACAAAGTTTAACCCTAGGAGCAACATCAGATCTTCCCAACAACTAATAAGGAGACCTTATAGGTAAAAGCAATGGACCTTTGGGGGAGAAAGAGTAAGAGGACACTGGAGAAAAACTTGTCTGACTTCAGCTTGGAAACATGTGTATTGGGTAGTTAATGTGCCATAGACACTCAATCAGGGACATAAGAGCAGCAATAGCATGACCCTCAAACTTTGGGCCTCCCTATGGAGTTCTTCCCAAGTTTTCTGAGAGGTCTTATGATTTGGGGAGTAGAGGCCTGGTTTAGCAGTGAGAAGAGTTGAATACTAGCTCCAGCAGATCCTCTGCTGTGATCTTAAGAAATTATGTTTTCTCAGAGCCTCCATACATTACTTGGTGGGGGAAGGAATTCTCTGTAAGATGGGAGTTGTCATAACTGCGCTGTGGTTAGCAACATGAGATAATGTGGCTGTCTTTTGCACACTATGGGAATTTATAGATACTGACTCCCCACATACACAGTTAGCACTCACTATGTTCCAGACATGGTTGAAGCAGTGGAGCTCTGTGGACACAATGGAGACATTCCTGCCTTCATGGTGCCTCCAGTCTACTGGGAGAAGACAGACAGTGAACATAGTACATCCACGGTGTTAAGGGCTTGAGAGAAGGAGAAATAAATCAGAGTTAGGGAATTAGAAGACTGTTTAGTAAGTAATAAGAAGACTGTTTATCACAAAGTGATACTTGAGTAGGAATGAAGAAAATGGGGGAAGGAATTGAATCATATAGTTACCAGGGGGAAGGAATGTACAAAACAGAAAGAACAAGTCAAGTGCAAAGACCCTAAATGAAAGTGGACTGCAGAGAACTGCAAGGTTATTAATGAAGGAAGAGACCATGGTTAGAGTTTCAGGAATTTTGTCAGCTGCTTGTTAAACATGACTGTTGGTCTAAATTATATAAACTTACAATGAAATAATATTAGATCTAAAAGAAATGTAGTACATATTCAAAGCCCATCACTTCCTAGTTATGCAGATATTTGTTATAGTAATCCATGCTCTTCCAGTTATTTCCATCTATTATAGGCATGTAACAGAAATGTTATGTAATGGTGTGCAACTGTGCTTCTCTCAACTCTGTATTTGGTGATGTATGTTCATAGCTTTAAATCAGCCACAGTGGGAGTATTTACACCATAGAAATTGGTGTACATTACAAATCACAATTTTTCCTCCCTGGCCTAGGAATCTGATTATTCAAATATTACAGTTAATCGCTGTGTACAATTCCCTGCAGAGAGGATTTGAGGCAGGCTCCCTTTCAAGTCTGCTCTTAGATCATTCTTGTGAGTCAAAAGGAGGTGGCAAGAGTTGGGGCTGAGAAAAATCTCAGGCCCTAGAAAAGGCAACCAGGGGATGCGGAGCTCCACTCTTTCCCTTGGGCCCCCATGTTTCTCCTGGAGCTTTCCCTCCTGCATTACTGTCCCTCTGTGCCTCCATTTTCCCAGTGGGCTGCAGCCAATCCCTTGTTCTTACATTTCATATCTAGAGCCAGCCTGAGCTCCTTCAAGGGCCCAGCTCTGTGTTTGCAGTCCCAGGAAGGATAATGATAATATCAGGTTTTTAGAAAAGTCATGACACATTTTTGGTTAGAAACAGAAAAATACATCATGACTTTTCTGATCCAGTAACAATGAACATCCATTGCTGTGAAAATTCTCTCAGCATCCCCATAGGGCAGATGTGGATATTATCCTTATCTCATGATGGGAAGCAGGGGTGGCAGGAGAGATTTAGTAACTTGTTCAAAATTGTACAGCTGGTAAGAAACAGTATTAAGTTGAATCCAAGCCACTAGTTCTACAACCTGCACTGCTAACCACACAGCAAATCTCCAATATGAGACAAGGACACTGTCCCTGGGGACCTTATGCTGAGATGGGGGAGATAAGGAATGTCTAGGTCTTTAAGGATAAATGATGTTATGAAAGGAAGAGATGAAGTTGGAAGAGGATGTTCCAGGTGGAGGGAATGGCAACTGCAAAGGTCCAGAGGCAGGAAAGAAGATGTATGTTCAGGAAACAGTGAGTAGCCCAGGGTGAGGTTTAGGTTTAAGTTAGGGTTTTGAATTAGAGTTAGGGTTAGGTTAGAGTTAGGTTAAATGTTGTGGTGAGGATTATGATCAGGGTAACTTTTATCATTAGCTTAGGGATTAGGATGAGGTTTAGGTTTAGGGATTTCAATAGAATTAGGGTTAGGATTAGGGTTACGTTTAGGGTTGAGATTACAGTGAGGTTTAGGGTTTGGCTAGTGTTTAGAGGCCAGGTTAGCATTAGGGTTAGGATTTTCGTTAAGGTTTGTGCTAGGTTATGGATTAGGGGTAGGGTTAGTTTTAGGTTATTTTTAGGGTTAGGTTAGTGTTAATGTTAGGGTAAGAGTTGAGGTCAGATTAAGGGTTACGGTTAGGGTTAGGGTAATGTCAAGTTTATAGATAAGGTTAACTCTTAGAAGTAATGTTAGGTTTTAGTTAGGGTGGGTTTGGGGTTAGGTTTAAGGATAGGGTTATGTTTAGGGTTAGGGTTAGGGTTGGAAATGGGGTGAAGTTTAGAGTTAGGGTTATGGTTAAGATACGGTATAAGTCTCAGGATAGGATTAGGGTTAATGTTTTCATTAGGTTTAGGGTCAAGGTTAGGATAGGATTAAGGGTTAGGCAAGATTTAGGGATAGGCTTCAGGTTAGCATTAGGGGTAGGTTTAGGGTGGAGGTTAGGGTTAGTTTTAGGGTTAGGTTATGGTTCAGAGCTTGGCTTACGTTTAGGGTTAACGTTCTTGTTAAGGTTTGGGTTAGCATAGGGTGTAGGGGAAGGGTTAGGGTTATGTTAGGGTTTTGGCTGAGGGTAAGGGTAAGGTGAGGTTTAGAGTTAGGGTTCAGGATGAGGTTTAGGTATATGTTAGGGTTTTGAATTAATGTTAGGGTTAGGTTAGAGTTAGGTTAAATGTTTTGGTGAGGGTTATGATCAGGGTAACTTTTATCATTAGGTTAGGGATTAGGATGAGGTTTAGGTTTAGGGATTTCAATAGAATTAGGATCAGGGTTAGGGTTAGGTTTAGGGTTGAGATTACAGTGAGGTTTAGGGTTTGGCTAGTGTTTAGAGCCTGGGTTAGGATTAGGGTTATGGTTTTTGTTAAGGTTTGGGCTACGTTATCAATTAGGGGTAGGGGTGGTTTAGGTTAGGTTATTGTTTAGTGTTAGTGTTAGAGTTGGGGTTAGATTAAGGATTATGGTTAGTGTTAGGGTAATGTTAAATTTAGAGATAAGGTGGTGGTTTTTTTTTTTTTTCTTTTTTTTTTTTTTCCACCATGTCAAGTTTATTATCCCAATGGCACTGGCACAGCTGAGGTGCACATGGTGACATCACACAGGACTTCCTGCCTCCCGTAGAGTAGCCACCCACTCATCTCTTCCCACTGGGGAAGGGCCACCACGGGCATGAACCCAAATCAACCTCATAATGCATTTATTTTAAATTTGCCAGACATGAGTTTCCCTCTGAAAAAATGCAAAAGTAACTGTAGGTTATCCCATCCTGCCTCCCCCACCCACCAGCCGAATGGGTCCCAGCGAGGAGGCTGTCTGCTCCCTGGAACCTTGAAATAAATAGAGAGAAACTGCATCGTGTCAAGGAGTGATGGTGCGGCCCCTGATCCCCTCAGGAGCAGCATCGCTATGCTCCCAGGACAGTCCCACATATCTGAGGATGCGAGGACTGAGCCTGTGGCCCGGGCAGGCTGTGCTGAGCCCCGGGTGAGCTGACGAGAAGCTGTGGTGGCGCCTACAACTTGTCCAGGAAGTTGTCCAGGGCAGGGATGCCCTCCTTCAGGCCCTTGCACTTCCGGGTCTCCGCTACCACCTGGCTGGGATGGCTGGAGTTGTCGAAGGGGTCCCTGGGCAGGATCTGCCAGTGGTCGAACACACATTGCGGAAGGCCTGGCCACCGGTGTTGGACCTCAGGTTGGCGGTGAAGCCAAAGGACTCGTTCACAGGAAAGTAGGCCTTCACGATGAACATGGGGGTGCCAGCCACCTGGGACTCCTCGAAGACGTGGTTGTGCTTTCTGTTCAGGACCTTGTAGATGCTGCCCACCACCTGCTCAGGACACTGGATCTCCACAAGATAGATGGGCTCCACGAGGCGCGGCTGGGCCGTGAGCACGCTGCAGTAGAGGCAGCGCGGGGCCGTGGGGATGATCTGGCCGCCTCTGTGGTGGATGGTGTTAGCGTGCAGCATCATGTCATGGACTTCAAAGCACACACCATTTATGTTCTCCTCGCACAGAGCACGCTCCTTGGTGGCCCACTAGAAGCTGGCCACCATGCTGTCTTTGATCTCGTTGAGGTACTGCATGCCCTTGGTGATGTCAGTGAGGATGTTGGGGCCAGTGCTGTCGGCCAGAAGCACCAGATCTTAGGGCCTCGACCACGTCCCACTCGTACTTCTCGGCCAGGTAGTGGGCCCACTGCTTGACCTCCTGGTGCGCAGACACCTCGCCTTGTCGATGTTCTTGGCCAGGCCATCGGGGAAGGGCCATGCCTTCATGTACATCCAGTTGTGCTTGTTGGGGGACTTGAACAGACACAGCACGTTGGACTCCTTGCTGACGGTCTCGTGGTAAGAGATGACATGGTTGAATTTCTTCATGGGGATGCAGGTGTGGTCCTCCTCCAGATCCTCCAGATCCTTCTGGCAGATCCCCAGGTAGAGGTAGTGTTAGGTTTGCATTAGGTTAGGTTTGGGGTTAGGTTCATGGAGAGGGTTATGTTTATGGTTAGGGTTAGGTTAAAATTTAGGGTTTGGGTTAGGGTTAGGATTGGAAATGGGGTTAGGTTTAGAGTTAGGGTTATGGATAAGTTATGGTATAAAACTCGGGATAGGATTAGGGTTAGTATATTCATTAGGTTTAGGGTTAAGGTTAGGATAGCTTTAAGGGTTAGGCAAGGTATGGGTAGGCTTGAGGTTAGAGTTAGGGTTAGGTTTAGGGTGGAGGCTAGGGTTAGTTTTGGGGTTAGGTTAGGGTTTAGAACTTGGCTTAGGTTTAGGGTTTATATTTTCATTATGGTTTGGGTTAGATAGGGTTTAGGGAAAGGGTTAGGTTTACATTAGGGTTTTCTCTGAGGGTTAGGGTAAGGTGAGGTTTAGAGTTAGGTTTCAGGGTGAGGTTCAGAGTTAAGTTTGGGTTTTGAATTAGTCTTAGGGTTCATTTAGATTTAAGTTAAAAGTTTTGGTGAGGGTTATTGTCAGCATTCCGGTTATGATTAGGTTAGGGATTAGGGTTGGGTTTAGGTTTAGGGATTTCAGTAGAATCAGGATTAGGGTTAGGTTTAGGGTTGAGATAATGGTGAGGTTTAGGGTTAAGCTAGTGTTTAGAGCCTGGGTTAGGATTAGGGTTAGGGTTTTCATTAACGTTCGGGCTGTGTTATGGATTAGAGGTAGGGTTAGGGTTAGGTTAGGGTTAGGGTTAGATTAGTGTTTAGTGTTAGGGTTAGAGTTGGGGTTAGATTAAGGATTACGGTTAGGATTAGGGTAATGTTAAGTTTAGAGATAAGGTTTACTCTTAGAGGTAGTGTTAGGTTTGTGTTAGGTTATATTTGGGGTTAGGTTTATGGATACAGTTTTGTTTAGGGTTAGGGTTAGTTTAAAATTTAAGGTTTGGGTTAGGTTTAGGGTTGGAAATGAAAATAGGTTTAGAGTTATGGTTATATTATGGTATAAGGCTTGGGATAGGATTAAAGGTTAGGCAAAGTTTAGGGTAGGCTTGAGGTTAGAGTTAGGGTTAGGTTTAGGGTGGAGGTTAGGGTTAGTTTTAGGGTTAGTTTAGGGTTTAGAACTTGCCTTAGGTTTAGGGTTCATATTTTCATTATGGTTTGGCTTAGTTTAGGGTTTAGGGAAAGGGTTAAGGTTACGTTAGGGTTTTTTCTGAGGCTTAGGGTAAGGTGAGGTTTAGAGTTAGGTTTCAGGGTGAGGTTTAGAGTTATGTTAGGGTTTTGAATTAGTCTTAGGGTTAGTTTAGAGTTAGGTTCCATTATGGCTTAGGGGTATTGTTAGGGTTAGGTTAGGGTTAGGGTTAAGTTAGTGTTTAGTGTAAGGGTTACAGTTAGAATCAGAGTTAGAGTTTTCATTAAGGTTTGGGCTACATAATGGATTAGGGGTAGGGTTAGGGTTAAATTAGGATTAGGGTTAGGTTAGTGTTCAGTGTTAGGGTTAGAGTTGGGGTTAGATTAAGGGTTACGGTTAGAATTACGGGTCAGGGTTAGGGTTAGGCAATAGGTAAGTTAGATTTAAGGGTATGATAGCATTATGGTCAGCATTAAATTGAAGTTTAGGGTTAGCGTTGAGTGTTAGGGTCAGGGTTGGAAATTGGGTTATGGTTTGGGTTAGGGTTCTGGTAAGGGTTTGGTGTTAGGTTGAGGGTTCAGGGTTAGGGTTAGGGTTACGGTTAGGGTTACGGTAGGGTGAGTTTATGGTTAGATTTTGGGTCTAGGCTAGGGTTATGGGTGAGGGTTAGGGTTAGTTTTCTGGTTACATTGACGGTTTTGTTTAGCATTACAGTGAGGGCTAGGTGTTAGGGTTTGGTTTCGGCGTTAGGGTTAGGCTTACGGTAGTGTTATGGTTAGGGTTAGATTTTGGATTAGGATTAGGGCCATGGGTGAGGATTAGGCTTAGGGTTCAGGTTTAGGTTATGGTTTCAGTTAGTGTTACAGTTAAGTTCAGGAGTCAGGGTTAGGGTTAGGTTTAGTGGTTTGAGATAGGGTTACTGTTCGGGTTATGGTTACAGGAGGGTTAGTGTTAGGTTTAAATTTAGGTTTAGGGTGAGGGGTAGTGGTGACAGTTAGGGTTTAGGGTTGAGGGTCGAATTTAGGGTTGGGAAATTGGGCCAGGTTTAGGGATAGGGTTACGGTAGGGTTAGGGTTAGGGTTAGGGTTAGATTGATGCTTAGGGTTAAGGGTGAGTGTTAGGATCAGGGTTGGGGTTTGGGTTATGGTTTGGTTTAGGGTTCTGGTCAGAGTTAGGGGTTAGGTTGAGGGTTAGGGGTTAGGGTTAGGGTTACAGTAGGGTGAGTGTTATGGTTAGATTTAGGGACAGGGCTTGGATTAGGGGGTGAGGGTTAAGCTTAGTTTTGGGTCATGTTAATGATTTTGGTTAGCCTCATGATTAGGTTTAGGTGTTAGGGTTCTGTTTTGGAGTTAGGGTTAGCGTTAGGGTTAGGCTTATGGTAGGGTTATGGAAAGGGTTAGATTTAGGTTTAGGATTGGGCAGGGGTGAGGATTAGGCTTAGGTTTCAGGTTTGGGCTACTGTCTCCGTTAGTGTTATGGTTACGGTCAGGAGTTAAAGTTAGGTTTACTGGTTAAGGTTAGGGTTAGGGTTCAGGTTATGATTACAGGAGGGTTAGTGTTAAGGTTAAATTTAGGTTTAGGATGAGGGATAAGGGTTATTGTTAGGGTTAGTGTTAGGGTCCGGGCTAGGCTTAAGTCTTGGTGAAGGGTTATGGTAAAATTTAGTGGTCAGTGTTAGAGCTGGGCGATAGGATCAGGGTTAGGGTCAGTGTTATGGTAGGGTTAGGGTTAGGGTCAGATAGAGGGTTAGGGTTAGGGGTGAATGTTAAGGTCAGGGTTGGGGTATGGGTTAGGGTTTATGTTAGGGTTCTTGTCAGGTGTAGGGATTAGGTTGAGGGTTAGGGGTTAGGATTACAGTTAGGGTTATGGTAGGGTGAGTGGTATGGTTAGACTTAAGGCCAGGGATAGGATTAGGGTTAGTTTTCGGGTTAGGTTAACGATTTTGGTTAACGTTACGGTGAGGTTTAGGTGATAGGGTTCACATTCAGCATTTGGGTTAGGGTTAGATTTATGGTAGGGTTATTGTTAGGATTAGAGCTAGGATTAGGATTAGGGCCAGGGATGAAGATTAAGTTTATAGTTCAGGTTTGAGCTATGGTTTCGGTTAGTGTTACAGTTACGGTCAGGAGTTAGGGTTAGATTTAGTGGTTAGGGCTAGGATTAGTTTTTGGGTTATAGTTACAGGAGGGTTAATGTTAGGGTTAAAATTAGGTTTAGCGTGAGAGGTAGGGGTGAAGGTTAACTTTAGGGTAAATGTCCGGGCTAGGCTTAATTGGGTCAAGGGTTTTATTTGGGTTCAGGGTCAGGGTTAATGTTGGGTGATAAGGTCAGTGTTACAGTAGGGTTAGGGTTAGGGTTAGATTTAGGTTTAGGTTTAGGATTAAGGCCAGGGGTGAGGATTAGACTTAGTGTTCAGTTTTGGGCTATGGTTTCGGTTAGTGTTATGGTTACGGTCAAGAGTTATGGTTAGATTTATTGGTTGGGGCAAGGGTTAGGGTTCGAGTTATAGTTACAGGAGGGTTAGTGTTAGGGTTAAATTTAGGTTTAGGGCAAGGGTTAGGGTTAGGGTTAGGGTTAAGGTCCAGGCTAGGCTTATGTCTGGGTGAAGGGTTACGGTTAGGTTTAAGGATCAGAGTTAGGTTTGGGCGATAGGGTCAGGGTTAGTGTTAGGGTTATGGTAGGGTTTGGGTTAGGGTTAGATTGAGGTTTAGGGTTAGGGGTGAGTGTTAGAGTAAGGGTTGGGATTTGGGTTATGGTTTGGGTTAGGGTTCTGGTCAGGGTTAGGGGTTAGGTTGAAATTTAGGGGTTAGGATTACGGTTATGGTTATGTTAGGATGAGTGTTATGGTTAGATTTAGGGTCTGGGCTAGGGTTAGGAGTGAGGGTTAGGGTTAGTTTATGGGTTAGGTTGACGGTTTTGGTAAGTGTTACAGTGAGGGTTAGGTGTTAGGTTTCTATTTCGGTGTTAGGGTTAGACTTAGGGTTAGGCTTACAGTAGGGTTAAAGTTAGGGATAGATTTAGGTTTAGGATTAGGGCCAGAGTGATGATTAGGCTTAAGTTTTGGGTTTGGGCTACAGTTTCATTTACTGTTAAGGTTACAGTCAGGAGTTAGGGTTAGGTTTAGTGGTGAGGGCTAGGGTTAGGGTTCGGGTTATGGTTACAGGAGGGTTAGTGTTAGGGTTAAATTTAGGTTTAGTGTGAGGGGTAGGGATCACAGGGTTAGAATTAATGTCTGAGCTTGGCTTAAGTCTGGATAAAGGATTACGGTTAGGTTTAGGGGTCAGGGTTACGGTTGGGCGATAGGCTCAGCTCATGTTTAGGGTTAAGGTAGGATGAGGGTTAGAATGAGGGTTAGGGTTAGGGGTGAGTTTTAGGATCTGGGTTGGTGTTTGGGATATGGTTTGATTTAGGGTTCTGGTAGGTTTAGGGGTTAGTTTGAGGTTTAGCGGTTAGGGTTAGAGTTAAGGTTAAGGTTATGGTAGGGTGAATGTTATGGTTAGATTTAGTGTCAAGGCTAGGGTTTGGGTTGAGGGTTAGTTTTTGGGTTAGGTTGACGGTTTTGGTTAGCGTTATGGTGAGGGTCAGGGTTAGGGTTTCATTTTGTTGTTAGTGTTAGTGTTAGACTTACAGTAGGGTTACGGTTATGGTTCGATTTAGGTTTAGGATTATGGTCAGGGGTGAGGATTAGGCTTAGGGTTTGGGTTTGGGCTACGGTTTTGTTTAGTGTTGCAGTTACGGTCAGGAGTTAGGGTTAGGTTTAGTGATTAGGGCTATGGTTAGGGTTCTGGTCATGGTTACAGGAGGATTAGTGTTAGGATTAAGTTTAGGCTTAGGGCAAGGGGTAGGAGTGAGAGTTAGGGTTACTGTTATGGTCCGGAATAGGCTTAAGTCTGGGCACAGGGTTAGGTTTAGGTTTATGGGTCAGTGTTAGGGTTGTGCTATAGGGTCCGGGTTAGTGTTAGGGTTAGGGTAGGGTTAGGGTTAGTGTTAGTTTGAGGATTAGGGTTTGGGTGAGTGTTATGGTCAGGGTTGGGGTTTGGATTATGGTTTGGATTAGGGTTCTGGTCAGTATTTGAGGTTAGGTTGAGGGTTAGTGGTTAGGGTTAGAGATATGGTTAGGGTTATGGTAAGGTGAGTATTATGGTTAGATTTAGGGTCAGAGCTAGGGTTAGGGGTGAATGTTAGGGTTAGTTTTCAGGTTAGGTTGACGGTTTTGTTTAGCGTTACGGTGAGAGGTGTTAGTGTTCAGTTTTGGTGTTAGGGTTAGTGTTAGGGTTAGGCTTATGGTAGGGTTACAGCTAGGGATATATTTAGGTTTAGGATTAGGGTCTGGGGTGAGGATTAGGCTTAAGGTTTGGGTTTGGGCTACAATTTCAGTTAATGTTACTGTTACGGTCAGGAGATATGGTTAGGTTTAGTCGTTAGGGCTAGGGTTAGGATTCAGATTTTGGTTATAGGAGGGGTAGTATTAGGGTTAAATTTAGGTTTAGGGCGAGGGTTTAGGGTGAGGGTTAGGGTTAGTGTTAGTATTATTGTCCGGGTTGGGCTTAAGTGTGGGTGAAGGATTATGGTTAGGTTTACGGGTCAGTGTTAGGGTTGTGCTATAGGTTCAGGGTTAGGGTTAGGGTAAAGGTAGGGTTTGGATTAGGGTTAGATTTAGGGTTAGGGTTAGGGGTGAGTGTTAGGGTCAGGGTTCGGGTTAGGTTATTGTTTAGTTTAGTGTTCCAGTCATGGTTAGTGGTTAGCTTGAGGGTTTGTTTTTAGGGTTAGGGTTACAGTTAGGGTTACAGTAGGATGAGTGTTATGGTTAGATTTTGGGTCAAGGCTAAGGTTAGGAGTGAGCGTAAGGTTTAGTTTTGGGGTTAGGTTGATGGTTTTGGTTAGCGTAACAGTGAAGGTTAGGTGGTAGGGTTCAATTTATGCATTAGGGTTAGGTTAGGCTTACCTTAGGGTTATGTTTAGGTTTTGATTTAGGTTTCGGATTAGGGCTAGTGATATTAGGCTTAGGTTTTGGGTTTGGGCTATGATTTTGGTTAGTGTTACGGTTACAGTCAGGAATTATGGTTAGGTTTATTGGTTAGGGTTAGGCTTAGGGTTCTGTTTATGGTTACAGGAAGGTTATTGTTAGGGTTAAATTTAGGTTTATGGTGAGGGGTAGGTCATAGGGTTAGGGTTAAGGTCCGGGCTAGGCTTAAGTCTGGGTGAAGGGTTACAGTTAGGTTTAGGGGTCAGGGTCAGTTTGGGCGATAGGGTCAGGGTTAGTGTTAGGGTTACGGTAGGATTAGGATTAGGGTTAGATTGAGGGTTAGAGTTTGGGGTAAGTTTTAGGGTCAGGGTTGGGGTTTGGTTTATGGTTTATGTTAGGGTTCTGGTCAGGGTTAGGAGTTAGGTGGAGGGTTAGGCATTAGGGTTACGGTTATGGATAGTGTTACATTAGGGTGAGTGTTATGGTTAGATTTAGAGTCTGGGCTAGGATTAGGGGTGACGGTTAGGGTTAGTTTTCATGTTAGGTTGACGGTTTTGGTTAGCATTTTGGTGAGGGTTCAGTTCTAGTTTCGGTTCTGGCGTTAGGGTTAGGATTAGGCTTATGTTAAGGTTAAGGTTTGGGTTAGATTTAGGTTTAGGATTAAGGCAAAGGGTGAGGATTAGGCTTAGGGTTCGAGTTTGGGCTACGGTTTCGGTTAGTGTTACAGTTATGGTCAGGAGTTAGGGTTATATATAGTGGATAGGGCTAGGGTTAGGGTTCAGGTTAGGGTTACAAGAGGGTTAGTGTTAGGGTTAAATTTAGGTTTAGGGTGAGGAGTAGGAGTGAGGGTTAGTGTTAGTGTTATGGTTGGGATTAGGCTTAAGTCTGGGTGAAGGGTTAGGGTTAGGTTTACCAGTCAGTGTTAGTGTAGTGTGATAGGGTCAGGGTTAGGGTTATGGTTAAAATAGGATTAGGGTTAGTGTTAGATTGTGGGTTAGGGCTAGGGTTAGGGGTAATGGTTAGGGTTAGTTTTTGCATTAGGCTGATGGTTCTGGTTGGTGTTATGGTGAAGGTTAGGTGTTAGGGTTTGGTTTTGGCATTAGGGTTAGGGTTAGGCTTATGGTAGAGTAATGGTTAGGGTTATATTTAGGTTTAGGATTAGGTCCAGAAGTGAGGATTAGGTTTAGGGTTCTCGTTGGGCTATGGTTTTGGTTAGTGTTATGGTTGCAGTCAGGAGTTAGGGTAAAGTTTAGTGGTTAGGGATAGGGATAGGGTTCGGGCTATGGTTACAGGATGGTTAGTGTTAGGGTTAAATTTAGGATTAGGGCGAGGTGTAGAGGTGAGGTTTAGGGTTAGTGTTAAGGTAAGGTTAGGGTTATGGTTAGATTGAGTGTTAGGGTTAGAGGTGAGTGTTACGGTCATGGTTGGTGTTTAGGTTGTGGTTTGTTTTAGGGTTCTTGTTAGGTTCAGGGGTTAGTGTGAGGAGTAGGGGTGAGGGTTAGGGTTATGGTTAGGGTCCAGGATAGGTTTAAGTCTGGGTGATTGGTTACAGATAGGTTTAGGGGTCAGGGTTAGGGTTGGGTGATAGGGTCAGGCTTAGGGTTAGGGTTATGTTAGAGTTAGGTTTAGGGTTAGATTGAGGGTTAGGCTTAGGGGTGAGTGTTAGAGTCAGGGTTGGTGTTTAGGTTATGGTTTGGTTTAGGGTTCTGGTCAGGTTTAGGATTTAGGTTGAGAGGGGATAGGGTTACAGTTAGGGTTATGGTAGGGTGAGTGTTATGGTTAGATTTAGTGTCAGGGGTAGGGTTAGGGGTGATGGTTAGAGTTAGTTTTTTGGTTAGGTTGACGGTTTTAGTTTGCGTTACGGTGAGGGTTAGGGGTTAGGGTTCAGTTTCAGCATTAGGGTTAGGGTTAGGGTTAAGCTTAAGCTTATGGTTGGATTATGGTTAGGGTTAGATTTAGGTTTAGTATTAGGTCCAGGGGTGAAGATTAGGCTTAAGGTTCAGGTTTGGACTACGGTTTCGGTTAGTGTTACAATTACTATCAGGTGTTAGGGTTAGATTTAATGGTTTGGGCTACGGTTAGCATTCGGGTTATGGTTACAGGAGGGTTAGTGTTAGGGTTAAAATTAGATTTAATGCGAGGGGTAGGGTTGAGGGTTAGGTTTAGTGTTATAGTCCGGGTAGGCTTAAGTCTGGGTGAAGTGTTAGGGTTGGGTTTACTGGTCAGTGTTGGCGCTGTGTGATAGGGTTACAGTTGAGGTAGGGTTAGGGTTAGGGTTAGATTGAGGGTTAGGGCTAGGGTTAGGGGTGAGAGTTGGGTTAGTTTTTGGCTTAGGTTGGCGGTTTTGTTTAGTATTACTGTGAAGGTTAGTTGTTTGGGTTTGGTTTCAGCATTAGGGTTAGGGTTAGGCTTAGGCTTATGGTAGGTTTACAGTTAGGGTTAGATTTAGGTTTAAGATTAGGTCCAGGGGTGTGGATTAGGCTTAGGGTTTGTGTTGGGGCTACAGTTTTGATTAGTGTTACTTTTATGGTCAGGAGTTAGGGTAAGGTTTAGTGGTTAGGGTTAGGGTTAGGGTTCGGATTATGGTTACAGGAGGGTTAGTGTTAGGGTTAAATTTAGGTTTAGGGCTAGGGGTAGAGTTGAGTGTTAGGGCTAGTGTTATGGTCCACATTTAGGCATAAGTCTGGGTGAAGAGTTATGGTTAGGTTTACGGGTCAGTGTTAGGGTTGTGTGATAGGGTCAGGGTTAGGTTTAGGGTTAAGTTAGGGTTAGGGTTACAGTTAGATTGAGGGTTAGGGTTAGGCATGAGTGTTAGGGTCAGGATTGGTGTTTGGGTTATGCTTTGTTTTAGGGTTCTGGTCAGGTTTAGGGGTTAGATGGAGGGTTATGTGTTAGGACTACGATTACGGTTAGGGCTATAGGAGGGTGAGCGTTATGGTTAGATTTTGGGTAGGCTAGGATTAGGGGTGATGTTTAGGGTTAGTTTTCATGTTAGGTTAATGGTTTTGGTTAGCGTTACGGTGAGCATTAGGCTAGGATTTGGTTTCGGCATTAGAGATAGGGATAGGTTTAGCCTTACGGTAGGGTTACAGATATGGTTTGATTTAGGTTTAGGATTAGGGCCAGATGTGTGTATTAGGCTTAGGATTTGGGTTTGGGCTATGGTTTCGGTTATTGTTACAGTTATTTTCAGGAGTTATGGTTAGGTATACTGGTTAGGGCTAGGGTTAGGGTTCAGGTTATGGATACAGTAGAGTTAGTGTTAGGGTTAAATTTAGGTTTAGGGCGAGGGGTAGGGATGATGGTTAGGGTTAGTATTATGGTTCGGACTAGGCTTAAGTCTGGGTGAAGGGTTAGGTTTAGGTTTAACAGGTCAGTGTTAGTGTTGTGCAACAGGGTCAGGGTTAGGGTGAGGGTTAAGGTAGAATTAGGGTTAGGGTTAGATTGAGGGTTAGGATTAGGGGTGAGTGTTAGGGACTGGGTTGGAGTTTGGATTAGGGTTTTGGTTAGGTTTCTGTTCAGGGTTAGGGGTTAGGTTGAGGGTTAGGAGTTTGGGTTAGTGTTACAGTTAGGGTTACGGTAGGGTGAGTGTTATGTTTAGATTTAGGTTCAGGTTCAGGGTTAGGGGTGAGGGTTAGGGTTAGTCTTTAGGTTAGGTTGAATGTTTTGGTTAGCATTACAGTGAGGGTTAGGTGTTAGGGTTTGGTTTCATCGTTTAGGTTAGTGTTAGGGTTGGGCTTATGGTAGGTTCTGGTTAGGGTTACATTTGGGTTTAAGACTAGAGCCAGGGGTGAGGATTAGGCTTATGGTTTGGGTTTGGGCTATGCTTTTGGTTAGTGTTACGGTTACAGTCAGGAGATAGGGTTAGGTTTAGTGGTTAGGGCTAGGTTTAGAGTACGGGTTATGGTTACAGGATGATTAGTGTTAGGGTTAAATTTAGGTTTATGGTGAAGTGTAAGGGTGAGGGTTAGGGTTAGGGTCAGGGATAGGTTTAAATCTAGGTGAAGGGTTACAATTAGTTTTAGGGGTCAGGGTTAGGGTTGGGTGATAGGGTCAGTGTTACATTAGGGTTAGGATTATGGTTAGATTGAGGGTTAGTGTTAGGGGTGAGTGTTAGGATTAGGGTTGGGGTTTGGGTTCCGGTTTGGGTTAAGGTTCAGGTCAGGTTTAGGGGGTTAGTTTGAGGGTTATGTGTCAGGGTTACGGTTACGGTTAGGGTTACGGTAGGATGAGTGTTATGGTTAGATTTAGGGTCGGCTAGGGTTAGGGGTGTGGGCTAGGGTTAGTTTTCATGTTACGTTGCCGGTTTGGGTTAGCATTATGGTGAGGGTTAGGTGCTAGGATTCGGTTTTGATGTTAGGGTTAGGGTTAGGCTTACAGTAGGTTTATAGATATAGTTAGAGTTCAGTTTAGGATTTGGGCCAGGAGTGAGGATTAGGCTTAGGGCTCGGGTTTGGGCTACGGTTTCAATTAGTGTTATGGTTACAGTCAGGAGTTAGGGTTAGGTTTAGTGGTTAGGACTATGGTTAGGGTTCAGTTTATGGTTACAGGAGGGCGAGTGTTAGGGTTAAATTTAGTTTTAGGGCGAGGAGTAGGGGTGAGTGTTAGGGTTAGGGTTAGGGTTTGGGCTAGGCTTCAGTGGGGTTTAGGGGCTACAGTTAGGCTTAGGGGGCAGGGTTACGGTTGGGCGATAGGGTTAGGGTTAGGGTGAGGGTTACGATAGGGTTATGGTTATGGTTAGATTGAGGGTTAGGGTTAGGGGTGAGTGTTAGGGTCAGTGTTGGGGTTTGGGTTAGTGTTCAGATTAGGATTATGGTCATGGTTAGGGGTTATTTTTAGGGTTACTGGCTAGGGTTAGGGTTACAGTTAGGGTGATGGTAGGGTGAGTGTTATGGTTAGATTTAGGGTCAGGGTGAGGGTTAGGGGTGAGAGTTGGGGTTAGTTTTCGGGTTAGGTTGACGGTTTTGGTTAGTGTTTCAGTTAGGTTTTGGTGTCAGTGTTCAGTTTCTGCATTAGGGTTAGGGTGAGGATTAGGTTTACAGTAAGATTATGGTTAGGGTTAGATTTAGGTTTAAGATTAGGGCCAGGCATGAGGATTAGGCGTAGGGTTCGGGTTTTCTGCTTCAGTTTTGGATAGTGTTATGGTTAATATCAGGAGTTAAGGTTAGGTTTCATGGTTTAAGCTAGGGTTAGGGTTTAGGTTATGGTTACAGGAGGGTTAGTGTTAGGGTTAAATTTAGCTTTAGGTCATGGGGTAGGGGTGAAGGTTAGGGTTAGGGTTTAGGTCCAGGCTAGCTTTACGTCTCGGTGAATGGTTATGGTTAGTTTTAGAGATCAGGGTTTGGTTTGGGCGATAGGGTCAGAGTTAGGGTTAGAGTTAAGGTAGGGTTAGGGTTCGAGTTAGATTGAGGGTTAGGATTAGTGTTGAGTGTTAGGGTCAGGGTTGGTTTTTCAGTTATGGTTTGGTTTAGGCTTCTGGTCAGGTTTACAGTTTAGGTAGATGGTTGTGGGTTACAGTTAGGCATACAGTTAGGGTTAAGGTAGGCTGAGTGTTATGGTTAGATTTAGTGTCAGGACTAGTGTTAGGAGTGAGGGTTAGGGTGGGTTTTCCAGTTAGGTTGATGTTTTTGGTTAGCGTTATGGTGAGTGTTAGGTGTTAGGGTTCATTTTCGGTGTTAGGATTAGGGTTAGGCTTAAAGTAGGGTTATGGTTAGGGTTAGATTTAGATTTAGGATTAGAATCAGGGGTGAAGATTAGGATAGTGTTCAGGTTTGGGCTACGGTTTCGGTTAGTGTTACGGTTACGGTCAAGAGTTACATTTAGGGGGGAACCAGCAGTTAGCGTCGTAATTGCTATGTCGCTGGACTCCCACATAGTTGACTGCGGTTCGTGTCCCAGACCCGGTGGCTTAAAACTCACGCCGGGTGCATGTGCATGCGTGCCCAAGATCCTGAGAGGAGAATGAAGGAGAAGGGATTGCGTTATGACCATCCCCTCTGGGAGGTGATTTCTTGCTTTCTGTCTCTATGTCTCTCTCTGGCTGGCTGGCGAGCGCATGCGCCCTATAGCAAAAAAAAAATAACTTCTCCAAAATAAATAAAAAGAGTTACATTTAGGTTAGGGGTTAGGGTTAAGGATAGGGTTCGAGTTATGGTTTTAGGAGGGTTAGTGTTAGGTTTAAATATCCGTTTAGGGTGATGGGGAGGGGTGTGGGATAGGGTGAGGGTTAGGGTCCGGGCTAGACTTCAGTGTGGGTGAGGGGTTTTGGTTAGGTTTAGGGTTCAGGGTTAGTGTTCAGCAATAGGGTCAGGGTTAGGGTTAGGGTTATAGAAGACTTAGGGTTATGGTTAGATTGAGGGTTAGGGTTGGGGTGAGTGTTAGGGTCAGGGTTCAGGTTTGGGTTAGGGTTATGTTCAGGGTTATGGGTAAGTCTTATGGTTAGGGGCTAGGGTTAGGGTTACAGTTAGGTTGACGGTGGGGTGAGTGTTATGTTTAGATTTAGGGTTAGGGAGAGGGTTGGGGTGAGTTTTAGGGTCAGTTTTGGGTTAGGTTTATGGTTTTGGCTAGCGTTACGGTTAGGGTTAGGTGTTCAGTTTTGGTTTCGGTGTTAGGGTTAGGGTTAGGGTTAGATTTAGGTTTAGGATTAGGGTCAGGAGTGAAGATTAGGCTTAGCATTCAGGTATGGGCTTTGGTTTTGGTTAGTGTTACAGTTAGGGCCTGGAGTTAGGGTTAGGTTGAGTGGTTAGGGCTAGGGTTAGAGTTCAGGTTTTGGTTACAGGAGGGTGAGCATTAGGTTTAAATTTAGGTTTAGGGTGAGGGGTAGGGTAGAGGGTTAGGGTTAGGGTCCGGGCTAGGCTTCAGTAGGGGTAAGGGGTTGTGGTTTGGGGGTCAGGTTAAGGGTTGGGCGATAGGGTCAGTTTTAGAGTTAGGGTTACGGGATACTTACAGTTAGGGTTAGATTGAGGGTTAGGGTTAGTGGTGTTAGGGTCAGGGATGGGGTTTGGGTTAGGGTTTGGGATAGGGTTATGCTCAGGGTTAGGGGATAGGGTTAGGGTTAGTGGATAGTGTTAGGGTTATGTTAAGGGTCATGGTAGGGTGAATGTTAGGGTTAGGGTTAGGGTTAGGGTTAGGGTTAGGGGCGAGGGTTAGGGTCAGTTTTCAGCTTAGGTTGACAATTCTGCTTGGCGTTACAGTTAATCTTAGGTGTTATGTTTCAGTTTCGGCATTAGGGTTAGTGTTAGGATTAGGCTTCCGGTACGGTTATGGTTAGGGTTAGATATAGGTTTAGGATTAGTGTTAGGGGTGAGTATTAGCCTGAGGGTTCTGGTTTGTGCTACGATTTCGGTTCATGTTACGTTTAGGGTCAAAAGTTAGGGTTAGGTTTAGTGATTAGGGCTAGGGTTAGGGTTCAGGTTCTGGTTACAGGAGGGTGAGTGTTTGGGTTAAATTTACATTTAGGGTGAGGAGTAGGATGAGGATTAGGGTTAGGGTTAGGGTCCAGGTTAGGCTTTGGTGAGGGTGAGGGTGAGGGGTTACAGTTAGTTTTAGTGTTTAGGGTTAGGGTTGAGCAATAGAGTCAGGGTTAGGGTTAGGGTTATTAAAGGCTTAGGGTTATGGTTAGATTGAAGGTTAGAGTTAGGGGTGAGTGTTAGGGTCAGGGTTGGGGTTTGGGTTACTGTTTGGGTTAGGGTCGGGGTCAAGCTCAGGGTTAGGGGTGAGGTTTAGGGTTAGGGGCTAGGGTTAGGGTTACGGTTCGGGTTATGGTAGGGAGACTGTTATGGTTAGATTTAGGGTCAGGGGGAGGGTTAGGGGTGAGGGTCATAGTTAGTTTTTGGGTTAGGAGGATGGTTTTGGTTAGCATTAGGATTAGGGTTAGGTGTTAGGGTTTGGATTTGGCGTTAGGGTTAGGGTTCAGGTTAGGCTTATGGTAGGATTATGGTTAGGGTTAAATTTAGCTTTTGGATTTGTGTCAATGGTGAGGATTAGTCTTAGGGTTCGGGTTTGGGCGATGGTTTCGGTTAGTGTTATAGTTAGGGCCTGAAGTTAGTGTTAGATAGAGCAGTTAGGGCTAGAGTTAGGGATTGGGTTCCGGTGACAGGAGGATGAGCATTAGGACTAAATTTAGGTTTACGGTGAGGGATAGGGGTGAGGGTTAGATTTACTGTTAGGGTCCGGGCTAGGCTTCAGTCGGGGTGAAGGGTGACCGTTAGGATTAGGGGTCAGAGTTAGGTTTGGGTGATAGGGTCAGGTTTAG
The DNA here is from genome assembly GCF_000334495.1 of Tupaia belangeri chinensis. Taxonomy (NCBI): domain Eukaryota; kingdom Metazoa; phylum Chordata; class Mammalia; order Scandentia; family Tupaiidae; genus Tupaia; species Tupaia belangeri. Next base: position 4,214,890 of record NW_006159716.1, read on the forward strand.
GGTGAGGGTTACATTAGAATTAAGGTTAAGATTGAGGGTTAGGGTTAGGGATGAGTGTTAGGGTCAGGGTTTGGGTTTGGGTTAGGGTTAGGATCAGTTTCAGGTTAAGGGTTAGGGGTGAGGATTTGGGTTAGGGACTAGGGTTAGGGTTATGGTTTTGGTTATACTAGGGTGAGTGTTATGGTTATATTTAGGGTGAGGGTGATGGTTAGGGATGAGTGTTAGGGTTAATTTTCGGGTTAGGTTGACAGTTTTGGTTAGCATTACAGTCAGTGTTAGGTGTTAGGGTTCGGTTTCAGTGTTAGGCTTAGTGTTAGGGTTAGGCTTAAGGTAGGGTTACCTTTAGGGTTTGATTTAGGTTTAGGATTTGGGTCAGGGTGAGGATTAGTCTTAGGGTTCGGGTTTGGGTGATGGATTCAGTTAGTTTTACGGTTAGTGCCATTAGTTATGGTTAGGCTGAGTGGTTAGGGCAGGGGTTAGTGTTTGGGTTCTGATGACAGGAGGGTGAGAGTTAGGGTTAAATTTAGGTTTAGGGTGAGGGGTTGGGGTGAGAGTTAGGGTTAAGGTTAGGGTCTGGGCTAGGCTTCAATTGGGGTAAAGGAAGAATGTTAGGTTTAGGGTTCAGGGTTAGGGTTGGGTGATAGGATCAGGGTTAGGGTGATGTTTACTGTAGAGTTAGGGTTAGGGTTAGAATGAGGGTTAGGTTCAGTGGTGAGTGTTAGGGTCAGGGTTGGGGTTTTGGTTAGGGTTTGTGTTAGGATCAGAATCAGGGTCAGTGTTAGGGCTGAGGTCTAGGGTTAGGGGCTAGGGTTAGGCTTATGGTATGGGTTACAGTAGATTGACACCTATGGTTAGATTTAGGGTCAGGGCGAGGGTTATTGCTGAGGGTTATGGTTAGTTTCCAGGTAAGATAGACAGTTTTGGTTAGCTTTATGGTCAGGGTTAGGCATTAGAGTTTGGTTTCAGTGATAGTCTTAGGGTTAGGGTTAGGCTCATGGTAGAGTTATCGTTAGGGTTCAATTTAGGTTTAAGATTAGGGTCAGGTGTGAGGATTAAGTTTAGGATTCAGATTTTGGTGACAGTTTCAATTCGTGTTACGGTTAGGGCCAGGAGTTAGGGTTAGGTTGAGTGGTTAGGGCTAGGGTTATGGTTCGAGTTCTGGTGACAGGAGGGTGAGTGTTAGGGTTAAATTTAGGTTTCGGGCGAGGGATAGGGGTGAGTGTTAGTGTTAGTGTTAGGGTCCAGGCTAGGATTAAGTCAGGGTGAATGGTGACCATTAGGTTTATGGTCAGCGTTAGGGTTGGACCATAGGGTTAGGGTTAGGATGAGGGTTACGGTAGGGTTAGAGTTAGGTTTAGATTGAGGCTTAGGGTTAGGGGTGAGTGTTAGGGTCAGGGTTGGGGCTTGGGTTAGGGTCTGGTTTAGGGTCATGGTCAAAGTTAAGTGTGTAGTTTAGGGTTAGAAGCTAGGGTTAGTGTTACAGTTAGGGTTATGGTAGGGTGAGTGTTATGGTTAGATTTAGGGTAAGGGTGAGGTTTAAGTGTGAGTTTTAGGGTTAGCTTTCTGGTAAGTTGTTGGTTTTGATTAGCGTTAATATTAAGGTTAGGTGTTAGGGTTTGGTTTTGGCGTTAGGCTTAGGTTAAGGGTTAGGCCTATAGTAGGGTTATGGTTAGGGTTCTATTTACATTTAGGATTAGGGTCAGTGGTGAGGATTAGGCTTAGGGTTCGTGTTTGGGTGATGGTTTTGGTTAGTGTTACGGTTAGGGACAGGAGTTAGGGTTAGATTGAGTAGTTAAGGCTACGGTTATCATTCAGGTTCTGGTGACAGGAGGGTGAGTGTTGGGGTTAAATTTAGGTTTAGGGCGAGGGCTAGGGGTGAGGCATAGGGTTAAGGTTAGGGTCTGGGCTAGGCTTTAGTCGGGTTGAAAGGTAACCTTTAGGTTTAGTGGTCAGGGTTAGAGTTCGGCAGTAGGCTGAACGTTCAGGTAGGATTAGGTTTAGGGTTAGATTTAGGGTTAGGGTTAGGGGTGTGTGTGTTAGGATCTGGGTTGGGGTTTGGGTTAGATTTTGGGTTAGGGTCATGGTCAGGGTCAGGGTTAGGGGTGAGGTTTAGCGTTAGAGGCTAGGGTTAGAGTTACGTATCGGTTTATGGTAGGGTGAGTGTTATGGTTAGATTTAGGGTTAGGGCGAGAGTTAGGGGGTGAGGGTTAGGATTAGATTATGGGTTAGGTTGATGGTTTTGGTTAACTTTACAGTTAGTGTTGGATATTAGGGTTCGGTTTTGGGGTTATGCTTAGGGTTAGGGTTAGGTCTGCGATACAGTTACAGTTAGGGTTTGATTTACATTTAGGATTAGGGTCAGGGGTGAGAATTAGGCTTAGAGTTTGGGTTTGGGTGAAAGTTTTGTTTAGTGATAGGGTTAGGGCCAGGAGTTAGGGTTAGGTTGAGTGGTGAAGGCTACGGTTAGGGTTCGGGTTCTGGTGACAGGAAGGTGAGTGTTGGGGTTAAATGTAGGTTTAGGGTGAGAGGTAGGGGTGAGGGTTAGGGTTAGGGTCGGGCATTGCTTCAGTCGGGGTGAAGGGTTAGGATTATTATTAGATTGAGGGTTACAGTTAGGGGTGAGTGTTAGGGTCATGGTTTGGGTTTGGGTTAGGGTTTGGTTAGGGTCAGGGTCAGGCTCAGCATTAGGGGTGAGGTTTAGGGTTAAGGACTAGGGTTAGTGTTATGGTTCGGGTTATGGTAGGGTGAGTGTTATAGGTAGATTTAGGGTTAGGGCGAGGGTTAGGAGTCAGGGTCAGGGTTAATTTTCAGGTTAGGTTGACGGTTTTGGTTAGTGTTACGGTCAGGGTAAGGAATTAGGGTTCAGTTTCCACATTAGAATTACAGTTAGGGTTAGGCTTACGGTAGGGTTACAGTAAGGGTTCGATTTAGGTTTAGGATTAGGGTCAGGGTTGAGGAGTAGGCTTAGGGTTAGGGTTTGGGTGATGGTTTCTTTATGAGTCAGGGTTAGGTCCAGGAGTTAGTGTTAGGTTGAGTGGTTAAGGCTAGGGTTAGGATTCGGGTTCTGGTGACAGGAGGGAGAGTGCTGGGGTTAAATTTACATTTAGGGCAAGGGGTGGGGGTAAGGGTTAGTGTTAGTTTCATGCTAGGCTTCAGTCGGGATGAAGGGTGACCATTAGGTTTAGTGGTCTGGGTTAGTGTTGGGCGATAGGGTCATGTTTAGGGTGAGGTTTCCGATAGGGTTAGGGTTAGGGTTAGATTGAGGGTTAGGTTTAGTGGTGAGTGTTAGGGTCAGTGTTGGGGACTGGGTTAGGGTTTGTATTAGGATCAGGGTCAGTGTTAGGTATGAAGGTTAGAGTTAGGGACTCGAGTTAGGGTGACTGTTATAGTTAGATTTAGGGTCAGGGCGATGGATAGTGGCGAGGGTTAGGGTTTGTTTTTGGGTAAGGTTGATGGTTTTGGTTAGCTTTACAGTCAGGGTTAGGCGTTAAGGTTCGGTTTCAGCATTAGACTTAGGGTTAGGGTTATGCTTACAGTAGGGTTACAGTTAGGGTTCTATATAGGTTTAGAATTAGGTTCAGGGTTGAGGATTAGGCTTTGGGTTCGGATTTGGGCAATGGTTTGGGTTAGTGTTACGGATAGGGCTTGAAGTTAGAGTTAGGTTGAGAGGATAGGGCTATGGTTAGTGTTCGGGCTCTGGTGACAGGAGGGTGAGTGTTAGTGTTCAATTTCAGTTTAGGGTGAGGTGTAGAAGTGAGGGTTAGGGTTAAGGTTAGGGTCTGGGCTAGGCTTCATTGGGTGAAGGGTGACCGTTAGGTTTAGGGGTCAGGATTAGGGTTGGGTGATAGGATCAGGATTACAGTGAGGGTTACAGTAGGGTTAGGGTTAGATTGAGGATTAGGGTTAGAGGTGAGTGTTAGGGTCAGGGTGGGGTTTGGATTAGGTTTTGGGTTATGGTCAGAGTTAGGATAAGGGATAGGGGTGAGGTTTAGGGTTAGAGGCTAGGGTTAGGGTCATGGTTTGGGTTATGGTAGGGTGAATATTATGGTTAGACTTAGGGTCTGGGTGAGGGTTAAGGATTCAGGTTCGGTTTAGTTTTTGGGTTAGGTTGACTGTTTTGGTTATCATTACGGTCATAGTTAGGCGTTCAGGTTCAGTTTTGGTGTTAGGCTTTGGGTTAGCTTTAGGCTTACGGTAGGGTTAGGCTTAGGGTTTGATTTAGGTTTAGGATTAGGACCAGGGGTGAGGATTAGGTTTAGGGTTCGGGTTTGGGTGACAGTTTCCTTTAGTGTTATGTTTAGGGCCGGGAGTTAGTGTTAGGTTGAGTGGTTAAGGCTAGGATTAGGATTGGCATTCTGGTGACAGGAGGGTGAGTGTTAGGGTTCAGTTTAGGTCTAGGGTGAGGGGTGGGGTGAGGCTTAGGGTTAGGGTTAGTGTCCGGGCTAGGCTTCAGTCCAGGTGAAGGGTGACCATTAGGTCTAGGGGTCAGGGTTAGGGTTTGGCGATAGGGTCAGGGTTAGGGTGAGGGTTACAGTAAGGTTGTGGTTAGGGTTAGATTGAGGGTTAGAGTTAGGGGTGAGTGCTAGTGTCATGATTGGGGTTTGGGTTAGGGTTTGGGTTAGGGTCAGTGTCAGGGTAAGGGTTAGGGATAAGGTTTAGGGTTAGAGGCTAGGTTTAGGGTTATGGTTTGTGTTACGATAGGGTGAGTGTTATGGTTAGAATTAGGGTCAGGGCGAGGGTTAGGGTGATGTGTAGGGTTAATTTTCAGGTTGGGTTGACAGTTTTCCTCAGGATTACGGTCAGGGTTGGGTTTCGGTGTTTGGCTTAGGATTATTATTAGGCTTATGGTAGGGTTACGTTAGGGTTCAATTTAGGTTTAGGATTAGGATCAGGGATGAGGACTAAGCTTAGGTTTCAGGTTTGGGTGATGGTTTGGGTAGTGTTATGTTTAGGGCCAGGAGTTAGGGTTAGGTTGAGTGGTTAGGGCTAGGGTTAGGGTTTAGGTTCTGGTGACAGGAGGGTGAGTGTTAGGGTTCAATTAAAGTATAGGGTGAGCTGTAGGAGTGAGGGTTAGGATGAGGGTTAAGGTTCAGGCTAGGCTTCAGTCAGGGTGAAGGGTGACCTTTAGGTTTAGGGGATAGGGTTAGGGTTGGGCGATAGGGTCAGGATTAGGGTGAGTGTTATGGTAGGGTTATGGTTAGGATTAGGGTTATGATTGAGGGTTAGGGTTAGGGGTGAGTGCTAGGGTCATTGTTGCGGTTTTGGTTAGGGTTTGGGTTAGGGTCAGGGTTAGGGTTAGGGTTAGGGTTAGGGTGAGGGTTTTTGTAGTGTTGGAATTCTGGTTAGATTGAGTGTTAGGTTTAGGGGTTAGTGTCTGTTTCAGGTTTGGGGTTTGGGTTAGGGTTTCTATTTGGTCGGGGTCAGAGGTCGGGGATGGAGTTTATGGTTAGGGGTTAGGGTTAGGGATTGAGGTTAGGGATAGTGTTAGGGTTAGGGTTACAGTTCCGGTTATGTTTTGTGAGTGTTATGGTTAGATTTAGGGTCAGAGCAAGGCTTATGCATGAGGATTAGGGTTAGTTTCTGGGTTAGGTTGACGGAGGGTGAGGGGTAGGTGTGAGGATTAGGGAGTTAGGTTTAGGTTAAAGGCTAGGGCTAGGGTTATGGTTCGGGTTTGGGTGACAGGATGGTGAGTGTTTGTGTTAAATTTAGGTTTAGGGTGAGGGGTAGGTGTGAGGATTAGGGAGAGGGTCAGGGTCAAGGTTAGGCTTCATTTGGGGTGAAGGGTGAACTTTAGTTTTCGAGGTGTGGGTTAGAGTTGGAATAAAGGGTCAGGGTTAGGGTGAGGGTTATTGTAGTGTTGTAATTACAGTTAGATTGAGTGTTAGGTTTAGGGGTGAGAGTTTGGGTCAGGTGTGGGTTTGGGATAGGGTATCTATTTGGGTCGGGGTCAGGGTCAGGCTTAGGGATGAAGTTTATGTTTAGGGGATTGGGTTAGGGTTACAGTTCCGGTTACATTAGGTGAGTGTTATGGTTAGATTTAGGGTCAGAGTGAGGCATATGCATGAGGAGTAGGGTTAGTTTCCGGATTAGGTTGAAGGTTTTTGTTAGCGTTACAGTTAGAGCCAGGAGTAAGGGTTAGGTTAATGGCTAGGGCTAGGAATAGGGTTCGGGTTCTGGTGACAGGAGGGTGAGCATTTGTGTTAAATTTAGGTTTAGGGCGAGGGGTAGGGGTGAGGGTTTGGGTTATTGTCAGGGTCCGGGCTATGCTTCAGTCAGGATGAAGGCTGATATTTAGGTTTAGGGGTCAGGGTTAGGTTTGGAAGATAGAGTCAGGGTTAGGGTGAGGGTTATTGAAGGATCTGAGGTGCGGTTAGATTGAGTGTTAGGTTTAGGTTTGAGCGTTAGGGTTAGTTTTGTTGTTTGTGTTAGTGTTTGTGTTTGGGTCGAGGTCAGGGTCAGGGTTCAAAAAGTGATTTTGGGTTAGGTGCTAGGGTTTCGGTTACGGTTTTGGTTACATTAGAGTGAGTGTTATGGTTAGATTTAGGGTCAGAGCAAGGGTTAGGCATGAGGATTAGTGTTCGTTTCCGGGTCAGATTGACGGTTTTAGTTAGCGCTACTGTTAGTGCCAGGAGTTAGGTTTAGGTTAATGGCTAGTGTAGGGTTAGGGTTCGGGTTCCGGTGAAAGAAGGGTAAGTGTTTGTGATAAATTTAGGTTTAGGGCGAGGTGTAGGTGTGAGGGTTAGGGTTAGGGTCAGGGTCTGGGCTAGGCTTCAGTCAGATGGAAGGCTGACCTTAAGGTTTAGGGGTCAGGCATAGGGTTGGAAGACAGGGTCCAGGTGAGGGTGAGGGTTATAGTAGGTTTGAAATTAGGGTTAGATTGAGTGTTAGGTTTAGGGGTGAATGTTTGGGTCAGGTGTGGGGTTTGGGTTAGGGTTTCTATTTGGGTTGGGGTCAGGGTCAGGGTTAAGGATGAAGTTTAAGGATAGGGTTAGAGTTACGGTTACAGTTACGTTAGGTGAGTGTTATGGTTAGATTTAGGGTCAGAGCGAGGCCTACACATGAGGATTAGGGTTAGTTTCATGGTTAGGTTGACGGATTTCTTTAGCGTTACGGTTAGGTCCAGGAGTTAGGGTTATGATAATGGCTAGGGCTTGGGTTAGTGTTCGGGTTCTGGTGACAGGATGGTGAGCGTTTGTGTTAAATTTAGGTTTAGGGTGAGGGGTAGGTGTGAGGATTAGGGTTAGGGTCAGCGTCCGGCCTAGGTTTAAGTCAGGGTGATGGCTGACATTTACGTTTAGGGGTCTGGGTTAGGGTTTAAATATAGGTCAGGGTTAGGGTGAGGGTTATTGTAGTGTTGGAATTATGGTTAGATTGATTGTTAGGTTTCGTGGTGAGTGTTTGGATCAGGTGTGAGGTTTGGGTTAGGGTTTCTGTTTGGGTCAGTGTCAGGGTCATTGTTAGGGATATAGTTTAGGGTTAGGGGCTATGGTTAGGGTTATGGTTTGGGTTACGTTACGGTGAGTATTATGGTTAGATTTAGGGTCAGCACGAGGCTTATGCATGAGGAGTAGTGTTAGTTCCGGGTTAGGTAGACGGTTTTCATTAGCGTTATGGTTAGGGCCAGGAGTAAAGGTTAGGTTAATGGATAGGGTTTGGGTTAGGGTACGGGTTCTGGTGACACGAGGGTGAGCATTTGTGTTAAATTTAGGTTTTGGACAAGGGGTAGGTGTGAGGATTAGAGTTAGGGTCAGAGTCCGGGCTAGGCTTCAGTCGGGGTGAAGGCTGACCTTTAGGTTTAGGGGTCTGGTTTAGGGTTAAAATATAGGGTCAGGGTTATGGTGAGGGTTATTGTAGTGTTGAAATAACAGTTAGATTGAGTGTTAGGTTTAGGGGTGAGTGTTTGGGTCAGGTGTGGTGTTTGGGTTAGGGTTTCTATTTGGGTCAGGGTCAGGGTCAGGGTTAGGGATCAAGTTTAGGGTTAGGGTCTAGGGTTAGGGTTACAGTTTCGGTTACATTTGGTGAGTGTTATGGTTAGATTTAGGGTCAGAGCAAGGCTTATGCATGAGGATTAGTGTTAGTTTCTGGGTTAGGGTGACGGTTTTCATTAACATTATGGATAGGACCAGGAGTAAGTTTTAGGTTAATGGCTACGGCTAGGGTTAGGGTTTGGGTTATGGTGACAGGAGGGTGAGTGTTTGTGTTAAATTTAGCTTAGTGCAATGGGTATGGGTGAAGAGTATGGTTAGGATCATGGTCTGGGCTAGGCCTCAGTTGGGGTGAAGGCTGACCTTTAGGTTAAGGGGTCATGGTTAGTGTTGGAAGATAGGGTCAGGGTTAGGGTGAGAATTATTGTAGGTTTGAAATTATGGTTATATTGAGTGTTAGGTTTAGGGGTGAGTGTTAGGGTCAGGTTTGGAATTTGGGTTAGGGTTTGTGTTTGGGTCGGGGTCAGGGTCAGGGTTAGGGATGAGGTTTATGGATGGTGGCTAGGATTAGGGTTCCGGTTCCGTTTACGTTAGTTGAATGTTATGGTTAGATTTAGGGTCAGAGCAAGGGTTATGCGTGAGGATTAGGGTTAGTTTAAGGGTTAGGTTGACAGTTTCCTTTAGCATTATGGCTAGGGACAGGAGTTAGGGTTAGGTAAATGGCTATAGCTAGGGTTAGGGTTTGGGTTCTGGTGACAGGAAGGTAGCATTAGTGTGAAATTTAGGTTTTGGGTGAAGGGTAGGTGTGAAGATTAGGGTTAGCGTTAGGGTCTGGGCTAGGCATCAGGTGGGGGTGAAGGCTGACCTTTAAATTTAGGGTTCTGGGTTAGGGTTGGAAGATAGGATCAGGGTTAGGGTGAGGGTAATTGTACCATTGGAATTCAGGTTAGACTGAGTATTAGGTTTAGGGGTATGTGTTTGGGTCAGGTGTGGGGTTTGGGTTAGGGTTTATATTTAGGTCAGGGTCAGGGTCAGGGTTAGGGATGAAGTTTAGGGTAGATGCTAGGGTTAGGGTTATGGTTCCATTTACATTAGGTGAGTATTATGGTTAGATTTAGGGTCAGAGTGAGGCTCATGCCAGGGGATTAGGGTTAGTTTCTGGGTTAGGTTGACTGTTTTCGTTAGTGTTACGGTTAGGGTGAGGAGTTAGGGTTAGGTTAATTGCTATAGCTAGGGTTAGGGTTCAGGTTCCGGTGACATGAGGGTAGCATTAGTGTTAAATTTAGGTTTAGGGTGAGGGGTAGGTGTGAGGATTAGGGTTAGGGTCAGGGTCCGGTCTAGGCTTCAGGTGGGGTGAAGGCTGACCTTTTAATTTTGGGGTCTGGGTTAGGGTTGGAAGATAGGGTCCGGGTTAGGGTGAGGGTTACTATAGTGTTGGAATTACGGTTAGATTGATTGTTAGGTTTAGTGGTGAGTGTTTGGCTCAGGTGTGGGGTTTGGGCTAGTGTTTCTGTTTGGGTTGGTGGAAGGGTCAGGGTTAGGGATGAAGTTTAGGGTTAGGGGCTAAGGTTAGGGTTACGGTTCGGGTTATGTTAGGGTGAGTATTATGGTTAGATTTAGGGTCAGAGTGAGGCTTATGCATGAGGAGGAGTGTTAGTTTCTGGGTTAGGTTGACAGTTTTCGTTAGTGTTATGGTTATGGCCAGTAGTAAGGGTTAGGTTAATCGCTAGGACTAGGGTTAGTTTTTGGTATCTGGTGACAGGAGGGTGAGTGTTTGTGTTAAGTTTAGGTTTTGGGCGAGGTGTAGGAGTGAGGGTGAGGGTTAGGGTCCGGGTCCGGGCTAGGCTTCAGTCGGGGTGAAGGCTGACCTTTAGGTTTAGGGGTCTGGGTTAGGGTTGGAAAATAGGGTCAGGGTTATGGCAAGGGTTATTGCAGTGTTTGAATTCCAGTTAGAATGAGTGTTAGGTTTAGGGGTGAGTGTTTGTGACACGTGTGGTGTTTGGGTTAGGGTTTCTATTTGGGCCAGGTTCAGGGTCAGTGTTAAGGATGAAGTTTAGGGTTAGGGGCCAGGGTTAGGGTTACAATTACAGTTACGTTAGGTGAGTGTTATGGTTAGATTTAGGGTCAGAGCAAGGTTTATGCATGAGGATTAGGGTTAGGGTCAGGGTGGTTAGGGTCCGGGTCCGGGCTAGGCTTCAGTCGGGGTGAAGGCTGACCTTTAGGTTTAGGGGTCTGGGTTAGGGTTGGAAAATAGGGTCAGGGTTATGGCAAGGGTTATTGCAGTGTTTGAATTCCAGTTAGAATGAGTGTTAGGTTTAGGGGTGAGTGTTTGTGACACGTGTGGTGTTTGGGTTAGGGTTAAGGTGTAGGTCTAGGGTTAGGGTTAGGGTTAGAGTTTAAGGATAGTTCTAGGGTTAGGGTTAGGTTTAGGGGTGAGTGTTTGTGACACGTGTGGTGTTTGGGTTAGGGTTTCTATTTGGGCCAGGTTCAGTGTCAGGGTTAAGGATGAAGTTTAGGGTTAGGGGCCAGGGTTAGGGTTACAATTACAGTTACGTTAGGTGAGTGTTATGGTTAGATTTAGGGTCAGAGCAAGGTTTATGCATGAGGATTAGGGTTAGGTTCCGGGTTAGGTTGGCGGTTTTCGTTAGCGTTACGGTTAGGACCAGGAGTTAGGGTTAGGTAAATGGCTTGAGCTAGGGTTAGGGTTCGAGTTCTGGTGACAGGGTTAGGTTTAGGGCAAGAGGTAGGAGTGAGGATTCTGGTTATGGTCAGGGTTCGGGCTAGGCTTCAGTAGGGGTGAAGGCTAAGGTTTAGGTTAAGGGTTCTGGGTTAGGGTTGGAAGATAGGTTCAGGGTTAGGGTGAGGGTTATTGTAGTGTTGGAATTATGGTTATATTGATTATTAATTTAGAGGTGAGTGTTTGGGTCACATGTGGAGTTTGGTTTAGGGTTTCTATTTGTTTCAGGATCAGGGTCAGAGTTAGGGATGAAGTTTAGGGTTAGTGGCTAGGCTTAGTGTTCTGGTTTCATTTACGTTAGGTGTGTGTTATGGTTAGATTTAGGGTCAGAGTGAGGCTTATGCATGAGGATTAGGGTTAGTTTTGTGTTAAGTTGACGGTTTTCACTAGCGTTACGGTTAGGGCCAGGAGTTAGGGTTAGGTAAATGGCTTGAGATAGGGTTCAGGTTCGGGTTCAGGTTCTGGTGACAGGAAGGTACCGTTTGTGTTAAATTTAGCTTTAGGGTGAGGGATAGGTGTGAAAATTAAGGTTAGGGTCAGGGTCCGGGCTAGGCTTCAGTCGGGGTGAAGGCTGACCTTTAGGTTTAGGGGTATCGGTTAGTTTGGAAGATAGCATCAGGATTACTGTTAAGGTTATTGTAGGTTTGAAATTACTGTTAGATTGAGTGTTAGGTTTAGTGGTGAGAGTTTAGATGAGATGTGGGGTTTGGGTTAGTGTTTCTGTTTGCTGGGTGTCAGGGTTAGGTTTAGGGATGAAGTTTACGTTTAGAGGCTAGGGTTAGGATTAAGGTTCTGATTATGCTAGGTGATTATTATGGTTAGATTTAGGATCAGAGCAAGGCTTATGCATGAGGATTAGGGTTAGTTTCCGGGTTAGGTTGACGGTTTTCCTTAGCATTACAGTTAGGGCCAGGAGTTAGGGTTTTGTTAATGGCTAGAGCTAGGGTTAGAGTTTGGGTTCCTGTGACAGGAGTGTGAGCGTTTGTGTTAAATTTAGGTTTAGGGCTAGGGGTAGGTGTAAGGATTAGGGTTAGGATCAGGGTCCGGTCTAGGCTTAAATCAGGGTGAAGGCTGAGATTTAGCTTTAGGGGTGTGGGTTAGGGTTGGAAGATAGGGTCAGGGTTAGGGTGAGGGCTTTTGAAGAGTTGGAATTAGGGTTAGATTGATTGTTAGGTTTAGGGGTGAGTGTTTGGGTCAAGTGTGGGGTTAGAGTTTGCTTTTCTATTTGGGTTGGGATCAGTGTTAGGGATGTAGTTTAGGGTTAGGGGCTAGGGTTAGGGTTACGATTCTGGTCACGTTAGGTGAGTGTTATGGTTAGATTTAGGGTCAGAGCGAGGCTTATGCATGAGCATTAGCGTTAGTTTCCGAGTTAGGTTGACAGTTTTCACTAGTGAAATGGTTAAGGCCAGGAGTTAGGGTTATGTTAATGGCAAGGGCTTGGCTTAGGGTTCGGGTTCTGGTGACAGGAAGGTGAGCATTTGTGTTAAATTTAGGTTTAGTGCGAGGGGAAGGAGTGAGGATTCTGTTTATGGTCATGGTTTGGGCTAGGCTTCAGTCGGGGTAAAGGCTTAGATTTAGCTTTAGGGGTCTGGGTTAGGGTTGGAAGATAGGGTCAGGTTTAGGGTGAGGGCTATTGAAGTGTTGGAATTAGGGTTAATTTGATTCTTAGGTTTAGGGGTGAGTGTTTGGGACAAGGGTGGGGTGTGGGTTAGCGTTTTTATTTGGGTGGGGTCAGGGTCAGCGTAAGGGATGAAGTTTATGGTTAGGGGCTAGGGTTATACTTCCGGTTCTGGTAATGTTAGGCTACCATTATAGTTAGGGCCAGGAGTTAGGATTAGGTAAATGGCTTGAGCTAGGGTTAGGGTTTGGGTTCTGGTGACAGGAGGGTATCGTTTGTGTTAAATTTAGGTTTAGGGCGAGGGGTAGATGTGAGGATTAGGGTTAGGGTCAGGGTCCGGACTAGGCTTCAGTCGGGGTGAAGGCTGATCTTTAGGTTTAAGGTTATCAGTTAGGGTTGGAAGATAGGGTCAGTGTTACTGTTAGGGTTATTGTAGGTTTGAAATTACTGTTAGATTGAGTGTTCGGTTTAGTGGTGAGTGTTTGGATTAGAAGTGGGGTTTGGGTTTGTGTTTCTGTTTGGGTCGGTGGCAGGATAAGTGTTAGGGATGAAGTTTAGGGTTAGGGGCAAGGGTTAGGGTTAAGGTTCTCATTACGCTAGGTGATGTTTATGGTTAGATTTAGGATCAGAACTAGGCTTATGCATGAGGATTAGGGTTAGTTTCCAGGTTAGGATGACGGTTTTCATTAGCATGACAGTTAAGGCCAGGAGGTAGGATTATGTTAATGGCTAGAGCTAGGGTTTGTATTCTGGTTCTGGTGACAGGAGTGTGAGCTTTTGTGTTAAATTCAGGTTTAGGGCAAGGGGTAGATGTGAGTATTAGGGTTAGGGTCAGGGTCCGGCCTAGGCTTAAGTCAGGGTGAAGGCTGAACTTCAGGTTTAGGGGTCTGGGTTAGGGTTAAAAGATAGGGTGAGGGTTTGGGTGAGGGTTATTGAAGTGTTGGAATTAGGGATAGATTGACTGTTATGTTTAGGGGTGAGTGTTTGGAACAAGTGTGGGGTTTGGGTTAGCGTTTCTATTTGGGTCGGGGTCAGGGTCAGTGTTAGTGATAAAGTTTAGGGTTTGGGGCTATGGTTAGGGTGATGGTTCCGGTTACGTTAGGTGTGTGTTTGGTTAGATTTCGAGCAGATAGAGGCATATGCATGAGGATTAGGGTTAGTTTCCGTGTTAAATTGATGGTTTTCACTAGTGTTACGGTTAGGGCCAGGAGTTAGGGTTAGGTAAATGGCTTGAGCTAGGGTTAGGGTTCAGGATCTGGTGACAGGAGGGTATCATTTGTGTTAAATTTAGGTTTTGGGTGAGGGGTAAGTGTGAGGATTTGTGTTAAGGTCAGGGTCCAGGCTAGGCTTCAGTTGGGGTGAAGGCTGACATTTAGGTTTCGGGGTATTGGTTAGGGTTGGAAGATAGGATCAGGGTTACTGTTAGGGTTATGGTACTTTTGAAATTACTGTTAGATTTAGTGTTAGGTTTAGTGGTGGGTGTTTGGATCAGATGTGTGGTTTGGGTTAGTGTTTCTGTTTGGGTCGATGTCAGGGTAAGTGTTAGGGATGAAGTTTAGGGTTAGAGGCCAGGGTTAGGGTTAAGGTTGTGATTATGCTAGGTGATTACTATGGTTAGATTTAGGATTAGAGCAAGGGTTATGCATGAGGATTAGTGTTAGTTTCCAGGTTAGGTTGACAGTTTTCATTAGCATTACGGTTAGGGCCATGAGTTAGGGTTATGTTAATGGCTAGAGCTAGGATTAGGGTTCGGGTTCTGGTGACAGGAGGGTACCGTTTGTGTTCAATTTAGGTTTAGGGCGAGGAGTAAGTGTGAGTGTTAGGGTTATGGTCAGGGTCAAGCCCAGGCTTTAGTCGGGTGAAGGCTGATCTTTAGGTTTAGGTGTCTGGGTTAGGGTTAAAAGACAGGGCAGGGTTAGGGTCAGTGTTATTGAAGTGTTGGAATTAGGGTTAGATTGATTGTTAGGTTTAGGGGTGAGAGTTTGGGACAAGTGTGGGGTTTGTGTTAGCATTTCTATTTGGGTTTGTGTCAGGGTCAGAGTTGGGGATGAAGTTTATCGTTAGGGGCTATGGGTAGGCTTACGGTTCTGGTTACGTTAGGTGTGCGTTTTGGTTAGATTTAGGGTCAGAGCTAGGCTTATTATTGTGGATTATAGTTAGTTTCCGTGTTAAGTTGACGGTTTTCACTAGCGTTACAGTTAGGGCCAGGAATTAGGGTTAGTTAAATTGCTTGAGCATGGGTTAGGGTTCAGGTTCTGGTGACAGAAGGGTACCGTTTCTTTTAAATTTAGGTTTAGGGTGAGGAGTAGGTGTTAAGATTAATGTAAGTGTCAGCATACAGGCTAGGCTTCAGTCAGGGTGAAGGCTGACCTTTAGGTTTAGGGCTATTGGTTAGGGTTGGAAGATTAGGTCTGGTTTACTGTTAGGGTTATTGTAGGTTTGAAATTACTGTTAGATTGAGTGTTAGGTTTATTGATGAGTGTTTGGATTAGGTGTGGGGTTTGGCTTAGTGCTTCTGTTTGGGTCAGTGTCAGAGTCAGTGTTAGGGATGAAGTTTAGTGGTAGGAGCTGGAGTTAGGGATCCGGTTCCGGTTATGATAGGTATGTGTTCTGATTAGATTTTGGGTCAGAGCGAGTCTTATGCATGAGGATTAGGGTTAGTTTCCGGATTAAGTTGACTGTTTTCTTTAGCGTTATGGTTAGAGCCAGGAGTGAGGGTTAGGTCAATTGCTTGAGCTAGGGTTAGGGTTCGTGTCCTGGTGACAGGAGGGTACCGTTTGTGTTAAATTTAGGTTTAGGGCGAAGTGTAGGTGTGAGGATGAGGGTTAGGGTCACTGTCCGGGCTAGGCTTCAGTCGAAGTGAGGGCTGACCTTTAGGATTAGGCGTCTTGGTTAGGGTTGGAAAATAGTGTCTCGGTTACTGTTAGGGTTATTGTAGGTTTGAAATAACTGTTAGATTGCGTGTTAGGTTTAGTGGTGAGTGTTGGGATTAGGTGTGGGGTTTGGGTTAGTGTTTCTGTTTGGGTCGGTGTCAGGCTCAGTGTTAGGGATGAAGTTTAGAGGTAGAGGCTAGGGTTAGGTTTAAGGTTCTGATTACGCTAGGTGAATATGATGGTTAGATTTAGGATCAGAGCGAGGCTTATGCATGAGGATTAGGTTTAGTTTCTGGTTTAGGTTGACGGTTTTTGTTACTGTTACCGTTAGGGCCAGGTGTTAGTGTTAGGTAAATGGCTTGAGCTAGGGATAGGGTTCGGGTTCTGGTGACAGGAGGGTACCATTTGTGTTAAATTTAGGTTTAGGGCAAGGGATAGGTGTGAGTATTAGGGTTAGGGTCAGGCTCCGGGATATGCTTCAGTTGGGGTAATGGCTGACCTTTAGTTTTAGGGGTATCTGTTTGGCTTGAATATAGGGTCTTGGTTACTCTTAGGGTTATTGTTAGTTTTTAATTATTGTTTGATTGAGTGTTAGGTTTATTGGTGAGTTTTTGGATTAGGTGTGGGGTTTGGCTTAGTGTTTCTGTTTGGGTCAGTTTCAAGGTCAGTGTTAGGGATGAAGGTTAGGGTTAGGGGCTAGGGTTAGGGTCACGGTTTCAGTTATGATAGGTGTGTGTTCTGGTTAGATTTTGGGTCATAGCAAGGCTTATGCATGAGGATTACATATAGTTTCCGGGTTAGGTTGACGGTTTTCGTTAGTGTTACTGTTATAGCCAGGTGTTAGTGTTAGGTAAATGGCTTGAGCTAAGGCTAGGGTTCGGGTTCTGGTGACAGGAGGGTACCGTTTGTGTTAAATTTAGGTTTAGGGCGAGGGATAGGTGTGAGCATTAGGGTTAGGGTCTGGATCTGGGCTAGGCTTCAATCAGGGTGAAGGCTTACCTTTATTTTTTGGGTATCGGTTAGGGTTGGAAGATAGGGTCTCGGTTACTGTTAGGGTTATTGTTGATTTGAAATTACTGTTAGATTGAGTGTTAGGTTTATTGGTGAGTGTTTGGATTAGCTGTAGGGTTTGGCTTAGTGTTTCTGTTTGGGTCGGCATCAGGATCAGTATTAGGGATGAAGTTTAGGGTTAGAAGCTAGGGTTAGGATTGTGGTTCCGAGTATGTTGTGTGTGTGTTCTGGTTAGATTTTGGGTCAGAGCGAGGATTATGCATGATGATTAGTGTTAGTTTCTTGGTTAGGTTGACGGTTTTCGTTAACGTTACGGTTAGAGCCAGGTGTTAGGGTTAGGTAAATGTCTTGAGCTAGAGTTAGGGTTTGGGTTCTGCTGACAGAAGGGTACATTTGTGTTAAATTTAACTTTAGGGCGATCGGTAGATGTGAGTATTATGGTTAAGGTCAGGGTCCAACCTAGATTTCAGTCAGGGTGAAGGCTGACCCTTAGGTTTAGGGGTCTGGGTTAGGGGTAAAAGATAGGGTCAAGGTTAGAGAGAGGGTTATTGAAGTGTTGCAATTAGGGTTAGATTTATCGTTAGGTTTAGGGGATAGTGTTTGTGACAAGTGTGGGTTTGTGAAAGCTTTTCTATTTGGGTCGTGGTCAGAGTCAGATTTAGGGATATCGTTTAGGGTTAGGGGCTAGGGTTAGGGTTCCGGTTCCGGTTATGATAGGTGTGTGTTCTGGTTAGATTTGGGTCAAAGCGAGGCTTATGCATGAGGATTAGGGTTAGTTTCCGGCTTAGGTTGACGGTTTTCTTTAACTTTACGGTTAGGGATAGGAGTTAGGGTTAGGTAAATTACTTGAGCTACGGTTAGGGATTAGGTTCTGGTGACAGGAGGTTACCGTTTGTGTTAAATTAAGGTTTAGAGCGAATGTTAGGTGTGAGGATGAGGGTTAGGTCGGAGTCCGGCCTAGGCTTCAGTCGGAATGAGGGCTGACCTATAGGTTTAGGGGTATCAGTTAGGGTTGGAAGATAGTATCTCGGTTACTGTTAGGGTTATTGTAGGTTTGAAATAACTGTTAGATTGAGTGTTAGGTTTAGTGGTGAGTGTTTGGATTAGGTGTGGGGTTTGGGTTAGTGTTTTTGTTTTGGTCGGAGTCAGGGTCAGTGTTAGGGATGAAGTTTACGGTTAGAGGCTAGGGTTAAGTTTATGGTTCTGTTTATGCTAGGTGAATATTATGGTTAGATTTAGGATCAAAGCGAGGCTTATGCATGAGGATTAGGTTTAATTTCTGGTTTAGGTTGACGGTTTTCATTAGCATTATGGTTAGGACCAGGAGTTACTGTTAGGTAAACGGCTTGAGCTAGGGATAGGGTTCAGGTTCTGGTGACAGGAGGATACCATTTGTGTTAAATTTAGGTATAGGGCATAGGGTAGGTGTGAATATTAGGGTTAGGGTCAGGGTCTGGGCTAGGCTTCCGTCGGGGTGACGGCTGACCTTTAGTTTTAGGGGTATCTTTTTGGTTTGAAAGATAGGGTCTCGGTTACTCTTAGGGTTATCGTTGGTTTTTAATTACTGTTAGATTGAGCGCTAGGATTATTGGTGAGTTTTTGGATTAGGTGTGGGGTTGGGCTTAGTGTTTCTGGGTCGGTGACAGGGTCAGTGTTAGGGATGAAGTTTAGGGTTAGGGGCTAGTGTTAGGGTCACGGTTCCGGTTATGATAGGTGTGTGTTCTGGTTAGATTTTGGGTTAGAGCGAGGCTTATGCATGAGGATTAGTTTTAGTATCCCGGTTAGGTTGATGGTTTTCATTAGCGTTATGTTTAGGGCCAGGTGTTATGGTTAGATCTATGGCTTGAGCTAAGGTTAGGGTTAAGGTTCTGATGGCAGTAGGGTACCGTTTTTGTTAAACATAGGTTTAGGGCAAGGGTTAAGTGTGAGTATTAGGGTTAGTGTCAGGGTCCTGCCTAGGTTTAAGTCTGGGTGACGGCTGTCCATTAGGTTTAGGGGTCTGGGTTAAGGTTAAAAAATAGGTTCAGGGTTTTGATCAGGGTTATGGAAGTGTTAGAAATAGGGTTAGATTGACTGTTAGGTTGAGGGGTGAGTGTTTGGGATTAGTGTGGTGTTTGGGTTATCGTTTCTATTTGGGTCGGGGTCAGGATCAGAGTAAGGGATGAAGTTTAGGGTTAGGGGCTAGGGTTAGGGTTATGATTCCAGTTACATTAGGTGTGTGTTATGGTTAGATTTAGGGTCAGAGCGAGGCACATACATAAGGATTAGGGTTATTTTCTGTGTTAAATTGACATTTTTCACTAGCGTTATGGTTAGGGCCAGGACTTAGGGCTCGGTAAATTGCTTGAGCTAGGGTTACAGTTCGGGTTCTGGTGACAGGAGGGTACCGTATGTGTTAAATTTAGATTTAGGGCGAGGGATAGGTGTGAGTATTAGGGTTAGGGTCAGGGTACGGGCTAGGCTTCAGTCAGGGTGAAGGCTGACCTTTAGTTTTAGGGGTACCTGTTAGGGTTGGAAGATAGGGTCTCGGATACTATAATGGTTATTGTTGGTTTTTAATTACTGTTAGATTGAGTGTTAGGTTTATTGGTTAGTTTTTGGATTAGGTGTGGGGTTTGGCTTAGTGTTTCTGTTTGGGTCAGTGTCAGGGTCACTGTTAGGAATGAAGTTAAGGGTTTGGGGCTAGTGTTAGGGTTCCGGTTCTGGTTATGATAGGTGTGTGTTCTGGTTAGATTTTGGGTCAGAGCGAGACTTATGCATGAGGATTAGGGTTAGTTTCTGGGTTAGGTTGATGGTTTTCGTTTTCGTTATGGTAAGGGCCTGGAATTAGGGTTAGGTAAATGGCTTGAGTTAGAGTTAGTGTTCGGTTTCTGGTGACAGGAGGGTACTGTTTGTGTTAAATATAGGTTGAGGGTGAGGGGTAGGTGTGAATATTAGGGTTAATGTCAGGGATCAACCTAGGTTTAAGTCTGGGTGATGGCTGTCCATTAGATTTAGGCGTATAGGTTAAGATTAAAAGATAGGGTCAGGATTAGGCTCAGGGTTATGGAAGTGTTGGAATGAGATTTATATTGACTCTTACATTTAGGGGTGAGAGTTTGGGACAAGTGTGGGTTTTGGGTTAGTGTTTCTATTTGGGTCAAGGTCAGGTTCACAGTAAGGGATGAGGTTGAGGGTTAGGGGCTATGGTTCGGCATATGGTTCCAGTTATGTTAGGTGTCTGCTATGGTTAGACTTAGTGTCAGAGTGAGGAACATACATAAGGATTAGGGTTATTTTCCGAGTAAAATTATCATTTTTCTCTAGCGTTATGGTTAGGGCCTGGATTTAGGGAGCAGTAAATAGCTTGAGATAGGTTTAGGGATCGGGTTCTGTTGACAGGAGGGTACTGTTTGTGTTAAATTTAGGTTTAGGGAAAGGGATAGGTGTGAGTATTAGGGTCAGGGTCAGGGTCCGGGCTAGGCTTCATACGGGGTGAAGGCTGAACTTTAGTTTTTGGGGTAACGGTTAGTGTTGGAAGATTGGGTCTCGGTTACTGTTAGGGATATTGTTGGTTTTTAATTACTGTTAGATTGAGTGTTAGGTTTATTGGTGAGTTTTAGGATTAGGTGTGGGGATTGGCTTAGTGTTTCTGTTTGGGTTGGTGTCAGGGTCACTGTTAGGGATGAAGTTTAGGGGTTGGGGCTAAGGTTAAGGTTCCGGATCCGGTCATGATAGGTGTGTGTTCTGGTTAGATTTTGGGTCAGAGCGAGTTTTATGCATGAGGATTAGGGTTAGTTGCCAGGTTAGGTTGACGGTTTTCGTTAGCGTTACAGTTAAGACCAGGAGTTAGGGTTAGATAAATGGCTTGAGCTGGGGTTAGGGTTTGGGTTCTAGTAACAGGAGGGGACCGTTTGTGTTAAATTTAGCTTTAGGTCGAGGGATAGGTGTGAGTATTAGGCTTAGAGTCAGGGTCCAGGCTAGGCTTCAGACGGGGTCAAGGCTGACCGTTAGTTTTTGGGGTATCGGTTGGGGTTGGAAGATGGGGTCTCGGTTACTGTTAGGGTTATGGTTGGTTTTTAATTACTGTTAGATTGAGTGTTAGGTTTATTGGTGAGTTTTAGGATGAGGTGTGGGGTTTCGTTAAGTGTTTCTGTTTGGGTCGGTGTCAGGGTCAGTGTTAGGGGTGAAGTTAAGGGTTATGGTCTAGGGATAGGGTTACGGTTCCAATTATGATAGGTGTGTGTTCTGGTTAGATTTTGGGTCAGAACGAGGCTTATGCATAAGGTTGAGGGTTAGTTTCCGGCTTAGGTTGACGGTTTTGGTTTTCGTTATGTTCAGGGCCTGTAGTTAGTGTTAGGTAAATGGCTTGAGCTAGGGTTAGGGTTCGGGTTCTGGTGACAGGAGGATACCGTTTGTGTTAAATTTAGGTTTAGGGCGCGGGGTCGATGTGAATATTAGGGTTACTGTCAGGGTTCCGCCAAGGTTTTAGTCGGGGTGACGGCTGTCCATTAGGTTTAGGGGTCTGGGTTAAGGTTAAAAGATAGGGTCAGGGTTAGGCTCAGGGTTATGGAAGTGTTGGAATTATGGCCTAGATTGACTCTTAGGTTGAGGGGTGAGTGTTTGGGACAACTGTGGGGTTTGGGGTAGCATTTCTATTGGAGTCGGTGTCAGGGTCAGGGTTAGGCTCAGGGTTATGGAAGTGTTGGATAGGGTTGGAAGATAGGGTCTCGGTTACTGTTAGGGTGATAGTTGGTTTTTCAATTACTGTTAGATTGAGTGTTAGGTATATTGGTGAGTTTTGGGATTAGGTGTGGGGTTTCGCTAAGTGTTTCTGTTTGGCTCGGTGTCAGGGTCAGGGTTAGGCTCAGGGTTATGGAAGTGTTGGAATTATGGCCTAGATTGACTCTTAGGTTGAGGGGTGAGTGTTTGGGACAACTGTGGGGTTTGGGGTAGCATTTCTATTGGAGTCGGTGTCAGGGTCAGGGTTAGGCTCAGGGTTATGGAAGTGTTGGATAGGGTTGGAAGATAGGGTCTCGGTTACTGTTAGGGTGATAGTTGGTTTTTCAATTACTGTTAGATTGAGTGTTAGGTATATTGGTGAGTTTTGGGATTAGGTGTGGGGTTTCGCTAAGTGTTTCTGTTTGGCTCGGTGTCAGGGTCAGAGTTAGGGGTGAAGTTTAGGGTTAGGGTCTAGGGTTAGGGTTACGGTTCCAATTGTGATAGGTGTGTGTTCTGGTTAGATTTTGGGTCAGAACGAGGCTTATGCATGAGGATTAGGGTTAGTTTCCGTCTTAGGTTGACGGTTTTGGTTTTCGTTACTTTCAGAGCCAGGAGTTAGTGTTAGGTAAATGGCTTGAGCTAGGGTTAGGGTTCGGGTTCTGGTGACAGGAGGATACCGTTTGTGTTAAATTTAGGTTTAGGGCGCGGGGTCGATGTGAATATTAGGGTTACTGTCAGGGTTCCGCCAAGGTTTTAGTCGGGGTGACGGCTGTCCATTAGGTTTAGGGGTCTGGGTTAAGGTTAAACGATAGTGTCTGGGTTAGGCTCTGGGTTATGGAAGTGTTGGAATTATGGCCTAGATTGACTATTAGGTTGACGGGTGAGTGTTTGGGACAAGTGTGGGGTTTGGGTTAGCGTTTCTATTGGGGTCGGGGTCACGGTCAGGGTAAGGGATGAAGTTTAGGGTTAGGGGCTAGGGTTAGGGCTAGTGTTCCAGTAATGTTAGGGGTGTGTTATGGTTAGATTTAGGGTCAGACCGAGTTACATGCATGATGATTAGGGTTATTTTCCGTGTTCAATTGATATTTTTCCCTAGCGTGACGGTTAGGGCCTGTAGTTAGTGAGCGTTAAATGTCTTGAGCTAGGGTTAGGGTTTGAGTTTAGGGATAGTGTTAGGGTTAGGGTTCGGGTTTAAGGATAGTGCTAGGGTTAGGGCTAGTGTTCCAGTAATGTTAGGGGTGTGTTATGGTTAGATTTAGGGTCAGACCGAGTTACATGCATGATGATTAGGGTTATTTTCCGTGTTCAATTGATATTTTTCCCTAGCGTGACGGTTAGGGCCTGTAGTTAGTGAGCGTTAAATGTCTTGAGCTAGGGTTAGGGTTTGAGTACTGGTAACAGGAGGGTGCCGTTTGTGTTAAATTTTGGTTTAGGGCGAGGGATAGGTGTGAGTATTAGGCTTAGGATCAGGGTCCGGCTAGGCTTCAGACAGGGTGAAGCCTGACCTTTAGTTTTTGGGGTATCGGTTAGTGTTGGACGATAGGGTCTCAGTTACTGTTAGGGTGATTGTTGGTTTTTCAATTATTTTTAGATGGAGTGTTAGGTTTATTGGTGAGTTCCTGGATTAGGTGTGGGGTTTCGCTAAGTGTTTCTGTTTGGGTGGGTGTCAGGGTTAGTGTTAGGGGTGAAGATTAGGGTTAGGGTCTAGGGTTAGGGTTACGGTTCCAATTGTGAGAGGTGTGTGTTCTGCTTAGATTTTGGGTCAGAACGAGGCTTATGCATGAGGATTCGGGTTATTTTCCGCCTTAGGTTGACGGTTTTGGTTTTCGTTATGTTCAGGGCCGGAAGTTAGGGTTAGGTAAATGGCTTGTGCTAGGGTTAGGGTTCGGGTTCTGGTAACAGGAGGGTACCGTTTGTGTTAAATTTAGGATTAGGGCGAGGGATAGGTGTGAGTATTAGGCTTAGGATCAGGGTCCGGGCTAGGCTTCAGACGGGGTGAAGGCTGACCTTTAGTTATTGGGGTATCGGTTAGGATTGGGAGATGGGGGCTCGGGTTCTGTTAGGGTGATTGTTGGTTTTTCAGTTACTGTTAGATTGAGTGTTATGTATCTTGGTGAATTTTTGGATTAGGTGTGGGGTTTCTCTAAGTGTTTCTGTTTGGGTCGGTGTCAGGGTCAGAGTTAGGGGTGAAGTTTAGGGTTAGAGTTTGGGGTTAGGGTTACGGTTCCAATTGTGATAGGTGTGTGTTCTGGTTAGATTTTGGGTCAGAACGAGGCTTATGCTTGAGGATTCGGGTTAGTTTCCGCCTTAGGTTGACGGTTTAGGTTTTCGTTATGTTCAGGGCCAGAAGTTAGGGTTATGTAAATGGCTTGAACTAGGGTTCGGGTTCGGGTTCTGGTAACAAGAGGGTACCGTTTGTGTTAAATTTAGGATTAGGGCAAGGGATAGGTGTGAGTAGTAGGCTTAGGGTCTGGGTCGGGCTAGGCTCCACACGGGGTGAAGGCTGACCTTTAGCTTTTGGGGTATCGGTTAGTGTTGGAAGATAGGGTCTCGGTTACTGTTAGAGTGATTGTTGGTTTTTCAATTATTGTTAGATTGAGTGTTAGGTTTATTGATTAGTTTTTGGATTAGGTGTGGGGTTTCGCTAAGTGTTTGTGTTTGGGTGGGTGTCAGGGTCAGTGTTAGGGGTGAAGTTTAGGATTAGGGTCTAGGGTTAGCGTTACAGTTCCAATTGTGATAGGTGTGTGTTCTGGTTAGATTTTGGGTCAGAACGAGGCTTATGCATGAGGATTAGGGTTAGTTTCCCGCATAGGTTGACTGGTTTTCGTTATGTTCAGGGCCAGGAGTTACGGTTAGGTAAATGGCTTGAGCTAGGTTTAGGGTTCGGGTTCTGGTGACAGAAGATACCGTTTGTGTTAAATTTAGGTTTAGGGCACGGGGTAGGTGTGAATATTAGGGTTAATGTCAGGGTCCTGCCTTGGTTTAAGTCTGGGTGATGGCTGTCCATTAGCTTTAGGGGTCTGGGTTAAGATTAAAACATAGGGTCACGGTTAGGTTCAGGGTTATGGAAGTGTTGGAATTATGGCTTCGATTGACTCTTAGGTTGAGCGTGAGTATTTGGGACAAGAGTGGGGTTTGGGTTATCGTTTCTATTGGGGTCGGGATCATGGTCAGATTAAGGGATGAAGTTTAGGGTTAGGAGCTAGGGTTAGGGTTAGTTTTCCAGTGATGTTACAGGGGTGTGTTATCCTTAGATTTAGGGTCAGACCAAGTCACATGCATGATGATTAGGGTTATTTTCCTTGTTCAATTGATATTTTTCCCTAGCGTGACGGTTAGGTCCGGGAATTAGGGCTCGGTAAATGGCTTGAGCGAGGGTTAGGGTTTGGGTTCTGGTAACAGGAGGGTACCGTTTTTTTTAAATTTCGGTTTAGGGCGAGGTATAGGTGTGAGTATTAGGGTTAGGGTCAGGGTCCGGGATCCGTTTAAGACAGGGGGAAGGCTGACCTTTAGTTTTTGGGGTATCGGTTAGGATTGGAAGATGGGGTCTCGGTTCCTGTTAGGGTGATTGTTGGTTTCTCAATTACTGTTAGATTGAGTGTTAGGTTTATTGGTGAGTTTTTGGATTTGGTGTGGGGTTTCGCTAAGTGTTTCTGTTTGGGTCGGTATAATGGTCAGAGTTAGGGGTGAAGTTTAGGGTACTGGTCTAGGGATTGGGTTACGGTTTCAATTGTGATAGGTGTGTTTTCTGGTTAGATTTTGTGTCAGAACGAGGCTTATGCATGTGCATTAGGGTTAGTTTCCGGCTTAGGTTGACGCTTTTGTTTTTTGTTATGTTCAGGGCCAGGAGTTATGGTTAGGTAAATGGCTTGAGCTAGGGTTAGGGTTCGGGTTCTGGTAACAGGAGGGTACCGTTTGTGTTAAATTTAGGTTTAGGGCGAGGGATAGGTGTGACTATTAGGCCTAAGGTCAGGGTCCGGGCTAGGATTCAGACGGGGTCAAGGCTGACCTTTAGTTTTTGAGGTATCGGTTAGGGTTCAAGAAAGGGTTTTGGTTTCTATTAGGGTGATTGTTGGTTTTTCTATAATTGTTAGATTGAGTGTTAGGATTATTGGTGAGTTTTAGGATTAGGTGTGGGGTTTCGCTAAGTGTTTCTGTTTGGGTTGGTGTCAGGGTCAGTGTTAGGGGTGAAGTTTAGGGTTAGGGTCTAGGGTTAGGGTTACGGTTCCAATTGTGATAGGTGTGTGTTCTCGTTAGATTGTGGGTCAGAACGAGTCACATGCATGATGATTAGGGTTATTTTCCTTGTTCAATTCATATTTTTCCCTAGCGTGACGGTTAGGTCCGGGAGTTAGGGCTCGGTAAATGGCTTGAGTGAGGGTTAGGGTTCGGGTTCTGGTAACAGGAGGGTACCGTTTTTTTTTAAATTTCGGTTTAGGGCGAGGTATAGGTGTGAGTGTTAGGGTTAGGGTCAGGTTCCGGGATCCGCTTAAGACAGGGTGAAGGCTGACCTTTAGTTTTTGGGGTATCGGTTAGGATTGGAAGATGGGGTCTCGGTTCCTGTTAGGGTGATTGTTGGTTTCTCAATTACTGTTAGAGTGAGTGTTAGGTTTATTGGTGAGTTTTTGGATTTGGTGTGGGGTTTATTGGTGAGTTTTTGGATTTGGTGTGGGGTTTCGCTAAGTGTTTCTGTTTGGGTCGGTATAAAGGTCAGAGTTAGGGGTGAAGTTTAGGGTACTGGTCTAGGGATTGGGTTACGGTTTCAATTGTGATAGGTGTGTTTTCTGGTTAGATTTTGGGTCAGAACGAGGCTTATGCATGTGCATTAGGGTTAGTTTCCGGCTTAGGTTGACGCTTTTGTTTTTTCTTATGTTCAGGGCCAGGAGTTAGGGTTAGGTAAATGGCTTCAGCTAGGGTTAGGGTTCTGGTTCTGGTGACAGGAGGATACCGTTTGTGTTAAATGTAGGTTTAGGAGGCGGGGTAGCTGTGAATAATAGGGTTAGTGTCAGGGTCCAGCCTTGGTATAAGTCTGGGTAACGGCTGTCCTTTAGGTTTAGGGGTCTGGGTTAAGGTTAAAAGATAGGGTCAGGTTTAGGCTCAGGGTTATGGAAGTGTTGGAATTATGGCTTAGATTGACTCTTAGGTTGAGGGGTGAGTGTTTGGGACAAGTGTGGGGTTTGAGTTAGCATTTCTATTGGGGTCGGGATCAGGGTCAGGGTACGGGATGAAGTTTAGGGTTAGGGGCTAGGGTTAGGGTTAGGGTTCCAGTGATGTTAGGGGTGTGTTATGGTTAGATTTAGGGTCAGACTGAGTCACATGCATGATGATTAGGGTAATTTTCCGTGTTCAATTGATATTTTTCCCTAGCGTGCCGGTTTGAGACTGAAGTTAGGGCACGGTAAATGGCTTGAACAAGGGTTAGGGTTCGGGTTCTGGTAACAGGAGGGTACCGGTTGTGTTAAATTTAGTTTTAGGGCGAGGAAGAGGTGTGGGTATTAGGCTTAGGGTCAGGATCCGAGCTAGTCTTCAGACGGGGTGAAGGCTGACCTTTAGTTTTTGGGGTATCGGTTAGGATTAGAAGATGGGGTCTCGGTTCCTGTTAGGGTGATTGTTGGTTTTTCAATTACTGTTAGATTGAGTGTTAGGTATCTTGGTGAGTTTTTGGATTAGGTGTGGGGTTTTGCTACGTGTTTCTGTTTGGGTCGGTATCAGGGTCAGAGTTAGGGGTGAAGTTTAGGGTAAGGGTCTAGGGTTAGGGTTACAGATCCAATTGTGATTGGTGTGTTTTCTGGTTAGATTTTGGGTCAGAACGAGGCTTATGCATGAGGATTAGGGCTAGTTTCCGGCTTAGGTTGATGGTTTTGGTTTTCGTTATGTTCAGGGCCAGGAGTTAGGGTTAGGTAAATGGCTTGAGCTATGGTTAGGGTTCGGGTTCTGGTGACAGGAGGATACCGTTTGTGTTAAATTTAGGTTTTGGGCACGGTTTAGGTGTGAATATTAGGGTTACTGTCAGGGTTGAGTCTTGGTTTAAGTCTGGGTGACGGCTCTCCATTAGGTTTAGGGGTCTGGGTTAAGGTTAAAAGATGGGGTTGCGGTTAGGCTCAGGGTTCTGGAAGTGTTGGAATTATGACTTTGATTGACTCTTAGGTTGAGGGGTGAGGGTTTGGGTCAAGTGCGGGGTTTGGGTTAGAGTTTCTACTGGGGTCGGGATCAGGGTCAGGATAAGGGATGAAGTTTAGTGTTAGGGGCTAGGGTTAGGGTTAGGGTTCCAGTTATTTTCTGGGTGTGTTATGGTTAGATTTAGGGTCAGACCGAGTCACATGCATGATGATTAGGGTTATTTCCATGTTCAAATGACATTTTTCTCTAGCCTGACGGTTAGGGCCTTCAGTTAGGGCTCGGAAAATGGCTTGAGCTAGGGTTAGGGTTCCGCTTCTGGTAACAGGAGGGTACCGTTTGTGTTAAATTTAGGTTTAGGGCGAGGGATAGGTGTGAGTAAATAGGCTTAGGGTCAGAGTCCGGGCTAGGCTTCAGACGGGCTGAAGGCTGACCTTTAGTTTTTGGGTTATCGGTTAGGGTTGCAAGATAGGGTCTCGGTTACTGTTAGTGTGATTGTTGGTTTATCAATTATTGTTAGATTGAGTGTTAGGTTTATTGTTGAGTTTTTGGATTAGGTGTGGGGTTTTGCTAATTGTTTCTGTTTGGAAGGGTGTCAGGTTCAGTGTTAGGGGTGAAGTTTAGCTTTATGGTCTAGGGTTAGGGTTACAGTTCCAATTGTGATAGGTGTGTGTTCTGGTTAGATTTTGAGTCAGAACGAAGCTTATGCATGAGGATTAGGGTTAGTTTCCGTCTTAGGTTGACGATTTTGGTTTTCGTTATGTTCAGGGCCAGGAGGTAGGGTTAGGTAAATGGCTTGAGCTAGGGTTACGGTTCGGGTTCTGGTGACAGGAGGATACCGTTTGTGTTAAATTTAGGTTTAGGGCACGGGGTAGGTGTGACTATTAGGGTTAGTGTCAGGGTCCTGCCTTAGTTTAAGTCTGGGTTACGGCTGTCCATTAGGATTAGGTGTCTGGGTTAATGTTAAAAGATAGGGTCACGGTTAGACTCAGGGTTATGGAAGTGTTGGCATTATAGCCTAGACTGACTCTTAGGTTGCGGGGTGAGTGTTTGGAACAAGTGTGGGGTTTTGGTTAGCGTTTCTATTGGGGTCGTTGTGAGGGTCAGGGTAAGGGATGAAGGTTAGGGTTAGGGGCTAGGGTTAGGGTTAGGGTTCCAGTGATGTTAGGGGTGTGTTATGGTTAGATTTAGGGTCAGACCGAGTCACATGCATGATGATTAGGGTTATTTTCCGTGTTCAATTGATATTTTTTCCTAGTGTGACGGTTAGCGCCTGGAGTTAAGGCTCGGTAAATGGTTGGAGCTTGGGTTAGGGTTCGGGTTCTGGTAACAGGAGGGTACCATTTGTGTTAAATTTAGGTTTAGGGCGAGGGATAGGTGTGAGTATTAGGCTTAGGGTGAGGGTCCGGGCTAGGCTTCAGACGGGCTGAAGGCTGACCTTTAGTTTTTGGGGTATCGGTTAGGGTTGGAAGATAGGGTATCGGTTACTGTTAGGGTGATTGTTGGTTTTTCAATTACTGTTAGATTGAGTGTTAGGTTTATTGGTGAGTTTTTGGATTAGGTGTGGGGTTTCGCTAAGTGTTTCTGCTTGGGTCGGTGTCAGGGTCATTGTTACGGGTGAAGTTTAGGGTTAGGGTCTAGGGTTAGGGTTACGGTTCCAATTGTGATAGGTGGGTGTTCTTGTTAGATTTTAGGTCAGAACGAGGCTTATGCATGAGGATTAGGGTTCGTTTCCGGCTTAGGTTGACGGATTTGGTTTTCATTATGTTCATGGCCAGGTGTTAGGGTTAGGTATATAGCTTGAGCTAGGGTTAGGGTTCGGGTTCTGGTGACAGGAGTATACCGTTTGTGTTAAATTTAGGTTTAGGGCGTGGTGTAGGTGTCAATATTAGGGTTTGTTTCAGATTCCAGCCTTGGTTTAAGTCTGGGTGACGGCTGTCCATTAGGATTAGGGGTCTGGGTTAAGGTAAAAGATAGGGTCAGGGTTAGGCTCAGGGGTATGGAAGTGTTGGAATTATGGCTTAGATTGACTCTTAGGTTGATGGGTGAGTGTTTGGGACAAGTGTGAGATTTTGTTTAGCGTTTCAATTGGGGTTGGTGTCAGGGTCAGGGTAAGGGATGAAGATTAGGGTTAGGGGCTAGGGTTAGGGTTAGGGTTCCAGTGATGTTAGGGGTGTGTTATGGTTAGATTTAGGGTCAGACCGAGTCACATGCATGATGATTAGGATTATGTCCGTGTTCAATTGATATTTTTCCCTAGCGTGCGGTTTGGGTCTGGAGTTAGGGCTCGGTAAATGGCTTGAGCTAGGGTTAGGGTTCGGTTTCTGGTAACAGGAGGGTACCGTTTGTGTTAAATTTAGGTTTAGGGCGAGGGATAGGTGTGAGTATTAGGCTTAGGGTGAGGGTCCAGGCTAGGCTTCAAACGGGCTGAAGGCTGACCTTTAGATTTGGGGTATTGGTTAGGGTTGGAAGATAGGGTCTCGGTTACTGTTAGGGTGATTGTTGGTTTTTCAATTACTGTTAGATTGAGTGTAAGGTTTATTGTTGCGTTTTTGGATTAGGTGTGCGGTTTCGCTATGTGTTTCTGCATGGGTCGGTTTCAGGGTCTGAGTTAGGTGTGAAGTTTTGGGTTAGGCTCTAGGGTTAGGGTTCCAGTTCCAATTGTTATAGGTGTGTGTTCTGGTTAGATTTTGGGTCAGAACGAGGTTTATGCATGAGGATTAGGGTTAGTTTCCGGCTTAGGTTGACGGTTTTAGTTTTGGTTATGTTCAGGGCCAGGAGTTACGGTTAGATAAATGGCTTGACTTCGGGTTAGGTTTCGGGTTCTGGTGACAGGAGGATACCGTTTGTGTTAAATTTAGGTTTAGGGCACAGGGTAGGTGTGAATATTAGGGTTAGTGTCAGGGTCCAGCCTAGGTTTTAGTCTGGGTGAAGGCTGTCCTTTAGGTTTAGGGGTCTGGGTTAAGGTTAAAAGACAGGGTCAGGGTTAGGCTCAGGGTTATGGAAATGTTGGAATTATGGCTTAGATTGACTCTTAGGTTGATGGGTGAGTGTTTGGGACAAGTGTGAGATTTTGTTTAGCGTTTCAATTGGGGTTGGTGCTTTCTATTGGAGTTGTGGTCAGGGTCAGAGTAAGGGATGAAGTTTAGGGTTAGGGGCTAGGGTTAGGGTTAGGGTTCCAGTGATGTTAGGGGTGTGTTTTGGTTAGATTTAGTTTCAGACCGAGTCACATGCATGATGATTAGGGTTATTTTCCGTGTTCAATTTTATATTTTTCATTAGCGTGACGGTTAGGGCCTGGAGTTAGGGCTCGGTAAATGGCTTGAGCTAGGGTTAGGGTTCGGGTTCTGGTAACAGGAGGGTACCGTTTTTGTTAAATTTAGGTTTACGGTGAGGGATAGGTGTGAGTATTAGGCTTAGGGTCAGGATCCGGGCTAGGCTTCCGACGGGCTGAAGGCTGACCTTTAGTTTTTGGGGTATGGGTTATGGTTGGAAGATAGGGTCTTGGTTACTGTTAGGGTGATTGTTGGTTTTCAATTACTGTTAGATTGAGTGTTAGGTTTTTTGGTGAGTTTTTGGATTAGGTGTGGGGTTTTGCTAAGTGTTTCTGTTTGGGTCGGTGTCAGGGTCAGTGTTAGTGGTTAGGTTCTAGGGTTAGGGTTACGGTTCCAATTATGATAGGTATGTGATCTGTTTAGATTTTGGGTCAGAACAAGGCTTATGCATGAGGACTAGGGTTAGTTTCCGGCTTAGGTTGACGGTTTTAGTTTTGGTTATGTTCAGGGCCAGGAGTTAGGGTTAGGGAAATGGCTTGACCTCGGGTTAGGTTCGGGTTCTGGTGACAGGAGGATACTGTTTGTGTTAAATTTACGTTTAGGGCATGGGGTATTTGTGAATGTTAGTGGTAGTGTCAGGGTCCAGCCTAGGTTTAAGTCTGGGTGACGGCTGTCCATTAAGTTTATTGTTCGGGCTTAAGGTTAAAAGATAGGGTCAGAATTAGGCTCAGGGTTATGGAAGTGTTGGAGTTATGGCTTAGATTGACTCATAGGTTGAGGGGTGAGTGTTTTGGACAAGTTTGGGGTTTGGGTTAGCGTTTCTATTTGGGTCTGGTTCAAGTTCAGGGTAAGGGATGAAGTTTAGGGTTCGGGTCTAGGGTTAGGGTTAGGGTTCCAGTGATGTTAGGGGTGTGTTATGGTTATATTTAGGGTCAGACCGAGTCACATGCATGATGATTAGGGTTATTTTCCGTGTTCAATTGATATTTTTCCCTAGCGTGATGTTTAGAACCTGGAGTTAGGGCTCGGTAAATGGCTTGATCTAGGGTTAGGGTTCGGGTTCTGGTAACAGGAGGATACCGCTTGTGTTAAATTTACGTTTAGGGCGAGGGATAGGTTTGAGTGTTAGGCTTAGGGTCAGGGTCCGGGCTAGGCTTCAGACGGGGTGAAGGCTGACCTTTAGTTTTTGGGGTATCGGTTAGGGTTGGAAGATAGGGTCTCGGTAACTGTTAGGGTGATTGTTGGTTTTTCAATAACTGTTAGATTATTAGGATTATTGGTGAGTTTCTGGATTAGGTGAGGGGTTTCGCTAAGTGTTTCTGTTTGGCTACGTGTCAGGGTCAGTGTTAGGGGTGAAGTTTACGGTTAGGGTCTACGGGTAGGGTTACGGTTCCAATTATGATAGTTGTGTGTTCTGGTTAGATTTTGGGTCACAACGAGGCTTATGCATGAGGATTAGGGTTAGTTTCCGGCTTAGGTTGACGGTTTTGGTTTTCGTTATGTTTAGGGCCTGTAGTTAGTGTTAGGTAAATGGCTTGAGCTAGGGTTAGGGTTCGGGTTCTGGTGACAGGAGGATACCGTTTGTGTTAAATTTAGGTTTAGGGCGCGGGGTCGATGTGAATATTAGGGTTACTGTCAGGGTTCCGCCAAGGTTTTAGTCTGGGTGACGGCTGTCCATTAGGTTTAGGGGTCTGGGTTAAGGTTAAAAGATAGGGTCAGGGTTAGGCTCAGGGTTATGGAAGTGTTGGAATTATGGCCTAGATTGACTTGTAGGGTGAGGGGTGGGGGTTTGGAACAAGTGTGGTGTTTGGGGTAGCGTTTCTATTGGGGTCAGTGTCAGGGTCAGAGTAAGGAATGAAGTTTAGTGTGAGGGGCTAGGGTGAGGGTTAGGGTTCCAGTGATGTTAGGGGTGTGCTATGGTTAGATTTAAGTTCAGAACGAGTCACATGCATGATGATTAGGGTTATTTTCCATGTTCAATTGATATTTTTCCTAGCGTGACCGTTAGGGCCTGGAGTTAGGGCTCGGTAAATGGCTTGATCTAGGGTAAGGGTTCGGGTTCTGGTAAAAGGAGGGTACCATTTGTGTTAAATTTAGGTTTAGGGGGAGGGGTAGGTGTGAGTATTATGCTTAGGGTCAGGGTCTGGGCTAAGCTTCAGACGGGGTGTAGGCTGACCTTTAGTTTTTGGGGTATCGTTTAGGGTTGGAAGATAGGGTCTCGGTTCCTGTTAGGGTGATTGTTGGTTTTTCAATTACTGTTAGATTGAGTGTTAGGTTTATTGGTGAGTTTTTGGATTAGGTGTGGGGTTTCGCTAAGTGTTTCTGTTTGGGTCGGTATCAGGGTCAGAGTTAGGGGTGAAGTTTAGGGTAAGGGTCTAGGGTTTGGGTTATGGTTTTAATTGTGATAGGTGTGTGTTCTGGTTAGATTTTGGGTCAGAACGAGGCTTATGCATGAGGACCAGGGTTAGTTTCCAGCTTAGGTTGACGGTTTTGTTTTTCCTTATGGTCAGGGCCAGGAGTTAGGGTGAGGTAAATGGCTTGAGCTAGGGTTAGGGTTCGCGTTTTGGTGACAGGAGGATACCGTTTGTTTTAAATTTAGGTTTATGGCGCGAATTAGGTGTGAATATTAGGGTTAGTTTCAGGGTCCTGCCTTGGTTTAAGTCTGTGTGACGGCTGTCCATTAGGTTTAGAGGTCTGGGTTAAGGTTAAAAGATATGGTCATGGTTAGGCTCAGGGTTATGGAAGTGTTGGAATTATGGCCTAGATTGACTCTTAGGTTGAGGGGTGAGTGTTTGGGACAAGAGTGGAGTTTGGGTTAGCGTTTCTATTGGGGTCGGGATCAGGGTCAGTGTAAGGGATGAAGTTTAGGGTTAGGGGCTAGGGTTAGGGTTAGAGTTTAAGGATAGTGTTTGGGTTGGGCTTAGGGTTAGGGTTTAGGGATAGTGTTAGGGTTAGGGTTCCAGTGATGTTAGGGGAGTGTTATGGTTAGATTTAGGGTCAGACCGGCTAGCGTGATGGTTAGGGCCTGGAGTTAGGGCTCGGTAAATGGCTTGAACTTGGATTAGGGTTCGGGTTCTGGTAACAGGAGGGTGCCGTTTGTGTTAAATTTACGTTTATGGCGAGGGATAGGTGTGAGTATTAGGCTTAGGGTGAGGGTCCGGGCTAGGCTTCAGACGCGGTTAAGGCTGACCTTTACTTTTTGGGGCATCGGTTAGGATTGGAAAATGGGGTCTCGATTACTGTTAGGGTGATTGTTGGTTTTTCAATTACTATTAGATTGAGTGTTAGGTTTATTGGTGAGTTTTTGGATTAGGTGTGGGGTTTCGCACAGTTTTTCTGTTTAGGTCGGTGTCAGGGTCAGAGATAGTTGTGAAGTTTAGGTTTAGGGTCTAGGGTTAGGGTTACGGTTCCAATTGTGAGAGGTGTGTGTTCTGCTTAGATTTTGGGTCAGAACGAGGCTTATGCATGAGGATTAGGGTTCGTTTCCAGCTTAGGTTGACGGTTTTGTTTTTCGTTATGTTCAGGGCCAGGAGTTAGGGTTAGGTAAATGGCTTGAGCTAGGGTTAGGGTTTGGGTTCTGGTAACAGGAGGGTACCGTTTCTGTTAAATTTAGGTTTAGGGCAAGGGATAGGTGTGAGTATTAGGCTTAGGGTCAGGGTCCGGGCTAGGCTTCCGACGGGGTGAAGGCTGACCTTTAGTTTTTGGGGCATCGGTTAGGATTGGAAGATGGGGTCTCGGTTACTGTTAGGGTGATTGTTGGTGTTTCAAATACTGTTAGATTTAGTGTTAGGTTTATTGGTGAGTTTTTGGATTAGGTGTAGGGTTTCGCTAAGTGTTTTTTTGTTTGGGTCGGTGTCAGGGTCAGAGTTAGTGGTGAAGTTCAGGGTTAGGGTTTTGTTTAGGGTTACGGTTCCAATTGTGATAGGTGTGTGTTCTGGTTAGATTTTGGTTCAGAACGAGGCTTATGCATGAGGATTAGGGTTAGTTTCCGGCTTAGGTTGACGGTTTTGGTTTTCGTTATGTTCAGGGCCAGGAGTTAGGGTTAGGTAAATGGCTTGAGTTAGGGTTAGGGTTCGGGTTCTGGTGACAGCAGGATACCGTTTGTGTTAAATTACGGTTTAGCGCGCGGGGTAAGTGTGAATATTAGGGTTACTGTCATGGTCCAGCCATGGTTTAAGTCTGGGTAACGGCTGTCCATTAGGTTTAGGGGTCTTGGTTAAGGTTAAATGATACGGTGAGGGTTAGGCTCAGGGTTATTGAAGTGTTGGAATTATGGCTTAGATTGACTCTTAGGTTGAGGGGTGAGTGTTTGGGACAAGAGTGGGGTTTGGGTTAGCCTTTCTATTGGGGTCGGGGTCACGGTCAGTGTAAGGGATGCAGTTTAGGGTTAGGGGCTAGGGTTAGGGTTAGGGTTCCAGTGATGTTAGGGGTGTGTTATGGTTAGATTTAGGGTCAGACCGAGTTACATGCATGATGATTAGGGTTATTTTCCGTGTAAAATTAATATTTTTCACTAGCGTGACGGTTAGGTTCTGGAGTTAGGGCTCGGTAAATGGCTTGATCTAGGGTTAGGGTTCGGGTTCTGGTAATAGGAGGGTACCGTTTGTGTTAAATTTAGGTTTAGGGTGAGGGATAGGTGTGAGTATTAGGCTTAGGGTCAGGGTCCGGGCTAGACTTCAGACGGTGTGAAGGCTGACCTCTAGCTTTTGGGGTATCGGTAAGGGTTGGAAGATAGGGTCTCGTTTACTGTTAGGGTGATTGTTGGTTTTTCAATTATTGTTAGATTGCGTGTTAGGTTTATTGTTGAGTTTTTGGATTAGGTGTGGGGTTTCGCTAAGTGTTTCTGTTTGGTTCGGTGTCAGGGTAAGAGTTAGGGGTGAAGTTTAGGGTTAGGGTCTAGGGTTAGGGTTACGTTTCCAATTGTGATAGGTGTGTGTTCTGGTTAGATTTTAGGTCAGAACAAGGCTTATGCATGAGGATTAGGGTTAGTTCCCGGCTTAGGTTGACGGTTTTGGTTTTCGTTATGTTTAGGGCCTATAGTTAGGGTTAGGTAAATGGTTTGAGCTAGGGTTAGGGTTCGTGTTCTGGTTACAGGAGGATACTGTTTGTGTTAAATTTAGGTTTAGGGTGCGGGGTAGGTATGAATATTAGGGTCAGTGTCAGGGTCCAGCCTAGGTTTAAGTCTGGGTGACGGCTGTCCATTAGGTATAGGGGTCTGGGTTAAGGTTAAAAGATAGGGTGAGGGTTAGGCTCAGGGTTATGGAAGTGTTGGAATTATGGCTTAGATTGACTCTTTGGTTGAGGGGTGAGTGTTTGGGAAAAGTGTGGGGATTGGGTTAGCGTTTCCATTGGTGTCGGGGTCTGCGTCAGGGTAAGGGATGAAGTTTAGGGTTAGGGGCTAGGGTTAGGGTTAGGGATCCAGTGATGTTATTGGTGTGTTATGTTTAGATTTAGGGTCAGACCGGGTCACATCCTTGATGATTGGCATTATTTTCCGTGTTCAATTGATATTTTTCACTAGCGTGACGGTTAGGGCCTGGAGTTAGGGCTCATAAATGGCTTGAGCTAGGGTAAGAGTTCGTGTTCTGGTAACAGGAGAGTACCGGTTGTGTTAAATTTAGGTTTAGGGCGAGGGATAGGTGTGAGTATTAGGCTTAGGGTCAGGGTCCGGACTAGGCTTCAGACGGGGTGAAGGCTGACCTTTAAGTTTTGGGGTATCAGTTAGGATTGGAAGATGGGTTCTCAGTTACTGTTAGGGTGATTGTTGGTTTTTCAATTACTGTTAGATTGAGTGTTAGGTTTATTGGTGAGTTTTTGGATTAGGTGTGGGGTATCGACAAGTGTTTCTGTTTGGTTCGGTGTCAGGGTCAATGTTAGGGGTGAAGTTTAGGTTTATGGTCTAGGGTTAGGGTTACGGTTCGAATTATGATACGTGTGTGTTCTGGTTATATTTTGGATCAGAATGAGGCTTATGCATCAGGATTAGGGTTAGTTTCCGGCTTAAGTTTACGGTTTTGGTTTTCGTTATGTTCAGGGCCAGGAGTTAGGGTTAGGTAAATGGCTTGAGGTAGGTTAGGGTTCCGGTTCTGGTGACAGGAGGATACCGTTTGTGTTAAATTTAGGTTTAGGGCGCGAGGTATGTGTGAATATGAGGGTTAGTGTCAGGGTCTAGCCTAGGTTTAAGTCTGGGTGACAGCTGTCCTTTAGGTTTAGTGGTCTAGATTAAGGTTAAAATATACGGTCAGGGTTAGGCTCAGGTTTATGGAAGTGTTGAACTTATGGCTTAGATTGACTCTTAGTTTGAGGGGTGAATGTTTGGGACAAGTGGGGGCTTTGGGTTAGCGTTTCCATTGTGGTCGGTGTCAGGGTCATGGTAAGGGATGAAGTTTAGGTTTCGGGGCTAGGGTTCGGATTAGGGTTCCAGTGATGTTAGGGGTGTGTTATGGTTAGATTTAGGGTCCGACCGAGTCACATGCATGATGATTAGGGTTATTTTCCGTGTTCAATTGATATTTTTCACTAGCGTGACGGTTAGGGCCTGGAGTTAGGGCTCAGTAAATTGCTTGAGCTAGGGTTAGGGTTAGGGTTTTGGTAACAGGAAGGTACCGTTTGTGTATAATTTAGGTTTAGGGCGAGGGATAGGTGTGAGTATGAGGCTTATGGTCATGGTCCAGGCTAGGCTTCAGACGGGGTGAAGCCTGCCCTTTGTTTTTTGGGTATCGGTTAGGGTTGCAAGATAGGGTCTCGGTTACTGTTAGGGTGATTGTTGGTTTTTCAATTATTGTTAGATTGAGTGTTAGGTATCTTGGTGAGTTTTTGGATTAGGTGTGGGGTTTCGCTAAGTTTTTCTGTTTGGGTCGGTGTCAGGGTCAGAGTTAGTGGTTAAGTTTATGGTTAGGATCTAGGGCTAGGGTTACGGTTCCAATTGTGATAGGTGTGTGTTCTGGTTAGTTTCTGAGTCAGAACGATGCTAAGATGGGGTCGCGGTTAGGCTCAGGGTTATGGAAGTGTTAGAATTATGGCTTAGATTGACTCTTAGGTTGAGGAGTGAGTGTTTGGGACAAGTGTTGGGTTTGGGTTAGCCTTTCTATTGGGGTCGGGGTCAGGGTAGTGTAAGGGATGAAGTTTAGGGTTAGGGGCTAGCGTTAGGGTTAGGGTTCCAGTGATGTTAGGTGTGTGTTATGGTTAGATTTAGGGTCAGACCGAGTCACATGCATGATGATTAGGGTTATTTTCCATGTTCAATTTATATTTTTCCCTAGCGTGCGGTTATGACCTGGAGTTTGGGCACGGTAAATGGCTTGAGCTTGGGTTAGGGTTCTGGTTCTGGTAACAGGAGGGTACCGTTTATGTTCAATTTAGGTTTAGGGCGAGGGATAGGTGTGAGTATTAGGCTGATGATCAGGGTCAAAGCTAGGCTTCAGACGGGGTGAAGGCTGACCTTTAGTTTTTGGGGTATCAGTTAGGGTTGGAAGATAGGGTCTCGGTTACTGTTAGGGTGATTGTTGGTTTTTCAATTACTGTTAGATTGAGTGTTAGGTTTATTGGTGAGTTTTTCGATTAGGTGTGGGGTTTTGCTAAGTGTTTCTGTTTGGGTCGGTGTCAGGGTCAGATTTACGGGTGAAGATTAGGGTTAGGGTCTGGGGTTAGTGTTACGGTTCCAATTGTGATACGTTTGTGTTCTGGTTAGATTTTGGGTTAGAAGAAGGCTTATGCATGAGGATTAGGGTTAGTTTCCAGCTTAGGTTGACGGTTTTGGTTTTCGTTATGTTCAGGGCCAGGAGTTAGGGTTAGGTAAATGACTTGAGGTAGGGTTAGGGTTCGGGTTCTGGTGACAGGAGGATACCGTTTGTGTTAAATTTAGGATTAGGGCACGGAGTAGGTGTGAATATTTGAGTTAGTGTAAGGGTCCAGCCTAGGTTTAAGTCTGGGTGACGGCTGTCCATTAGGTTTTGGGATCTGGGTTAAGGTTGAAAGATAGGGTCAGTATTAGACTCAGGGTTATGGAAGTGTTGGAATTATGGCTTAGATTGACTCTTAGGTTGAGGGGTGGGTGTTTGGGACAAGAGTGGGGTTTGGGTTAGCGTTTCTATTGGGGTCGGGATCAGGGTCAGGGTAATGGATGAAGTTTAGGGTTAGGGGCTAGGGTTATGGTTAGGGTTCCAGTGATGTTAGGGGTGTGTTATGGTTAGATTTTGGGTCAGACCGAGTCACATGCATGATGATTACGGTTATTTCTGTGTTCAATTGATATTTTTCACTAGCGTGACGGTTAGGGCCTGGAGTTAGGGCTCGGTAAATGGTTTGAGCTAGGGTTAGGGTTCAGGTTCTGGACACAGGAGGGTACCGTTTATGTTAAATTTAGGTTTAGGGTGAGGGTAGGTGTGAGTATTAGGCTTAGGGTCAGGGTCCGGGCTAGGCTTCAGACGGGGTGACAGCTGACCTTTAGTTTTTGGCGTATCGGTTAGGGTTGGAAGATAGGGTCTCGGTTACTGTTAGGGTGATTGTTGGTTTTTCAATTACTGTTAGATTGAGTGTTAGGTTTATTGGTGAGTTTTTGGATTAGGTGTGGGGTTTCGCTAAGTGTTTCTGTTTGGGTCGGTGTCAGGGTCAGAGTTAGGGGTGAAGTTGATGGTAAGAGTCTAGGGTTAGGGTTACGGTTCCAATTGTGATAGCTGTGTGTTCTGGTTAGTTTTTGGGTCAGAACGAGGCTTATGCATGAGGATTAGGGTTATTTTCCGGCTTATTTTGACGGTTTTGGTGTTCGTTATGTTCAGGGCTAGGAGTTAGGGTTAGGTAAATGGACTAGGGTTAGGGTTCGAGTTCTTGTGACAGGAGGATACATTTGTGTTAAATTAAGGTTTAGGGCGCGGGGTAGGTGTGAATATTAGGGTTAGTGTCAGGGTCCAGCCTAGGTTTAAGTGGGTCACGGCTGTCCATTAGGTTTACGGGTCTCGGTTAAGGTTCAAAGATAGGGTCAGTATTAGGCTCAGAGTTATGGAAGTTTTGGAATTATGGCTTAGATTGACTCTTAGGTTGAGGAGTGAGTGTTTGGGACAAGTGTTGGGTTTGGGTTAGCCTTTCTATTGGGGTCGGGGTCGGGGTAGTGTAAGGGATGATGTTTAGGGTTAGGGGCTAGGGTTAGGGTTAGGGTTCCAGTGATGTTAGGGGTGTGTTATGGTTAGATTTAGGGTCAGACCGAGTCACATGCATGATGATTAGGGTTATTTTCCATGTTCAATTGATATTTTTCCCTAGCGTGCGGTTAGGGCCTGGAGTTAGGGCACGGTAAATGGCTTGAGCTTGGGTTAGGGTTCTGGTTCTGGTAACAGGAGGGTACCGTTTGTGTTAAATTTAGGTTTAGGGCGAGCGATAGGTTTGAGTATTAGGCTGATGATCAGGGTCCGGGCTAGGCTTCAGGCGGGGTGAAGGCTGACCTTTAGTTTTTGGGGTATCGGTTAGGGTTGGAAGATAGGGTATCGGTTACTGTTAGGGTGATTGTTGGTTTTTCAATTACTGTTAGATTGAGTGTTAGGTTTATTGGTGAGTTTTTGGATTAGGTGTGGGGTTTCGCTAAGTTGTTTCTGTTTGGGTCGGTGTCAGGTTCAGATTTACGGATGAAGATTAGGGTTAGGGTCTAGGGTTAGTGTTACGGTTCCAATTGTGATACGTTTGTGTTCTGGTTAGATTTTGTGTCAGAACGAGGCTTATGCATGAGGATTAGGGTTAGTTTCCGGCTTAGGTTGACGGTTTAGGTTTTCGTTGTGTTCAGGACCAGGAGTTAGGGTTTAGTAAATGGTGTGAGCTAGGGCTAGGGTTCAGGTTCTGGTGACAGGAGTATACCGTTTGTGTTAAATTTATGTTTAGGGCGCGGCATAGGTGTGAATATTAGGGTTTGTGTCAGGGTGCAGCCATGGTTTACGTCTTGGTGACAGCTGTCCATTAGGTTTACGGGTCTGGTTTAAGGTCAAAGATAGGGTCAGGGTTAGTCTCAGGGTTATGGAAGTGTTGGAATTATGGCCTAGATTGACTCTTAGGTTGAGGGGTGAGTGTTTGGCACAAGTTTGGGATTTGGGTTAGCGTTTCTATTGTGGTCAGGATCAGGGTCAGGGTAAGGGATGAAGTGTAGGGTTAGGGGCTAGGGTTAGGGTTTGGGTTCCAGTGATGTTAGGGGTGTGTTATGGTTAGATTTAGGTCATACCGAGTCACATGCATGATGATTAGGGTTATTTTCCGTGTTCAATTGATATTTTTCACTAGCGTGACGGTTAGCGCCTGGAGTTAGGGCTTGGTAAATGGTTTGAGCTAGGGTTAAGGTTCGGGTTCTGTTAACAGGAGGGTACCGTTTGTTTTAAATTTAGGTTTAGGGCGAAGGATAGGTGTGAGTAGTAGGCTTAAGGTCCGGGTCCAGGTTAGGCTTCAGACGGGCTGAAGGCTGACCTTTAGTTTTTTGGGTATCGGTTAGGGTTGGAAGATAAGGTCTCGGTTACTGTTAGGGTGATTGTTTGTTTTTAAATTACTGTTAGATTGAGTGTTAGGTTTATTGGTGAGTTTTTGGATTAGGTGTGGGGTTTCGCTAAGTGTTTCTGTTTGGGTCGGTGTCAGGGTCAGTGTTAGGGGTGAAGATTAGTGTTAGGGTCTAGGGTTAGTTTTACGGTTCCAATTGTGATAGGTGTGTGTTCTGGTTAGATTTTGGGCCAGAACAAGGCTTATGCATGAGGATTAGGTTAGTTTCCGGCTTAGGTTGACGGTTTTGGTTTTCGTTATGTTCAGGGCCAGGAGTTAGGGTTAGGTAAATGGCTTGAGTTAGGGTTAGGGTTCGGGTTCTGGTGACAGCAGGATACCGTTTGTGTTAAATTTAGGTTTTGGGCATGGGGTAGGTGTGAATATTAGGTTTAAAATCAGGGTCCTGCCTTGGTTTAAGTCTGGGTGATGGCTGTCCATTCGGTTTAGGGGTCTGGGTTAAGGTTAAAAATAGGGTCAGGGTTAGGCGCAGGGTTATGGAAGTGTTGGAATTATGGCTTACATTGACTCTTAGGTTGAGGAGTGAGTGTTTGGGACAAGTGTGGGTTTTGGGTTAGCGTTTCTATTGGGGTCGGGATTATGGTCAGGGTAAGGGATGAAGTTTAGGGTTAGGGGCTAGGGTTAGGGTTATGGTTCCAGTGATGTTAGGGGTGTGTTATGGTTAGATTTAGGGTCAGACCGAGTCACATGCATGATGATTAGGGTTATTTTCCGTGTTCAATTGATATTTTTCACTAGCGTGACGGTTAGGGCCTGGAGTTATGGCTCGGTAAATGGCTTGAGCTAGGATTAGGGTTCGGGTTCTGGTAACAGGAGGGTACCATTTGTGTTAAATTTAGATTTAGGGCGAGGAATAGGTGTGAGTATTAGGCTTAGGGTCAGGGTCCGGGCTAGGCTTCAGACAGGTTGAAATCTGACCTTTAGTTTTTGGGGTATTGGTTATGGTTGGAAGATAGGTTCTCAGTTACTTTTAGGGTGATTGTTGGTTTTTCAATTACTGTTTGATTGTGTGTTAGGTTTATTGGTGAGTTTTTGGCTTAGGTGTGGGGTTTCGGTAAGTGTTTCTGTTTGGGTCGGTGTCATGGTCAGAGTTAGGGGTGAAGTTTATGGTAAGAGTCTAGGGTTAGTTTTACAGTTCCAATTGTGATAGGTGTGTGTTCTGGTTAGATGTTGGGTAAGAACGAGGCTTACGCATGAGGATTAGGGTTAGTTTCCGGCTTAGGTTGACGGTTTTGTTTTTCATTATGTTCAGGGCCAGGAGTTAGGGTCAGGTAAATGGCTTGAGCTAGGGTTAGGTGCCGCGCAACAGACGACTCTGGAGGCTGTCTTCTCTTCAGCACTTTATTTCCCCAGGCTCTGAATACAGAA
This sequence comes from Tupaia belangeri chinensis, assembly GCF_000334495.1. Taxonomy (NCBI): domain Eukaryota; kingdom Metazoa; phylum Chordata; class Mammalia; order Scandentia; family Tupaiidae; genus Tupaia; species Tupaia belangeri. The sequence goes on from NW_006159716.1 coordinate 4,257,039, forward strand.
GTTCTTCCCTTCCTCCCCAACCCTAGGACTTTATAAACGGCCCCTGGCCAATCGGGACTTTGTCCATGTGTGCGGAAATCAGTTCTCGGGTAGGGATTGGCTGCATGTAATGTTCCCGTGCTCTCCACGCTCCTCGCGCACCACTTCCTCGAAGTTGTTTACAACTTCGAGCGCTTAGTGAGCTTTCGGTAGGTGCCATCTTTAAGATGAGCGCTGTAGGTAATGCGCGGGGGCGCTCCACAGGTCCCCCTTTTTTGTTTTTAAAGCAGGAGTGGGTAGAGGACTCAGCCCCTAGATGTTTGAGGACCATGTTAGGCAAACTGTTCTATGCTCTAGGGCATCGAGCCAATTGCCCACCTGTCCGACACCGATTTATTGGGGATGGGAAATAGCGGTGTCGACCCATATGCAGCTGGTCATGCCCTCCTCAGGGCATCCCTTTCAGGGGCCCCGAGTGCAGTAACAATGCTGTCATCCTGCCATTAAGGTTTGCCCAAATCCACGAGCTACATCTCTGGCGACTGTCCTATTTCAATAGTTGCGAAGGCTTGTGCTACAAGCGCGCGATCACGCTTTTGTTGGCGGAGCATTTTGAGTAGGCAGAAGAGGCATAGAGCACACAGGAACACGATCAACAGTGCCAGGGAGCCCATTCCCACCCACTCCTTCAGGTGCACAGCGGCCTGGGCGATCCAGGAAGACAGGGTGTGGGCCACTTCTGGATCCACTCTTGGGGATCCACACAGCCGTCTGATTATACAGCAAGATGCAAGGGGATTCGTGATGTTTAGCTTGACTCATTGGAATCAGGGACACGGTCAGGATCAGCAACAGTAGCCTCATCTTGTGGGGGGGG
>NW_006159716.1:4258913-4267013 GCF_000334495.1 Tupaia belangeri chinensis
GCAATCCTCCAGCCTCCACAGGTTTTTGCCATAGGGCGGGCGCCACCACGCCCCTCCTTGTTCCACTGTCGGAGCGAATTTTTTATAATTTAAGTCCTTTAGTTTTTAAGAGCGCTTTAAGTGCCTGAAAGAGGGGGTGAGAGGAAGAGTTGCCCATTTTGGTTAGGACCAGCCTGCAGCCAAAGGGCGAAAAGAGGAAGAAAAGAAAGAGAAAAAACACCAAAGAAGAAGGAGAAAGAATACCTGCCTCTATACCGAGGTCTTTTAACTTTACCTGCCTCTATCCCGAGGTCTTTTAACTTTACATGCCTCTATACCGAGGCCTTGTGCCGTGGAGTGCTAGAGTTCTGGCCGCTCTCGATGCAAGGCGATCCCCATACGGGCCACCACTTGACGCGCAACAGACGACTCCGGAGACGGTCTTCTCTTCAGCACTTTATTTCCCCAGGCTCTGAATACAGAAGTTCTTCCCTTCCTCCCCAAGCCTAGGACCTTATAAAGGGCCCCTGGCCAATCGGGACGTTGTCCACGTGTGCGGAAATCAGTTCTCGGGTAGGGATTGGCTGCATGTGATGTTCCCGTGCTCTCCATGCTCCTCCCGCACCACTTCCTCGAAGTTGTTTACAACTTCGAGCGCTTAGTGAGCTTCCGCTAGGTGCCATCTTTAAGATGAGCGCTGTAGGCGATGGGCGGGGGCGCTCCACAGTTAGGGTTCGGGTTCTGGTGACAGGAGGATACCGTTTGTGTTACATTTAGGTTTAGGGTGCGGGGTAGATGTGAATATTAGGGTTAGTGTTAGGGTCCAGCCTAGGTTTAAGTCTGGGTGACTGCTGTCCATTAGGTTTACAGGTCTGGGTTAAGGTTAAAAGATAGGGTCAGTATTAGACTCAGGGTTATAGAAGTGTTGGAATTATGGCTTAGATTGACTCTTAGGTTGAGGAGTGAGTGTTTGGGACAAGTGTGGGGTTTGGGTTAGCATCTCTATTGGTGTCGGGGTCAGTGTCAGGATAAGGGATGAAGGTTAGGGTTAGGGGCTAGGGTTAGGGTTAGGGTTAGGGTCCGGGTCATGTTTAGGGTTTGGGTTAGCATCTCTATTGGTGTCGGGGTCAGTGTCAGGATAAGGGATGAAGGTTAGGGTTAGGGGCTAGGGTTAGGGTTAGGGTTAGGGTTAGGGTTAGGGTTAGGGTTAGGGTTAGGGTTAGGGTTAGGGTTAGGGTTAGGGTTTGAGTTTAATGATAGTGCTAGGGTTAGGGTTCGGGTTCTGGTAACAGGAGGGTATCGATTGTGTTACATTTAGGTTTAGGGAGAGGGATAGTTGTGAGTATTAGGCTTAGGGTCAGGGTCCGGGCTAGGCTCCAGACGGGCTGAAGGCTGACCTTTAGTTTTTGGGGTTTCAATTAGGGTTGGAAGATAGAGTCTCAGTTACTGTTAAGGTGATTGTTGGTTTTAAAATTATTTTTAGATTGAGTTTTAGGTTTATTGGTGAGTTTTTGGATTAGGTGTGGGATTTCGCTAAGTGTTTCTGTTTGGGTCGGTGTCATGGTCAGAGTTAGGGGTGAAGTTTATGGTAAGGGTCTAGGGTTAGGGTTACAGTTCCAATTGTGATAGGTGTGTGTTCTGGTTAGATTTTGGGTCAGAACGAGGCTTATGCATGAGGATTAGGGTTAGTTTCCGACTTAGGTTGACGGTTTTGGTTTTCGTTATGTTCAGGGCCAGGAGTTAGGGTTAGGTAAATGGACTAGGGTTAGGGTTCGGGTTCTGGTGACAGGAGGATACCTTTGTGTTAAATTTAGGTTTAGGGCGCGGGGTAGGTGTGAATATTAGGGTTAGTGTCAGGGTCCAGCCTCGGTTTAAGTCTGGGTGACGGCTGTCCGTTAGGTTTATGGGTCTGGGTTAAGGTTAAAAGATAGGGTCAGTATTAGACTCAGGATTATGGAAGAGTTGGAATTATGGCTTAGATAGACTCTTAGGTTGAGGAGTGAGTGATTGGGACAAGTGTGGGGTTTGGGTAAGCATTTCTATTGGGATCGGGATCAGGGTCAGTGTAAGGGATGAAGTTTAGGGTTAGGGGCTAGGGTTAGGGTTAGGGTTCCAGTGATGTTAGGGGTGTGTTATGGTTAGATTTACGGTCAGACCGAGTCATATGCATGATGATTATGGTTATTTTCCGTTTCAATTGATATTTTTCACTAGCGTGACAGTTAGGGCCTGGAGTTAGGTCTCGGTAAATGGCTTGAGCTAGGGTTAGGGTTCGGGTTCTGGTGACAGGAGGATACCGTTTGTGTTAAATTTAGGTTTAGGGCGAGGGATAGGTGTGAGTATTAGGCTTAGGGTCAGGGTCCATGCTAGGCTTCAGACGGGGGGAAGGCTGACCTTTAATTTTTGGGGTTTCATTTAGGGATGGAAGATAGGGTCTCGGTTACTGTTAGGGTGATTGTTGATTTTTCAATTAATGTTAGATTGAGTGTTAGGTTTATTGGTGAGTTTTTGAATTAGCTGTGGGGTTTCGCTAAGTGTTTCTGTTTGGGTCGGTATCAGGGTCAGAGTTAGGGGTGAAGGTTAGGGTAAGGGTAGAGGGTTAGGGTTACAGTTCCAATTGTGATAGGTGTGTTTTCTGGTTAGTTTTTGGGTCAGAAGGAGGCTTACGCATGAGGATTAGGGTTTTTTCTGGCTTAGGTTGACGGTTTTGGTTTTCTTTATGTTCAGGGCCAGGAATTAGGATTAGGTAAATGGCTTGAGCTAGGGTTAGGGTTCGGGTTCCGGTGACAGGAGGATACCGTTTGAGTTAAATTTAGGTTTAAGGCGCAGGGAAGTTTGAATATTATTGTTAGTGTCAGGGTCCAGCCCTGGTTTAAGTCTGGGTGACGGCGGTCCATGAGGTTAAGGGGTCTCGGTTAAGGTTAAAAGATAGGGTCAGGGTAAGGCTCAGGGTTATGCAAGTGTTGGAATTATGGCTTTGATCTTGTTTGGGACAAGAGTTGGGTTTGGGTTAGCGTTTCTATAGGGGTCGGGGTCAGGGTGAGGGTAAGGGATGAAGTTTAGGGTTAGTTTTTGGGTCAGAACGAGGCTTATGCATGAGGATTAGGGTTAGTTTCCAGCTTTGGTTGATTGTTTTGGTTTTTGTTATGTTCAGGGCCAGGAGTTAGGGTTAGGTAAATGGCTTGAGCTAGGGTTAGGGTTCGGGTTCTGGTGACAGGAGGATTCCGTTTGTTTTAAATTTAGGTTTAGGGCGTGGGGTAGTTGTGAATATTAGGATTAGTGTCAGGGTCCAGCCATGGTTTAAGTCTGGGTGACGTCTGTCTATTAGGTTTAGGGGTCTATGTTAAGGTTAAAATATAGGGTCAGGGTTAGGCGCAGGGTTATGGAAGTGTTGGTATTATGGCTTAGACTCACTCTTAGGATGAGGTGTGAGTGTTTGGGACAAGTGTGGGATTTGGGGTAGCGTTTCTATTGGGGTTGGGGTCAGGGTCAGGGTAAGGGATGAAGTTTAGGTGTTGGGTCAAGGGTTAGGGTTAGGGTTCCAATGATGTTAGGGGTGTGTTATAGTTAGATTTAGGGTCAGACCGAGTCACATTCATGATGATTAGGGTTATTTTCCGTGTTCAATTGATATTTTTCTCTAGCGTGACGGTTAGGGCCTGGAGTTAGGGCTCGGTAAATGGCTTGAGCTAGGGTTAAGGTTTGGGTTCTGGTAACAGGAGAGTACCGTTAGTGTTAAATTTAGGTTTAGGGTGAGAGATAGGTGTGAGAATTAGGCTTAGGGTCAGGGTCCAGGCTAGGCTTCAGACGGGGGGAATTCTGCTCTTTGGTTTTGGGTTATTGGTTATGGTTGCAAGATAGGGTCTCGGTTCCTGTTAGGGTGATTGTTGGTTTTTCAATTACTGTTAGATTGAGTGTTAGGTTTATTGGTGAGTTTTTGGATTAGGTGTGGGGTTTCATTAAGTGTTTTTGTTGGGGTAGCTGTCAGGGTCAGTGTTAGGGGTGAAGTTTAGGCAGGGTCAGAGTTAAGGGTGAAGTTTAGGGTTAGGGTCTAGGGTTAAGGTTACGGTTCCAATTGTGCTAGGTGTGTGTTCTGGTTAGATTTTGGGTCAGAACGAGGCTAATGCATGAGGATTAGGGTTAGTTTCCTGCTTAGGTTGACGGTTTTGGTTTTCTCTATGTTCAGGGCCAGGAATTAGGATTAGGTAAATGGCTTGTGCTAGGGTTAGGGTTCGGGTTCTGGTGACAGGAGGATACCGTTTGTGTTAAATTTAGGTTTAGGGCGCGGGATAGGTGTGAATATTAGGGTTAGTGTCAGGGTCCAGCCTTGGTTTAAGTCTGGGTGACGGCTGTCCATTAGGTTTATGGGTCTAGGTTAACGTTAAAAGATAGGGTCAGTGTTGGGCTCAGGGTTATGGAAGTGTTGGAATTATGGCTTAGATTGACTCTTAGGTTGAGGGGTGAGTGTTTGGGACAAGAGAGGGGTTTCGGTTAGCCTTTTTATTGGGGTGGGGGTCAGGTTCAGAGTAAGGGATGAAGTTTAGGGTTAGGGAAGGGATGAAGTTTCGGGTTAGGGGCTAGTGTGAGGGTTAGGGTTCCAGTGGTGTTACTGGTGTGTTATGGTTAGATTTAGGGTCAGACCGAGTCACATGCATGATGTTTAGGGTTATTTCCCGTGTTCAATTGATATTTTTCACTAGCATGACGGTTAGGGCCTGGAGATAGGGCTCGGTAAATGGCTTGAGCTGGGGTTAGGGTTCGGGTTAGCAGATAGGGTTAGGGTTAGGGTTAGGGTTCCAGTGATTTTAGGGGTGTGTTATGGTTAGATTTAGGGTCAGACCGAGTCACATGCATGATGTTTAGGGTTAGTGTTATGTTTTAAGGATAGTGTTAGGGTTAGGGTTAGAGTTTAATGTTAGTGTTGGAATTATGGATTAGATTGACTCTTAAGTTGAGGGGTGGGTGTTTGGGACAAGTGTGGGGTTTGGGTTAGCGTTTCCATTGGGGTTAGGCTCAGTGTCAGACTAAGGGATGAAGGTTAAGGTTAGTGGCTAAGGTTATGGTTAGGGTTCCAGTGATGTTAGGGGTGTGTTATGGTTAGATTTAGGGTCAGACCGAGTCACATGCATGACGAATTGGGTTATTATCCGTGTTCAACAGATATTTTTCACTAGCGTGACGGTTAGGGCCTAGAGTTAGTCCTCGGTAAATGGCTTGAGCTAGGGTTAGGGTTCGGGTTCTGGTGACAGGAGGATACCGTTTGTGTTAAATTTAGGTTTAGGGCCAGGGATAGGTGTGAGTATTAGGCTTAGGGTCAGGGTCCGGGCAAGCTTCAGACCGGCTGAAGGCTGACCTTTAATTTTTGGGGTATCGGTTAGTGTTCGAAGATAGGATCTCGGTTACTGTTAGGGTGATTGTTGGTTTTTCAATTACTGTTAGATTGAGTGTTAGGTTTATTGGTGAGTTTTTGGATTAGGTGTGGGGTTTCATTAAGTGTTTCTGTTTGGGTAGGTTTCAGGGTCAGTGTTAGGGGTGAAGTTTAGGGGTAGGGTGTAGGGTTAGGGTTACGGTTCCGATTATGATAGGTGTGTGTTCTGGTTAGATTTTGGGTCAGAACGAGGCTTATGCATGGGGCTTAGGGTAAGTTTCCGGCTTAGTTTGACTGTTTTGGTTTTCGTTATGTTTAGGGCCAGGGGTTAGGGTTAGGTAAATGGCTTGAGCTAGGGTTAGGGTTCGGGTTCTGGTGACAGGAGGATACCGTTTGTGTTAAATTTAGGTATAGGGCGCGGGATAGGTGGGAATATTAGGGTTAGTGTCAGGGTCCAGCCTAGGTTTAAGTCTGGGTGACGGCTGTCCATTAGGTTTAGGGGTCTGGGTTAAGGTTAAAAGATAGGATCAGGGTTAGTCTCAGGGTTATGGAAGTGTTGGAATTATGTATTAGATTGACTCTTAGGTTGAGGGGTGAGTGTTTGAGACAATTGTGGGGTTTGAGTTAGCGTTTCCATTGGGGTTACGGTCAGTGTCAGTGTAAGGGATTAAGGTTAATGTTAGGGGCTAAGGTTATGGTTAGGGTTCCAGTGATGTTAGGGTTGTGTTATGGTTAGATTTAGGGTCAGACCGAGTCACATGCATGATGGTTAGGGTTATTTTCCATGTTCAATTGATATTTTTCACTAGCGTGAAGTTTAGGGCCTGGAGTTAGGGCTTGGTAAATGGCTTGAGCTAGGGTGAGGGTTCGGGTTCTTGTAACAGGAGGGTACTGTTTGTGTTAAATTTAGGTTTAGGACGAGGGATAGGTGTGAGTATTAGGCTTAGGGTCAGGGTCCGGGCTAGGCTTCAGACGGGGTGAAGGCTGACCTTGAGTTTTTCGTGTATCGGTTAGGGTTCGAAGATAGGGTCAAGGTTACTGTTAGGGTGATTGTTGGTTTTTCAATTACTGTTAGATTGAGTGTTAGGTTTATTGGTGAGTTTTTCTTCAGACGGGCTGAAGGCTGACCTTTCGTTTTTGGGGTATCGGTTAGGGTTGGAAGACAGGGTCTCGGTTACTGTTAGGGTGATTGTTGGTTTTTCAATTACTGTTAGATTGAGTGTTAGGTTTATTGGTGTGTTTTTGGATTAGGTGTGGGGTTTCACTAAGTGTTTTTGTTTGGGTCGGTGTCAGGGTCAGTGTTAGGGGTGAAGTTTAGGGTTAGGTTCTAGGGTTAGGGTTACGGTTCCAATTATGATAGGTGTGTGTTCTTGTTAGATTTTGGGTCCGAACTAGGTTTATGCATAAGGATTAGGGTTAGTTTCCGGCTTAGGTTGACGGTTTTGGTTTTTGATATGTTCTGGGTTTGGAATTAGGGTAAGGTAAATGGCTTGAGCTAGGGTTAGGGTTCGGCTTCTGGTGACAGGAGGATACCGTTCGTGTTAAATTTCGGTTTAGGACGCGGGGTAGGTGTGAATATGAGCGTTAGTGTCAGGATCCAGCCTAGGTTTAATTCTGGGTGACGGTTGTCCATTAGGTTTAGGGGTCTGGGTTAAGGTTAAAAGATCGGTTCAGGGTTAGGCTCAGGGTTATTGAAGTGTTGGAATTATGGCTTAGAATGACTCTTAGGTTGAGGGGTGAGTGTTTGGGACAAGTGTGGGGTTTGGGTTAGCGTTTCCATTTGGGTTTGGGTCATGGTCAGAGTAAGTGATGAAGGTTGGGGTTAGGGGCTTGGGTTAGGATTAGGGTTCCAGTGATGTTAGGGGTGTGTTATGGTTAGATTTACGGTCACACCAAGTCACGTGCATGATGATTAGGGTTATTTTCCGTGTTCAATTGATATTTTTCACTAGCGTGACGGTTAGGGCATGGAGTTAGGGCTCGGTAAATGGCTTGAGTTAGGGTTAGGGTTCGGCTTCTGGTAACAGGAGGGTGTCATTAGTGTTAAATTTACGTTTAGGACGAGGGATAGGTGTGAGTATTAGGCTTATGGTCAGGGTCCATGCTAGGCTTCAGACGAGGTGAAGGCTGACCTTTAGTTTTGGGGTATCGGTTAGGGTTGGAATATAGGGTCTAAGTTACTGTTAGGGTGATTGTTGGTTTTTCAATTACTGTTAGATTGAGTGTTAGGTTTATTGGTGAGTTTTTGGATTAGATGTGGGGTTTCGCTAAGTGTTTTTGTTTGGGTTAGTGTCAGAGTCAGTGTTAGGGGTGAAGTTTAGGGTTAGGCGCTAGGGTTAGGGTAACGGTTCCAATTATGATAGGTGTGTGTTCTGGTTAGATTTTGTGTCCGAACAAGGCTTATGCATGAGGATTAGGGTTAGTTTCAGGGTTAGGTTGAAGGTTTTGTTTTTCGATATGTTCAGGGCCTGGAATTAGGGTTAGGTAAATGGCTTTAGCTATGGTTAGGGTTTGGGTTCTGGTGACAGGAGGATACCGTTTGTGTTAAATTTAGGTTTAGGGTGTGGGATAGGTGTGAATATTAGGGGTAGTGTCAGGTCCAGCCTAGGTTTAAGTCTGGGTGACGGCTGTCCATTAGGTTTAGGGGTCTGGGTTAAGGTTAAAAGATAGGGTCAGCGTTAGGCTCCGGGTTATGGAAGTGTTGGAATTATGGAAAAAATTTACTCTTAGGTTGAGGGGTGAGTGTTTGGGAC
>NW_006159716.1:4267116-4331921 GCF_000334495.1 Tupaia belangeri chinensis
CTGGTTAGATTTAGGGTCAGAGCGAGTCACATGCATGATGATTAGGGTTATTTTCCGTGTTCAATTGATATTTTTCACTAGCGTGACGGTTAGGGCCTGGAGTTAGGGCTCGGTAAATGGCTTGAGCTAGGGTTAGGGTTCGGTTTCTGGTAACAGGAGGGTACCGTTTGTGTTAAATTTAGGTTCAGGGCGAAGGATAAGTGTGAGTATTAGGCTTAGGGTCAGGGTCCGGGCTAGGCTTCAGACCGGGTGAAGGCGGACCTTTAATTTTTGGGGTATCGGTTAGGGTTGGAAGATAGGGTCTCGGTTACTGTTAGCGTTATTGTTGGTTTTTTAATTACTGTTAGATTGAGTGTTAGGTTTATTGGTGAGTTTTTGGATTAGGTGTCGGGTTTCGCTAAGCGTTTCTGGTGGGTCGGTGTCAGGGCCAGTGTAAGGGGTGAGGTTTAGAGTTAGGGTCTAGGGATATTATTATGGTTCCAATTATGATAGGTGTGTGTTCTGGTTAGGTTTTGGGTGAGAACGAGGCTTATTCATGAGGATAACGGTTAGTTTCCGGCTTAGGTTGACGGTTTTGGTTTTCGTTATGTTTAGGGCCAGGACTTAGGGTTAGGTAAATGGCTTGAGCTAGGGTTAGGGTTCGGGTTCTGGTGACAGGAGGATACCGTTCGTGTTAAATTTCGGTTTAGGGCGCAGGATAGGTGTGACTATTAGGGTTAGTGTCAGGGTCTGCGAGGGATAGGTGTCCGTATTAGGCTTAGGGTCAGGGTCCAGGCTAGGCTTCAGACGGGCTGAAGGCTGACCTTTAATTTTTGGGGTATTGACTAGAGTTGGAAGATAGGGTCTCGGTTACTGTTAGGGTGATTGTTGGCTTTTCAATTACTGTTAAATTCAGTGTAAGGTTTATTGGTGAGTTTTTGGATTAGGTGTCGGGTTTCGCTAAGCGTTTCTGGTGGGTCGGTGTCAGGGCCAGTGTAAGGGGTGAGGTTTAGAGTTAGGGTCTAGGGATATTATTATGGTTCCAATTATGATAGGTGTGTGTTCTGGTTAGGTTTTGGGTGAGAACGAGGCTTATTCATGAGGATAACGGTTAGTTTCCGGCTTAGGTTGACGGTTTTGGTTTTCGTTATGTTTAGGGCCAGGACTTAGGGTTAGGTAAATGGCTTGAGCTAGGGTTAGGGTTCGGGTTCTGGTGACAGGAGGATATCGTTTGTGTTTAATATAGGTTTAGGGTGCGGGGTAGGTGTGAATATTAGGGTTAGTGTCAGGGTCCAGCCGAGGTTTAAGTCTGGGTGACGGCTGTCCGTTAGGTTTAGGGCTCTGGGTTAAGGTTAAAAGATAGGGTCAGGGTTAGCCTCAGGGTTATGGAACTGTTGGAATTATGGCTTAGATTGACTCTTAGGTGGAGGGGTGGATATTTGGGACAAGTGTGTGGTTTGGGTTAGCGTTTCTATTGGGGTCGGGTTCAGGGTCAGGGTAAGGGATGAAGTTTAGGGTTAGGGGCTCGGGTTCGGGTTAGGGTTCCAGTGATGTTAGGGGTGTGTTATGGTTAGATTTAGGGTCAGACCGAGTCACATGCATGATGATTAGGGTTATTTTTCGTGTTCAATTGATATTTCTCACTAGCGTAAGGGTTAGGGCCTGGAGTTAGGCTCGGTAAATGGCTTGAGCTTGGGTTAGGGTTCGGGTTCTGGTAACAGGAGGGTACCATTTTTGTTAAATTTAGTTTTAGGTTGAGGGATTGGTGTGAGAATTAGGCTTAGGGTCAAGGTCTGGGCCAGGCTTCAGACGGGCTGAAGGCTGACCTTTAGTATTTGGGGTTTCGGTTAGTGTCGAAGGATAGGGTCTCGGTTACTGTTAGGGTGAATGTTGGTTTTTCAATTACTGTTAGATTAAGTGTTAGGTACACTGGTGAGTTTTTGGATTAGGTGTGGGGTTTCACTAAGTGATTCTGTTTGTGTCGGTGTCAGGGTCATTGTTAGGGGTAAGGTATAGGGTTAGGGTCTAGGGTTAGGTTTACAGTTCCAATTATGATAGGTGTGCCTTCTGGTTAGATTTTGGGTCAGAACGAGGCGTTTGCATGAGGATTATGGTTAGTTTCTGGCTTATGTTGACAGTTTTGGTTTTCGTTATGTTCAGGGCCAGGTGTTAGGGTTAGGTAAATGGCTTGAACTAGGGTTAGGGATCTGCGTTAAGGTTAAAAGATAGGGTCAGGGTTAGGCTCAGGGTTATGAAAGTGTTGGAATTATATCTTAGATTGACTCTTAGGTTGAGGGGTGAGTATTTGGGACAAGTGTGGGGTTTGGGTTAGCGTTTCTATTGGGGTCGGGTTCAGGGTCAGTGTAAGGGATGGAGTTTAGGGTTAAGGGCTAGGGTTAGGGTTAGGGTTCCAGTGATGTTCGGGGTGTGTTATGTTTAGATTTAGGGTCACACCGAGTCACATGCATGATGATTAGGGTTATTTTCCGTGTTCAATTGATATGTTTCACTAGAGTGACGTTTAGGGACTGGAGTTAGGGCTAGGTAAATGGCTTGAGCTAGGGTTAGTGTTCGGGTTCTGGTAACGGGAGGGTACCATTTCTGTTAAATTTAGGTTTAGGGCGAGGGATAGGTGTATTAAGCTTAGTGTCAGGTTCTGGGCTAGGCTTCAGAGGGGTGAAGGCTGACATTAGTTTTTGGGGTATCGATTTGGGTTGGAAGTTAGGGTCTCGGTTACTGTTAGGGTTATTGTTGGTTTTTCAATTACTGTTAGATTGATTGTTAGGTTTATTGGTAAGTTTTTGGATTAAGTGTGGGGTTCGCTAAGTGTTTCTGTTTGGGTCTGTGTCAGGTTCAGTGTTAGGGGTGAGGTTTAGGGTTAGGGTCTAGGGTTAGGGTTACGGTTCCAATAATGATAGGTGTGTGTTCTGGTTACATATTGGGTCAGAACGAGGCTTAATCATGACGATTAGGGTTAATTTCCGGTTAGGTTGACGGTTTTGATTTTCGTTATGGTTAGGGCCAGGAGTTAGGGTTAGGTAAATGGCTTGAGCTAGGGTTAGGGTTCGGGTTCTGGGGACAGCAGGATACCGTTTGTGTTAAATTTACGTTTAGGGCGCCGGGTAGGTGTGAATATTAGGGTTAGTGTCAGGGTCCAGCCCAGGTTTATGTCTGAGTGACGGCTGTCCATTAAATTTTGGGGTCTGGATTAAGGTTAAAACATAGGGTCCGGTTTAGGCTCAGGGTTATGGAAGTGTTGCAATTATGGCTTAGATTGACTCTTATGTTTATGGGTGAGTGTTTGGGACAAGAATGGGGTTTCGGTTAGCGTTTCTATTGTGTTTGGGGACAGGGTCATAGTAAGGGATGAAGTTTAAGGTTAGGGGCTAGGGTAAGGGTTAAGGTTCCATTGATGTTAGGGGTGTGTTATGGTTAGATTTAGGGTCAGACCGAGTCGCATGCATGATGATTAGGGTTATTTTCCGTGTTAAATTGATATTTTTCACTAGCGTTATAGTTAGGGCCTGGAGTTACGGTTCTGTAAATGGCTTGAGCTAGGGTTAGGGTTAGGGTTCTGGTAACTGGAGGGTACCTTTTGTGTTAAATTTAGGTTTAGGGCGAGGGATAGGTGTGAGTATTAGGCTTAGGGTCAGGGTCCGGGCTAGGCTTCAGACGGGGTGAAGGCTGACCTTTAGTTCTTGGGGTAACGGTTAGGGTTGGAAGATAGGGTCTCGGTTACTGTTAGGGTTATTGTGGTTTTTCAGTTACTGTTAGATTCAGTGTTAGGTTTCTTGGTGAGTTTTTGGATTAGGTGTGTGGTTTCACTAAGTGTTTCTGTTTGGGTCGGTGTCAGGGTCAGATTTAGGGCTGAAGTTTAGGGACAGGGACTAGGGATAGGGTTACGGTTCCAATTATGATAGGTGTGTGTTCTGGTTAGATTTTTGGGTCAGAACGAGGCTTATGCATGTGGATTAGGGTTAATTTCCGGCTTAGGTTGACGTTGTTGGTTTTCGTTATAGTTAGGGCCAGGAGTTAGGATTAGGTAAAAGGCTTGAGCTATTGTTAGGGTTCTTGTTCCGGTGACAGGAGGATACCGTTTGTGTTAAATTTAGGTTTAAGGCGTGGGGTAGGTGTGAATATTACGGTTAGTGTCAGGGTCCAGCCTAGGTTTAAGTCTGGGTGATGGCTGTCCATTAGGTTGAGGGGTCTGGGTTAAGGTTAAAAGATAGTGACAGGATTAGGCTCAGGGTTTTAGAAGTATTAAAATTATGGCTTAGATTGATACTTAGGTTTAGGGGTGAGAGCTTGGGACAAGTGTGGGGTTTGGGTTAGCGTTTCTGTTGTGTTCGGGGTCAGGGTAAAAGTAAGGGATGAAGTTTAGAGTTACCGGGTAGGGTTAGGGTTAGGGTTCCAGTGATGTTAGGGGTGTGTTATAGTTAGATTTAGGGTCAGACCAAGTCACATGCATGATGATTAGGGTTATTTTCCATGATAAATTTATATTATTCACTACCATTTTGGTTATGGCCTGGAGTTAGGGCTTGGTAAATGACTTGAGCTAGGGTTAGGGTTCGGGTTCTGGTAACAGGAGGGTACCGTTTCTGTTAAATTTAGGTTTAGGGTGAGAAATAGGTGTGAGTATTAGGCTTTGGGTCAGGGTCCGGGCTAGGCTTCAGACGGGGTGACGTCTGACCTTTAGTTTCTTGGGTATCAGTTAGGGTTCGAAGATAGGGTCTTGGTTACTGTTAGGGTTAATGTTGGTTTTTCAGTTACTGTTAGATTGAGTGTTAGGTTTATTGGTGAGTTTTTGGATTAGGTGTGGGGGTGCGCTAAGTGATTCTGTTTGGGTCGGTGTCAGGGTCAGTGTTAGGGGTGAGGTTTAGGGTTAGGGTCTAGGGTTAGGGTAACGGTTCCAATTATGATAGGTGTGTGTTCTGGTTAGATTTTTGGGTCAGAACGAGGTTTATGCATGAGGATTAGGATTAGTTTCCGGCTTAGGGTGACGATTTTGGTTTTCGTTATGGTTAGGACCAGGAGTTAAGGTTAAGTAAATGGCTTGTGCTAGGGTTAGGGTTCTGGTTCTAGTGACAGGAGGATACTGTTTGTGTTAAATTTACGTTTAGGGCACGGGGTAGGTGTTAATCTTAGGGTTAGTGTCAGGGTCCAGCCTCAGTTTAAGTCTGGGTGACGGCTGTCCATTAGGTTTAGGGGTCTGGGTTATGGTTAAAAGATAGGGTCAGGGTTAGGCTCAGGGTTATGGAAGTGTTGGGATTATGGCTTAGATTGACTCTTAGGTTTAGGAGTGATTGTTTGGGACAAGTGTGGTGTGTGGGTTAGCGTTTCTATTGGGTTCGGGTTCAGTGTCAGAGTAAGGGATGAAGTTTAGGGTTAGGGGCTAGGGTTAGGGTTGGGTTTCCAGTGATGTTAGGGGTGTGTTATGGTTAGAATTAGGGTCTGACCGAGTCACATGCATGATGATTAGGGTTATTTTCCGTGTTAAATTGATAATTTTCACTAGCGTGACGGTTAGGCCCTGTAGTTAGGGCTCGGTAAATGGCTTGAGCTAGGGTTAGGGTTTGGGTTCTGGTAACAGGAGGGTACCATTTCTGTTAAATTTAGGTTCAGGGCGAGGGATAGGTGTGAGTATTAGGCTTAGGGTCAGGGTCCGGGCTAGGCTTCAGACGGGGTGAAGGTTGACCTTTAGTTATTGGGGTATCGGTTAGGGTTGGAAGATAGGGTCTCGGTTACTGTTAGGGTTATTGTTAGTTTTACAATTACTTTTCGATTGAGTGTTAGGTTTATTGGTGAGTTTTTGGATTACGTGTGGGGTTTCGCTAAGTGTTTCTGTTTGGGTCGGTGTCAGGTTCAGTGTTAGGGGTGAGGTTTAGAGTTAGGGTCTCGGATTAGGGTAATGGTTCCCAATATGATAGGTGTGTGTTCTGGTTAGATTTTGGGTGAGAACGAGGCTTATGCATGAGTATTAGGGTTAGTTTCTGGCTTAGGTTGACGGTTTTGGTTTTGGTTATGGTTAGGGGCAGGAGTTAGGGTTAGGTAAATGGCTTGAGCTTGGGTTAGGGTTCGGGTTCGGGTGACAGTAGGATACCGTTTGTGTTAAATTTAGGTTTAGGGCGAGGGATATGTGTTTTAGGCTTAGGGTCAGGGTCTGGACTAGGCTTCAGACGGGGTGAAGGCTTACCTTTAGTTTTGGGGGTATCGATTAGGGTTGGAAGACAGGGTCTCGGATACTGTTAGGGCTATTGTTGTTTTTTCAATTACTGTAAGATTGGGTGTTAGGTTTATTGGTGAGTTTTTGGATTAGGTGTGGGGTTTCGCTAAGTGTTTCTGTTTGGGTCAGTGTTAGGGTTAAAGTTTAGGGTTACGGTCGCGGGTTAGGGTTACGGTTCCAATTATGATTGGTGTGTGTTCTGGTTAGATTTTGGGTCAGAATGAATCTTATGCATGAGGATTAGGGTTTGTTTCCGGCTTAGGTTGACGGTTTTAGTTTTCGTTATGGTTAGGGCCAGGAGTTAGGGTTAGGTAAATGGCTTGAGCTAGGGTTAGGGTTCGGTTTCTGGTGACAGAACGATACCGTTTGTGTTAAATTTAGGTTTAGGGCGTTGGGTAGGTGTGAATATTAGGGTTAGTTTCAGGGTCCAGCTTAGGTTTAAGTCTGGGTGACGACTGTCCATTAGGTTTAGGGGTCTGGGTTAAGGTTCAAAGATAGGGATAGGGTTAGGCTCAGGGTTAGGGAAGTGTTGGAATTAGGGTTAGATGGACTCTTAGGTTTAGGGGTGAGTGTTTGGGACAAGAGTGGTGTTTGGGTTAGCGTTTCTATTTGGGTCGAGGTCAGGGTCAGAGTAAGGGATGAAGTTTAGGGTTAGGGGCTAGGGTTAGGGTTACAGTTCCAGTGTTGTTAGGGGTGTGTTATGGTTACATTTAGGGTCATACCGAATCACATGCATGATGCTTAGGGTTATTTTCCATGTTAAATTGATATTTTTCACTAGCATTATACTTAGGACCTGGAGTTAGGGCTTGGTAAATGGCTTGAGCTCAGATTAGGGTTCGGGTTCTGGTAACAGGAGGGTACCATTTGTGTTAAATTTAGGTTTAGGGCAAGGGATAGGTGTGAGTATTAGGCTTAGGGTCAGGGTCTGGGCTAGGCTTCAGACGAGGTGAAGGTTGACCTTTAGTTTTTGGGGTATCGGTTAGGGTTGGAAGATAGGGTCTCGGTTACTGTTAGGGTTATTCTTGGTTTGTAAATTCTGATTGAGTGTTGGGTTTATTGGTGAATTTTTGTATTAGGTGTGGGATTTGGCTAAGTGTTTCTGTTTGGTTCGCTGTCAGGGTCATTATTAGGGATGAAGTTTATGGTTAGGGTATAGTGTTAGGGTTACGGTTCCAATTATGATAGGTGTGTGTTCTGGTTAGATTTGGGGTCAGAACAAGGCTTATGCATGAGGATTAGGGCTAGTTTCTGGGTTAGGTTGACGGTTTTCGTTTTCATTATGGTTAGGGCCAAGAGTTAGGGTTAGGTAAATGTCTTGAGCTAGGGTTTGGGTTCTGGTGACAGGAGATTACTGTTTGTGTTAAATTTCAGTTTAGGGCGAGTGCTAGGTGTGAATATTAGGGTTAGTTTCAGGGGCCAGCGTACCTTTAAGTCTGGGTGACGGCTGTCCATTAGGTTTAGGGGTCTGGGTTAAGGTTAATAGATAGGGTCAGGGTTAGTCTCACGGTTATGAAAGTGTTCGAATTAGGGTTAGATTGACTCTGAGGTTTAGCGGTGAATGTTTCGGACAAGTGTGGGTTTTAGGTTAGCATTTCTATTTGGGTCGGGGTCAGGGTCAGAGTAAGGGATGAAGTTTAGCGTTAGGGGCTAGGGTTAGGGTTACGGTTCCAGTGATGTTAGGGGTGAGTTATGGTTTGTTTGAGGGTCAAATCAAGTCACTTGCATGATGATTAGGGTTATTTTGTGTATTAAATTGATAGCTTTCACTAGTGTTACGGTTAGGGCCTGGAGTTAGGGCTTGGTAAATGGCTTGAGCTAGGGTTAGGGTTCGGGGTGTGGTAACAGGAAGGTACCGTTTGTGTTAAATTTAGGTTTAGGGCAAGGAATAGATGTGAGTATTAGGCTTAGGGTCAGGGTCCGGGCTAGTCTTCAAAAGGGGTGAAGGCTGACCTTTAGTTTTAGGGGTATCGGTTAGGGTTGGAAGATAGGGTCTCGGTTACTTTTAGGATTATTGCTGGTTTTTAATTACTGTTAGATTGAGTGTTAGGTTTATTGGTGAGTTTTTGGATTAGGTGTGGTGTTTCGCTAAGTGTTTCTGTTTGAGTTGGTGTCAGAGTCAGTGTTAGGCATGAAATTTATGGTTAGGGGCTAGGGTTAGGTTTACGATTCCAATTATAATAGGTGTGTGTTCTGGTTAGATTTTGGGTCCGAACAAGGCTTATGCATGAGGAGTAGTGTTAGTTTCCGGGTTAGGTTGACGGTTGTCGTTTGTGTTATGGTTAGGGCCAGGAGTTAGGGTTAGGTAAATGTCTTGAGATAGGGTTAGGGTTCGTGTTCTGGTGACAGGAGGATACCGTTTGTGTTAAATTTAGGTTTAGGGCGAGGGGTAGGTGTGAATATTAGGGTTAGTGTCAGGGTCCAGCCTAAGTTTAAGTCTGGGTGACAGCTTTCTATTAGGTTTAGGGGTCTGGGTTAAGGTTAAAATATAGGGTCAGGGTTAGGCTTAGGGTTATGGAAGTGTTGGAATTAGGGTTAGATTGACTCTTATGTTAGGGGTGAGTGTTTGGGATAAGTGTGGGTTTTGGGTTTGCGTTTCAATTTGGGTCAGTGTCAGGGTCAGAGTAAGGGATGAAGTATAGTGTTAGGGACTAGGGATAGGGTTACGGTTCCAGTGATGTTAGGGGTGTGTTATCATTGGATTTAGGGTCAGACCGAGTCACATGCATGATGATTAGCATTATTTTCCGTGTTAAATTGATAGTTTTCACTGGCGTTACGGTTAGGTCCTGGAGTTGGGCTTGGTAAATGGCTTGATAGGGTTAGGGTTCGGGTTCTGGTAACAGCAGGGTACCGTTTGTTAAATTTAGGTTTAGGGTGAGGGATGGGTGTGAGTATTAGGCTTAGAGTCAGGGTCTGGGCTAGGCTTCAGACTCAGTGAAGGCTGACCTTTTGTTTTTGGGATATTGGTTACGTTTGGAAGATAGGGTCTCAGTTACTGTTAGGGTTATTGTTTGTTTTTAATTACTTTTAGTTTGAGTGTTAAGTTTATTGGTGAGTTTTTGGATTAGGTGTGGGCTTGGGCTTAGTGTTTCTGTTTGGGTCGTTGTCAGGGTCAGTGTTAGGGATGAAGTTTAGGGTTAGGGTCTAGGGTTATGGTTACGGTTCCAATTATGTTAGGTGTGTTTTCTGGTTAAATTTTGGGTCAGAATGAGGCTTATGCATGAGGATTAAGTTTACTTTCCGGGTTAGGTTGACGGTTTTGCTTTGTGTTACCGTTAGGGCCAGTAGTTAGGGTTAGGGAACTGGCTTGAGCTAGGGTTAGGGTTCGGGATCTGGTGATAGGATGGTACCGTTTTTGTTAAATTTAGGTTTAGGGTGAGGGGTAGGTGTGAATATTAGGGTTAGTGTCGGGGTCCAGCCTAGGTTTAAGCCTGGGTGCCGGCTGTCCATTAGGTTTCGGGATCTGTTTTAAGGTTAAAAGACAGGGTCAGGGTTAGGCTCAGAGTTATGGAAGTGTTGGAATTAGGGTTAGATTGACTCTTAGTTTTAGATATGAGTGTTTGGGACAAGTGTGGAGTTTGTGTTAGCATTTCTATTTGGGTCGGTGTCAGGGTCAGAGTAAGGGATGAAGTGTAGGGTTATGGGCTAGGTTTAGGGTTACGTTTCCAGTGATGTTAGGGGTGTGTTATGGTTAGATTTAGGGTCAGAGCGAGGCACATGCATGAGGATTAGGATTAGGCACATGCATGAGGATGTTATGGTTAGATTTAGGGTCAGAGCGAGGCACATGCATGTTAAATTATCATTTTTCATTAGCATTATGGTTAGGACCAGGAGTTAGGGTTCTGTAAATGCCTTGAGCTAGGGTTAGGGTTCTGGTTTTCATTACAGGAGGGTACCGTTTTTGTTAAATTTAAGTTTAAGGTGAAGAATAGTTGTGCGTATTATGGTTAGTGTCAGGGTCCGGGCTAGGCTTCAGACGGGATGAAGGCTGTTAAATTATCATTTTTCATTAGCATTATGGTTAGGACCAGGAGTTAGGGTTCTGTAAATGCCTTGAGCTAGGGTTAGGGTTCTGGTTTTCATTACAGGAGGGTACCGTTTTTGTTAAATTTAAGTTTAAGGTGAAGAATAGTTGTGCGTATTATGGTTAGTGTCAGGGTCCGGGCTAGGCTTCAGACGGGATGAAGGCTGACCTTTAGTTTTTGGGGTTTGGCTTAGGGTTGGAAGATAGGGTCTCGGTTACTTTTTTTTTTTGGGGGGGGGGAGATTTTCACTGTAGGGCACGTGCGCTCGCCAGACAGACAGAGAGAGAGATAGAGACAGAAAGCGAGAAATCACCCCCCAGGGGGGACGGTCACGCCGCAATCCCTTCTCCTCCATTCTCCTCTCGGGATCTTGGGCACGCACGCACACGTGCCTGGCGTGAGTTTTAAGCCACCGGGTCCAGGACACGAACCGCGGTCGACTACGTGGGAGTCCAGCGACATAGCCATTACGCTAACTGCTGGTTCCCAGGTCTCGGTTACTTTTAGGATTATTGTTGGTTATTAATTACTGTTAGATTGAATGTTAGGTTTATTGGTGAGTTTTTGGATTAGGTGTGGAGTTTGGCTTAGTGTTTCTGTTTGGGTTGGTGTCAGGGTCAGTTTAAGGGATGAAGTTTAGGGTTAGGGAGTAGGGTTAGGGTTACGGTTCCAGTTATGATAGGTGTGTGTTCTGGTTAGATTTTGGGTCAGAGCAAGGCTCATTCATGATGATTAGGGTTAGTTTCCAGGTTAGGTTGATGGTTTTCAATAGCTTTACGGTTAGGGACAGCAGTTAGAGTTAAGTAAATTACTTGAGCTAGGGTTAGGGTGTGGGGTCTGGTGACAGGAGGGTACCGTGTGTGTTAAATTTAGTTTTAGGGCAAGGGGTAGGTGTAAATATTAGGGTTATTGTCAGGGTCCAGCCTAGGCTTAAGTCTGGTTGACGGCTGGTCCATTAGCTTTAGGGGTCTGTGTTATGGTTAAAAGTTAGGGTCAGGGTTAGGCTCAGGGTTATGGAAGTGTTGGAATTAGGGTTAGATTGACTCTTAGGTTTAGGGGTGAGTGTTTGAGATAAGTGTGGGGTTTGGGTTAGAATTTCTATATGGGTCCGAGTCAGGGTCAGAGTAAGGGATGAAGTTTAGGGTTAGGGGCTAGGGCTAGGGTTACGGTTCAAGTGACCTTAGTGGTGTGTTATGGTTAGATTTTGGTTCAGAGCGAGGCACTTGCATGAGGATTAGGGTTATTTTCTGTGTTAAATTGACATTTTTCACTAGCGTTACGATTAGCGCCAGAACTTAGGGCTAGGTAAAGTGCTTGAGCTGTGGGTAGGGTTCGGGTTCTGGTGACAGGAGGGTACCGTTTGTGTTAAATTTAGGTTTAGGGTGAGGGATAGGTGTGAGTATTAGGGTTAGGGTCAGGGTCCGGGCTAGGCTTCAGTCGGGGTGAAGGCTGACCTTTCGTTTTAGGGGTATCGGTTAGGGATGAAAGTAAGGGTCTCGTTACTGTTAGGGTTATTGTAGGTTTGAAATTACTGTTAGATTCAGTGTTAGGTATAGTGCTGAGTGTTTGGATTAGGTGTGAGATTTGGGTTAGTATTTCTGTTTGGGTTGGTGTCAGGGTCAATGTTAGGGATGAAGTTTAGGGTTAGGGGCTAGGGTTAGTTTTAAGTTTCTGATTATGCTAGGGGAATATTATGGTTAGATTTAGGATCAGAGCGAGGCTTATGAATGAGGATTAGTGTTAGTTTCTGTGTTAGGTTCACGGATTTCGGTAGCGTTACGGTTAGGGCCAGGAGTTAGGGTAGGTAAATGGCTAGAGCTAGGGTTAGGGTTCATGTTCTGGAGACAGGAGAGTACCGTTTGTGTTAAATTTAGGTTTAGGGCGAGGGATAGGTGTGAGTATAAGGGTTAGGGTCAGGGTCCGGACTAGGCTTCAGTCAGGGTGATGAATGACCTTTAGTTTTAGGGGTATCGGTTAGGGTTGAGAGATAGGGTCTCGGTTACTGTTAGAGTTATTGTAGGTTTGAAATTACCTTTAGCTTGAGTGTTACATTTATTGGTGAGTGTTTGGATTAGGTGTGGGGTTTGGCTTAGTGTTTCTGTTTGGGTCCATGTCAGGGTCAGTGTTAGGGATGAAATTTAGGTTAGGGGCTAGGGTTAGGGTTACGGTTATGGTTAAGATAGGTGTGAGTTGTGGTTAGATTTTGGGTCAGAGCGAGGCTTATGCATGAGGATTAAGGTTAGTTTCCGGTTTAGTTTGACGGTTTTCTTTAGCGTTACGGTTAGGGCCAGGAGTTAGGTTTAGGTAAATGGCTTGAGCTTGGGTTAGGGCTGGGGTTCTGGTGACAGGAGGGTTTTGTTTGTGGTAAATTTAGGTTTAGGCCGAGGGATAGGTGTGAGTATTAGGGTTAGGGTCAGGGTCCGGGCTAGGCTTCAGTCGGGGTGAAGGCTGACTTTTCATTTTAGGGGTATCGGTTAGGGTTGAAAGATAAGCTTTCTGTTACTGTTAGGGTTATTGTAGTTTCGACATTACTGTTAGATTCGGTGCTAGGTTTAGTGGTGAGTGTTTGGATTAGGTGTGGTATTTGGGTTAGTATTTCTGTTTGGGTCATTGTCAGGGTCAGTGTTAGGGATGAAGTTTTGGGTTAGGTTCTAGGGTTAGTTTTAAGGTTCTGATTATGCTAGGGGAATAGTATGGTTAGATTTAGGATCAGTGCGAGGCTTATGCATGAGGATTAGTGTTAGTTTCCGGGTTAGGTTGAAAGGTTTTCTTTAGAGTTACAATTAGGGCCAGGAGTTAGGGTTAGGTAAATGTCTTGAGCTAGGTTTAGGGTTCGGGTTCTGGTGACAGGAGGGTACTGTTTGTGTTCAATTTAGCTTTAGAACGAGGGGTAAGTGTGAGTATTAGGGTTAGGGTCAGGGTCCGGCCTACGTTTAAGTCTGGGTGACGGCTGTCCATTAGGTTTAGGGGTCTGAGTTAAGTTTAAAAGATAGGGTCAGGGTTAGGCTCAGGGTTATGGAAGTGTTGGAATTAAGGTTAGATTGACTGTTAGGTTTAGGGGTGAGTGTTTGGGAGAAGTGTGGGGTTTGGGTTAGGGTTTCTATTTGGGTGGGGGTCATGGTCAGTGTAAGGGATGAAGTTTAGTGTTAGGGGCTAGGGTTAGGGTTACGGTTTCAGTTACGTTAGGTATCGGTTTTCATTGAAAGATAGGGTCTCGGTTACTGTTACGGTTATTGTAGGTTTGAAATTACTGTTAGATTGAATGTTAGGTTTATTGGTGGGTGTTTGGATTAGGTGTGGGTTTTGGCTTAGTGTTTCTGTTTGGGTCGGTGTCAGGGTCAGTGTTAGCGATGAAGTTTAGGGTTAGGGGCTAGGGTTATGTTTACAGTTCCAGTTATGATCGGTGTGTGTTCTGGTTAGGTTTTGGGTCAGAGTGAGGCTTAAGCATGAGGATTAGGATTTGTTTCCGGGTTAGGTTGATGGTTTTCGTTAGCGTTACAGTTCGGGCCAGGAGTTAGGGTTAGGTAAATTTCTTAAGCAAGGGTTAGTGTTGGGTTCTGGTGAGAGGCGGGTACCATTTGTGTTAAATTTAGGTTTAGGGCGAAGGGTAGCTGTGAGGATATGGATTAGGGTCAGGGTCCGGGCTAGGCTTCAGTCGGACTGAGTGCAGACCTTTAGGTTTAGGGGTTTCCGTTAGGGTTGGAAGATAGGGTCTCGGTTACTGTTAGGGTTATTGTAGATTTGAAATTACTGTTAGATTGTGTGTTAGGTTTTGTGGTGAGTGTTTGGATTAGGAGTGGGGTTTGGGTTAGTATTTCTGTTTGTTTCCATGTCAGGGTCAGTGTTAAGGATGAAGTTTAGGGTTAGGGGCTTGGGTTAGGTTTAAGGTTCTGATTACGCTAGGTGATTATGGTAAGATTTAGGATCAGAGCGAGGCTTAAGCATGAGGATTAGGGTTAGTTTCCGGGTTAGGTTGACGTTTTTCATTAGTGTTATGGTTAGGACCCGGAGATAGGGTTATGTTAATGGCTAGAGCTAGGGTTAGGGTTCGAGTTATTGTAACAGGAGTGTATGCGTTTGTGTTAAATTTGGGTTTAGGGTGAGGAATAGGTGTGAGTATTAGGTTTAGTGTCAGTGTCTGACCTAGGTTTACGTCGGGGTGATGGCTGATCTTTAGGTTTAGGGGTCTGGGTTAGGGTTAATAGATAGTGTCAGGGTTAGGGTGAGGGTTATTCAAGTGTTGGAATTAGGGTTAGATTGACTCTTAGGTTTAGTGTTTGGGACAAGTGTGGGGTTTGGGTTAGCGTTTCTATTTGGGTCAGGGTAAGGGTCAGACTCAGTGATGAAGTTTAGGGTTCGGGGCTAGGGTTATGTTTACGGTTTAAGTTATGTAAGGTGTGTGTTATGGTTAGATTTAGGATCAGAGCGAGGCATATGCATGAGGACTAGGGTTAGTTTCCATGTTAAGTTGACGATTTTCACTAGCGTTACGGTTAAGGCCAGGAGTTAGGGTTAGGTAAATGGCTTGAGCTAGGGTTAGGGTTCTGGTTCTGGTGACAGGAGGATACCGTCTGTGTTAAATTTAGGTTTAGGGCGAGAGGTAAGTGTGACTATTAGGGTTAGGGTCATGGTCTGGTTTAGGCTTCAGTCGGGGTGAAGGCTGAACTTTAGGTTTATGGGTCTGGGTTAGGGTTAAAGATAGGGTTAGGGTTAGGGTGGGAGTTATTGAAGTGTTGGAATTAGGGTTAGATTGATTGTTAGGTTTAGGGCTGAGTGTTTCAGATACGTGTAGGGTTTGGATTAGCGTTTCTATTTGGGTCGGTGTCAGAGTCAGTGTTAGGGATGAAGTTTAGGGTTAGGGGCTTGGGTTAGGGTTACGGTTCCGGTTATGATAGGTGTGTGTTATAGTTAGATTTCTGGTCAGAGTGAGGCTTATGCATGAAGTTTAGTGTTAGTTTCTGGGTTAGGTTGATGGTTTTCATTAGTGTTACGGTTAAGGCCAGGAGTTAGGGTTAGGGAAATGCCTTGAGGTAGGGTTAGGGTTTGGGTTCTGGTGACAGGAGGGTACGGTTTGTCTTTAATTTAGGTTTAGGGTCAAGAGTAGCTGTGAGGATTAGGGTTAGGGTCAGGGTCCAGGCTAGGCTTCAGTCGGGGTGAAGGCTGACCTTTAGGTTTAGGCGTATCAGTTATGGTTGGAAGATAGTGTCTGGGTTACTGTTAGGGTTATTGTAGGTTTGAAATTACTGTTAGATTGAGTGTTAGGTTTAGTGGTGAGTCTTTTGATCACATGTGCTGTTTGGGTTAGTGTTTCTGTTTGGGTCGTTGTCAGGGTCAGTGTTTGGGATGAAGTTTAGGGTTAGGCACTAGGGGTAGGTTTAAGGTTCTGATTATGCTATGTGAATATTATGGTTAGATTTAGGATCAGAGCGAGGCTTATGCATGAGTATTAGGATTAGTTTCCATTGTAGGTTGATGGTTTTTGTTAGCGTTACTCTTAGGGCCAGGATTTTGGGTTAGGCAAAACTTGAGCTAGGGTTAGGGTTCAGGTTCTGGTGATAGGAGGGTACCGGTTGTGTTAAATTTCAGTTTAGGGTGAGGGGTAGGTGTGAATATTAGGGTTAGTGTCAGGGTCTGCTTAGGCTTCAGTCAGTGTGAATGCTGACCTTTAGGTTTATAGGTCTGGGTTAGGGTTAACAGATAAGGTCAGGGTTAGGGAGAGGGTTATTGAAGTGTTGGAATTAGGGTTAGATGGATTGTTAGGTTTAGGGGTGAGTGTTTGGGACAAGTGTGGGGTTTGGGTTATCGTTTCTATTTGGGTCGGGGCCAGGGTCAGTGTTAAGGATGAAGGTTAGGGTTAGGGGCTAGGGTTAGGGTCATGGTTCTGTTTATGAAAGGTGTGTGTTATGGTTAGATTTCGGGTCAGAGTGAGACTTATGCATGATTATTACGGTTAGTTTCTGGGTTATGTTGACTGTTTCGTTAGCGTTATGGTTAGGGCCAGGAGTTAGGGTTAGGTAAATGACTTGAGCCAGGGTTAGGGTTCGGGTTCTGGTGACAGGAGGGTACTATTTGTGTTAAATTTAGGTTTAGGGTGAAGGGTAGG
Organism: Tupaia belangeri chinensis; assembly: GCF_000334495.1. Classification (NCBI taxonomy): domain Eukaryota; kingdom Metazoa; phylum Chordata; class Mammalia; order Scandentia; family Tupaiidae; genus Tupaia; species Tupaia belangeri. The sequence continues at coordinate 4,283,456 of NW_006159716.1, forward strand.
TGTGAGGATTAGGGTTAGGGTCAGGGTCCGGGCTAGGGTTCAGTCGGGGTGAAGGCTGACCTTTCGTTTTAGGGGTATCGGTTAGGGTTGGAAGATAGGATCTGGGTTATTGTTAGGGTTATTGTAGTTTTGAAATTAGTGTTAGATTGAGTGTTAGGTTTAGTAGTGAATGTTTGAATCAGATGTGGGGTTTGGGTTAGTGTTTCTGTTTGGGTCTGAGTCAGGGTCAGGGATGAAGTTTAGTGTTAGGGGCTAGGGTTAAGGTTAAGGTTCTGATTATGCCAGGTTATTATTATTGTTAGATTTAGGATCAGAGTGAGGCTTATAAATGAGGATTAGGCTTAGTTTCTGGGTTAGGTTGTTGGTTTTCATTAGCGTTATGGTTAGGACCAGGATATAGGGTTATGTTAATGGCTAGAGCTAGGTTTAGGGTTCGGGTTCTGGTAATAGGAGGGTGAGTGATTGTGTTAAATTTAGGATTAGGGCGAGGAGTAGGTATGAGTATTAGGGTTATGGTCAGGGTCCAACCTAGGCTTCAGTCGGGGTGAAGGCTCACCTTTAGATTTATGGGTCTGGGTTAGGGTTAAAAGATAGGGTCAGGGTTAGGATGAGGGTTATTGAAGTGTTGGAATTAGAGTTAGATTGATTGTTAGGTTTAGGGGTGAGTGTTGGGCACAAGTGTGGGGTTTGGGTTATAGTTTCTATTTGGGTCAGGGTCAGGGTCAGTGTTAGGGATGAACTTTAGGGTTAGGAGTTAGGGTTAGGGTTACGGTTCTGGTTATGATAGGTGTGTGTTATGGTTAGATTTCGGGTCAGAGTGAGGCTTATGCATGAGGATTAGGGTTAGTTTCCGGGTTAGGTTGACGGTTTTCGTTAGCGTTACGGTTAAGGCCAGGAGTTAGCCTTAGGTAAATGGCTTGAGCTAGGGTTAGGGTTCGGATTCTGGTGACAGAAGGGTGGGCGTTTGTGTTAAATTTAGGTTTAGGGCGAGGGTTAGGTGTGAGTATTAGGGTTAGTGTCAGGTTCCGGCTTAGGTTTAATTCGGGGTGATAGCTGAATTTTATGTTTAGGGGTCTGGGTTAAGGTTAAAAGATAGGGTCAGGGTTAGGCTCAGGGTTATTGAAGTGTTGGAATTATGGTTAGATTGATTGTTAGGTTCAGGGGTGAGTGTTTGGGATAGGTGTGGGGTTTGGGTTATCGTTTCTATTTGGATCGGGGTCAGGGTCAGCGTAAGGGATGAAGTTAAGGGTTAGGGGCTAGGGTTAGGTTTACGGTTCCAGTTACGTTAGGTGTGTGTTATGGTAAGATTTTGGGTCAGAGCGAGGCACTAGGTTTACAGTTCCAGTTACGTTAGGTGTGTATTATGGTAAGATTTTGGGTCAGAGCGAGGCACATGCATGAGAATTAGGGTTATTTTCCATGTTAAGTTGACATTTTTCACTAGCGTTACGGTAAGGGCCAGGAGTTAGTGTTCAGTAAATGCCTTGAGCTAGGGTTAGGGTTCGGGTACTGGTGACATGAGGGTACCATTTGTGTTAGTTCCAGTTACGTTAGGTGTGTATTATGGTAAGATTTTGGGTCAGAGCGAGGCACATGCATGAGAATTAGGGTTATTTTCCATGTTAAGTTGACATTTTTCACTAGCGTTACGGTAAGGGCCAGGAGTTAGTGTTCAGTAAATGCCTTGAGCTAGGGTTAGGGTTCGGGTACTGGTGACATGAGGGTACCATTTGTGTTACATTTAGGTTTAGGGCATGGGGTAGGTGTGAGTATTAGGGTTAGGGTCAGGGTCCGGGCTAGTCTTCTGTCTTGGTGAAGGCTGACCTTTAGGTTTAGGGGTATCAGTTAGTGTTGGATGATAGCATCTGGGTTACTGTTAGGGTTATTGTAGCTTTGAAATTACTGTTAGATTGAGTTTTAGGTTTAATGGTGAGTGTTTTGATTAGATGTGGGGTTTGGTTAGTGTTTCTGTTTGGGTCGGTGTCAGGGTCAGTGTTAGGGATGAAGTTTAGGGTTAGGGGCTAGGGTTAGGTTTAAGGTTCTGATTATGCTAGGTGATTATTATGGTTAGATATATGATCAGGTGAGGCTTATGCATGAGGATTAGGGTTAGTTTCCGGGTAAGGTTGACGGTTTTCATTAGCCTTACAGTTAGGGCCAGGAGGTTGTGTTAGGCAAATGTCTTGAGCTAGGGTTAGGGTTCGCGTTCTGGTGACTGGAGGGTACCATTTGTGTTAAATTTAGATTTAGGGCAAGGGGTAGGTGTGAGTATTAGGGTTAGGGTCAGGGTCCAGCCTAGGTTTAAGTCGTAGTGACGGCTGACCAGTAGGTTTAGGGGTCTGGGTTAGGGTTAAAAGATAGGGTCAGGGTTAGGGTGAGGGTTATTCAAGTGTTGGAATTAGGGTTAGATTTATTATTAGGTTTTGGGGTGAGTGTTTTGGACAAGTGTGGGGTTTGGGTTATCGTTTCTATTTGGGTTGGTGTCAGGGTCAGTGTTAGTGATGATGTTTTGGGTTAGGGACTAGGGTTAGGGTTCCGGTTCCGGTTATGATAGGTGTGTGTTATGGTTAGATTTTGGGTAAGAGTGAGGCTCATGCATGAGGATTTAGGTTAGTTTCTGGGTTAGGCTGACAGTTTTTGTTAGCGTTACTGTTAAGGACAGGGGTTAGCATTAAGTAAATGGCTTGAGCTAGGGTTAGGGCTTGGGTTCTGGTGACAGAAGGGTAAGCATTTATGTTGAATTTAGGTTTAGGGCCTGTGATTGCTGGGAGTATTAGGGTTAGTGTCAGGGTCTGGCTTAGGTTTAATTCGGGGTTACAGCTGACCTTTACATTTAGGGGTCTGGGTTAAGGTTAAAAGACAGGGTCAGGGTTAGGCTCAGGGTTATTGAAGTGTTGGAATTAGTGTTAGATTTATTGTTAGGTTTAGGTATGAGTGTTTGGGACAAGTGTCTGGTTTGGGTTAGCATTTCTATTTGTGTCGGGGTCAGGGCCAAAGTTAGGGATGATGTTTAGGGTTAGGGGCTAGGGTTAGGATTAACGTTCTGATTATGCTGGGTGATTATTATCGTTAGATATCGGATCAGAGCGAGGCTTATGCATGAGCATTAGTGTTCATTTCCATGTTAAGTTGACGTTTTCACTAGCGTTACGGTTAGGGCCATGAGTTAGTGTTTGGTAAATGGCTTGAGCTAGGGTTAGGGTTCGTATTCTGGTGACAGGAGGGTACCATTTGTGTTAAATTTAGGTTTAGGGCGAGGGGTAGGTGTGAGTATTTAGGTTAGGGTCAGGGTCCGGGCTAGGCTTCAGACGGGGTGAAGGCTGACCTTTAGGTTTAGGGGTATCGGTTAGGGTTGGATGATAGGGTCTGGGTTACTGTTAGGGTTATTGAAGGTTTTAAATTACTGTTAAATTGAGTGTTAGGTTTAATGGTGAGTGTTTGGATTAGATATGGGGTTTGGGTTAGTGTTTCTGTTTGGGTCGGTGTCAGGGTCAGTGTTAGGGATGAAGTTTAGGGTTAGGGCCTAGGGTTAGGTTTAATGTTCTGATTATGCTAGGTGATTATTATGGTTAAATTTAGGATCAGAGCAAGGCTTATGAATGAGGATTAGGGTTAGTTTCCGGGTTAGGTTGACAGTTTTCTTTAGCATTACAGTTAGGTCCAGGAGTTTGGGTTAGGCAAATGTCACGAGCTAGGGTTAGGGTTCTGGTTCTGGTGACTGGAGGGTACTATTTGTGATAAATTTAGGCTTAGGGCGAGGGGTAGGTGTGAGTATTAGTGTTAGAGTCAGGGTCCAGGCTAGGTTTCATTCGGGGTGAAGGTTGACATTTAGGTTTAGGGGTCTTTGTTAGGGTTGGAAGATAGGGTCAGGGTTAGGGTGAGGTTTATTGTAGTGTTGAAATTACCGTTAGACTGTGTTAAGTTTAGGGGTGAGTGTTTGGGTCAGGTGTGGGTTTTGTGTTAGGGTTTCTATTTGGGTCGTGGTCACGGTCAGGTTAAGGGATGAAGTTTATGTTTAGTGTCTAGGGTTAGGGTTACAGTTCTGATTACGTTAGGTGAGTATTATGGATAGATTTAGGGTCAGACCTAGGCTTATGCCTGAGGATTAGTGTTAGTTTTTGGGTTAGGTGGACGGTTTTCTTTAGTGTTACATTTAGGGCCAGGAGTAAGGGTTAGGTTAATGGCTAGGGCAAGGGTTAAAGTTGGGGTTCTGGTGGCAGGAAGGTGAGTGTTTGTGTTACATTTAGGTTTAGGGCGAGGTGTAGGGGTGAGGGTTAGGGTTAGGGTCATGGTCCAGGCTAGGCTTCACTCGAGCTGAAGAATGACCTTTAGGTTTAGGGGTCAGGGTTAGTGTTGGAAGATTCGGTCCGGGTTAGGGTGAAGGTTATTGAAGGTTTGAAATTACGGTTAGATTGTTAGGCTTAGGGGTGAGTGTTACTGTCAGTTTGGGTTAGGTTTTGTGTTTGGGTCGAGATCAGGGTCAGGGTTAGGGATGAGGTTTATGGTTAGTGGCTAAGGTTAGGGTTACGGTTTGGGTTACGTTAGGGTGAGTGTTATGGTTAGATTTAGGATCAGGGCGATGCTTAAGCGTGAGGGTTAGGGTTAGTTTTCGGGTTAGGTTGACGGTTTTGGTTAGTGTTACGGATAAGGCCAGGAGTTAGGGTTAGGTTGAGTGGTTAGGGCTAGCATTGAGGTTCGGGTTCTGCTGACAGGAGGTGAGTGTTCGGGTTAAATTTTGGTTTATGGACAGTTGGAGGTGTGAGAGTTAGGATTAGGGTCAGGGTCCAGACTACACTTCAGTCGGAGTTAAGGCTGACCATTAGTTTTAGGACTCAAGGTTAGGGTTGGATGCTAGGGTCAGGTTTAGGGTGAGGGTGATTGTAGAATTTGAGGTAGAGTTAGAGTGAGGTTAAGGTTTAGGTGTGCGTGTTATGGTCAGTTTAGGTGTTTGGGTTAGGGTTTGTGTTTTGGTCAAGGTCAGGGTCAGGGTTAGAAAAGAGATATAGGGTTAGGTTCTAGGGTTTCAGTTACGGTTTTGGTTACATTAGGGTGAGTGTTATGGTTAGATTTAGGGTCAGAGTGAGGGTTAAGAATGAGGAATAGTGTTAGTTTTTGGGTCAGATTGATGGTTTTAGTGAGCATTAGGGTTAGGGCCAGGAGTTAGGTTTGGGTTAATGGCTAGGGCTAGGTTTAGGGTTCGGTTTCTGGTGACAGGAGGGTGAGCGTTTGTGTTAAATTTAGATTTAGGGCGAGGGGTACTTTTGAGGATTCCGGTTAGGGTCAGGGTCGGTTTTGTGTTAGGGTTTCTATTTGGGTCGTGGTCACGGTCAGGTTAAGGGATGAAGTTTATGTTTAGTGTCTAGGGTTAGGGTTACAGTTCTGATTACGTTAGGTGAGTATTATGGATAGATTTAGGGTCAGACCTAGGCTTATGCCTGAGGATTAGTGTTAGTTTTTGGGTTAGGTGGACGGTTTTCTTTAGTGTTACATTTAGGGCCAGGAGTAAGGGTTAGGTTAATGGCTAGGGCAAGGGTTAAAGTTGGGGTTCTGGTGGCAGGAAGGTGAGTGTTTGTGTTACATTTAGGTTTAGGGCGAGGTGTAGGGGTGAGGGTTAGGGTTAGGGTCATGGTCCAGGCTAGGCTTCACTCGAGCTGAAGAATGACCTTTAGGTTTAGGGGTCAGGGTTAGTGTTGGAAGATTCGGTCCGGGTTAGGGTGAAGGTTATTGAAGGTTTGAAATTACGGTTAGATTGTTAGGCTTAGGGGTGAGTGTTACTGTCAGTTTGGGTTAGGTTTTGTGTTTGGGTCGAGATCAGGGTCAGGGTTAGGGATGAGGTTTATGGTTAGTGGCTAAGGTTAGGGTTACGGTTTGGGTTACGTTAGGGTGAGTGTTATGGTTAGATTTAGGATCAGGGCGATGCTTAAGCGTGAGGGTTAGGGTTAGTTTTCGGGTTAGGTTGACGGTTTTGGTTAGTGTTACGGATAAGGCCAGGAGTTAGGGTTAGGTTGAGTGGTTAGGGCTAGCATTGAGGTTCGGGTTCTGCTGACAGGAGGTGAGTGTTCGGGTTAAATTTTGGTTTATGGACAGTTGGAGGTGTGAGAGTTAGGATTAGGGTCAGGGTCCAGACTACACTTCAGTCGGAGTTAAGGCTGACCATTAGTTTTAGGACTCAAGGTTAGGGTTGGATGCTAGGGTCAGGTTTAGGGTGAGGGTGATTGTAGAATTTGAGGTAGAGTTAGAGTGAGGTTAAGGTTTAGGTGTGCGTGTTATGGTCAGTTTAGGTGTTTGGGTTAGGGTTTGTGTTTTGGTCAAGGTCAGGGTCAGGGTTAGAAAAGAGATATAGGGTTAGGTTCTAGGGTTTCAGTTACGGTTTTGGTTACATTAGGGTGAGTGTTATGGTTAGATTTAGGGTCAGAGTGAGGGTTAAGAATGAGGAATAGTGTTAGTTTTTGGGTCAGATTGATGGTTTTAGTGAGCATTAGGGTTAGGGCCAGGAGTTAGGTTTGGGTTAATGGCTAGGGCTAGGTTTAGGGTTCGGTTTCTGGTGACAGGAGGGTGAGCGTTTGTGTTAAATTTAGATTTAGGGCGAGGGGTACTTTTGAGGATTCCGGTTAGGGTCAGGGTCTGGGCTAGGCTTCAGTTGGGGTGAAGGCTGACCTTTTGGTTTAGGGGTCTGGGTTAGGGTTGGAAGATAGGGTCAGGTTTAGGGGAGGGTTATTGTAGTGATAGAATTACAGTTAGATTGAGTGTTAGATTTAGGGGTGAGTGTTTGTGTCAGGTGTATTGTTTGGTTAGGGTTTCTATTTGGGTCAGGGTCAGGTTTAGGAATGAAGTTTAGGGTTAGGGGCTAGGCTTAGGGTTATGGTTCCAATTACATTAGGTGAGTATTATGGTTAGATTTAGGGTCAGAGCAAGGCTTATGCATGAGGATTAGGGTTAGTTTCCGGGTTAGGTTGATGGTTTTCGTTAGTGTTACAGTTAGGGCCACGAGTAAGGGTTAGGTTAATGGCTAGGGCTAGGGTTAGGGTTTGGGTCCTGGTGACAGGAGTGTGTTTGTGTTAAATTTAGGTTTACAGCGAGGTGTAGTGGTGAGGGTGAGGGTAAGGGTCAGGGTCCTGGCTCAGCTTCAGTCGGGGTGAAAGCTGACCTTTAGGTTTAGGGGTCAGGGTTAGGGTTGGAATATAGGGTCAGGGTTAGGGTGAGTGTTATTTTAGGTTTGAAATTATGTTTAGAATGAGTGAGGTTTAGGGGTGAGTGTTAGGGTCAGGTTTGGAGTTTGGGTTAGGGTTGGTGTTTGGGTCATGGTCAGGGTCAGGGTTAGGGATGAGGTTTATAGTTAGTGACTAGGGTTAGGGTTACGGTTCAGGTTATGTTAGGGTGAGTGTTATGGTTAGATTTAGGGTCAAAGTGAGGGTTAGGCATGAGGATTAGTGTTAGATTCCGGGTCAGATGAATGGTTTTAGCTTGCGTTATGGTTAGGGTCAGGAGTTAGGTTTAGGCTAAAAGCTCTATGGCTAGAGCTAGGGTTAGGCTTCGGGTTCTGGTGACAGGAGGGTGAGTGTTTATGGTAAATTTAGGTGTAGGGCGAGGTGTAGGGGTGAGAGTTAGGGTTAGGGTGAGTGTCTGGGCTAGGCTTCAGTCTAGGTGAAGGCTGTCCTTTAGGTTTTGTGGTCAGTGTTAGGGTTGGAAGAAAGGGTCAGTGTTAAGGTGAGGGTTATTGTAGGTTTGAAATTACGGTTAGATTGAGCGTTACATTTAGGGGTGAGTGTTAAGCTCCAGTGTGGTGTTTGGGTTATGGTTTGTATTTGGGTCGGGGACAGGGTCAGTTTTAGGATTGAGGTTTAGGGTAAGGGACTAGGGTTAGGGTTACGGTTCTGGTTACGTTAGGGTGAGTGTTATGGATAGATTTAGGGTCATAGCAAGGGTTATGCATGAGGATTAGAGTTAGTCTGGGTTAGTTTGATGGTTTTCATTAGCGTTAAGTTTAGGTCCTGGAGTTAGCATTAGGTTAATGGCTAGGGCTAGGGTTAGGGTTCAGGTTCTGGTGACAGGAGGGTGAGTGTTTGGGTTACATTTAGGTTTAGGGCGAGGGGTAGGTGTGAGGATTAGGGTTATGATCAGGGTCTGGGCTGGGCTTTAGTTGTGGTGAAGGCTGACCTTTAGGTTTAGGAGTCTGGGTTAGGGTTGGAAGATAGGGTCAGGGTTAGTGTGAGGGTTATTGTAATGATGGAATTACAGTTAGATTGAGTGTTAGGTTTTTGAGTGAGTGATTGGGTCATGTGTGGGGTTTGGGTTAGGGTTTTTATTTGGGTCGGGGTCAGGTTCAGAGTTATGGATGAAGTTTTGGGTTAGGGGCTAGAGTTAGGGTTATGGTTACGGTTACGTTAGGTGAGTGTTATGGTTAGATTTAGGTCAGGTCGAGGGTTAGGCATGAGGATTATGGTTACTTTTTGGGTTAGATTGACAATTTTGGTTAGTGTTACGGTTAGGGCCAGGTGTCAGGGTTAGGTTGAGTGGTTAGGGCTAGGATTATTGTTCCGGTTCTGGTGACAGGAGGGTGAGTGTTTGGGTTAAATTTAGGTTTAAGGTGAGGGGTAGGGGTGAGGGGTAGGGTTAGGGTCAATGTCCAGACTAGGCTTCAGTCGAGGTGAAGGCTGATCATTAGGTTTAGGGGTCAGAGTTAAGATTGGACGCTAGGGTCAGGGTTAGAGTGAGGGTTATTGTAGGATTAGAGGTATGGTTAGATTGAGGTTTAGGTTTAGGGGTGAGTGTTAGGGTCAGAATTGGGGTTTGTGGTAGGGTTTGTGTTTGGGTCAGGATTAGGGTCAGGGTTAGGGAAGAGGCTTAGAGATGGGGACTAAGGAGACAGTTATGGTTCTGGTTACATTTGGGTAAATATTGTGGTTAGATTTAGCGTCAGAGCAAGGGTTAGGCATGAGGATTAGGGTTAGTTTTCAGGTTAGGTTGACAGTTTTGTTTAGTGTTATGATTAGGGCCATTAGTTAGGGTTAAGCTGAGTGTTTAGGGCTAGAGTTAGGGTTCGAGTTCTGGTGACAAGAGGGTGAGTGTTTGGATTAAATTTAGGTTTAGGGCCAGGGGTAGAGTTGAGGGTTAGGGTCCAGGTCTGGGCAAGGTCAGGGTCCAGTCGGGGTGAAGGCTGACCGTTAGTTTAGGGGTCAGGGTCAGGTTAATGGTTAGAGCTAGGGTTAGGGTAATGGTTCCTGTTACATTAGGGTGAGTGTTATGTTTAGATTTAGCATCAGGTCGACGGTTAGGCGTGAGGATTAGGGTTAGTTTTTGCATTAGGTTGACAGTTTTGGTTTGCGTTACTGTTAGGGCCAGGAGTTAATGTTAGGTTGAGTGGTTAGGGCTATGGTTAGGGTTCTGTTTCTGGTGACAGGAGGGTGAGTGTTTGGGTTAAATTTAGGTTTAGGCTGAGGGGTAGAAGTGAGTATTAGGGTTATGGTCAGGGTTCAGGCTAGGCTTCAGTCAGGTTGAAGGCTGACCGTTAGGTTTGGGGGTCAGGGTTAGGGTTGGATGATAGGGTCAGGGTTACTGTTAGGGTTATTGTAGGGTTAGTGTTACGGTTAGATTGAGTGTTATGTTTAAGGGTGAATATTAGTGTCAGGTTTGGGGTGTGGGTTAGGGTATGTGTTTGGGTTGCGTTCAGGGTCAGGGTTAGGGATGAGGTTTAGGGTTGGGGCTAGGGTTAGCGTTTCAGTTTCACTTACGTTATGGTGAGTGTTATGGTTAGATTTAGAGTCCAGACGAAGGTTATGTGTGAAGGTTAGGGTTAGTTTTTGGGTTGGTTTTACAATTTTGTTTAGTGTTACGGTTAGGTCCAGGATTTAGGGTTAGGTTGAGTAGTTAGGGCTAGGGTTAGGGTTCGGTTTCTGGTGACAGGAGGGTCAGTGTCTGGTTTAAATTTAGGTTTAGGGTGAATGGTAAGGTTGAGGGTTAGGGTTAGGGTCATGGTCCAGGCTAGCCTTCAGTCGTGGTGAAGGATGACTGTTAGATTTAGGGGTCAGGGTTAGGGTTGGTCAATAGGGTCAGGGATAGGGTGAGGGTTATTGTAGGTTTAGAGGTAAGGATAGATTGAGTGTTAGGTTTAGGGGTGAGTGTTAGGGTCAGGTTTTTGGTTTGGGGTGGGAATTGTGTTTGGGTCGGGGACAGGGTCAGTGTTAGGGATGAGCTTTTGGGTTTGGGGCAAGAATTAGGGTTACGGTTCTAGTTACAACCCTCACCTTGACCCTAAATCTAACCATAACACTCATCCTTACATAACCTGAACCGTAACTCTAATCCTAGCCCCTTACCTTAAACTTCATTGCTAACCCTGACCCAGACACTATCCCAAACCCAAACCCTATCCCAAACACCAAACCTGACTCTAACACTCACCCCAAAACCTAACACTCAATCTAACCGTTCCTCTAGCCATACAATAACCCTCACCCTAATCCTGACCCTATCGTCCAACCCTAACACTGACCACTAAACCTAATGGTCAGCCTTCACCCTGACTGAAGCCTAGCCTGGACACTGACTCTAACCTCAAGCCTCACCTCTATCCCTTGCCCTAAACTTAAATTTGTCCCAAACACTCACCCTCCTGTCACCAGATCCCAAACCCTAACCCTAGCCCTAACCACTCAACCTAACCCTAACTCATGGCCCTAAACATAACACTAAATGAAAGCGTCGCCCAAACCCAAACCATAAGCCTAATTCTCACCCCTACACCTACTCCTAAACCTAAATCAAACCCTAACTGTAACCATAGTGTAAACCTAACCCTAACCCTAAGTGTAATGACAAAACTGAACCCTAATGCCTAACCCTAACTGTAACGCTATCCAAAACCTTCAACCTTACCTGAAAACTAACCCTAATCCTCATGCCTAACCCTCACCATTACCCTAAATCTAACCATAACACTCACCCTAATGTAACCAGAACCATAACCCTAACCCTAGCTCCCAACACTAAACCTCATCCCTAACACTGAAACAGAGCCCGATCCAAACCCAAACTCTAACCCAAACCCCAAAACTGACACTAACACTCACCCCTAAACTTAACACGAAATCTAACTATACCTCTAAGCCTACAATAACCCTCACCCTAACACTGACACAATCGTCCAACCCTATCATTGACCCCTTAACCTAACAGTCAGCCTTCTCCTCTACTGAAGCCTAACCCAGACAACACTGACCCTAACCCTAACCCTCACTCCTACCTCTCGCCCTAAACCTAAATTTAACCCAAACACTCACCCTCCTGTCACCAGAATTTGAACCCTAACCCTAGCACTAACCACTCAACCTAAACCTAACTCCTGGCTCTAACCATAACGCTGACCAACACCATCAACTTAACCTGAAAACTAACCTAACCCTAACCCTCATGCCTAACCCTCTCCCTGACCCAAAATCTAACCATAACACTCACCCTAATGTAACCAGAACCATAACCCTAACTGTAGCCCCTAACCCTATACCTCATCCCTAACCCTGACCCTGGCCCCAACCCAAACCCAAAGCTCAAATCTGACACTAGCACTCACCCCTAAATCTAACACTCAATCTAATCGTACCTCTAACCCTACAATAACCCTCACCCTAACCATGACACTATTGTCCAACCCTAACCCTGACCCCTAAACCTAATGGTCAGCCTTTACCTCGACTGAAGCCCAACCTGGACACTGACCCTAACCCTAAACCTCACCCTTACCCCTTGCTCTAAACCTAAATTTAACCCAAACACTCCCCCACCTGTCACCAGAACCTGAACCCTAACCCTAGCCCTAACTGCTCCACCTAACCCTAACTCCTGGTCCTAACCATAACGCTAACCAAAACCATCAACCTGACGTGAAAACTAACCCTAATCCTCATGAATAACCCCCGCCCTTACTCTAAATCTAAACATAACACTCACCCTAACGTAACCAGAACCGGAACCCTAACCCTAGCCCCTAACACTAAACCTCATTGCTAACCCTGACCCTGAACCCAGCCCAAACCCAAACAGTAACCCAAACACCAAACCTGACACTAACACACACCCCCTAAACCTAACACTCAATCTAACCATACCTCTGACCCTACAATAACCCTTACCCTAACCCTGACCCTATCGTCCAACCCTAACCCTGACTCCTCAACCTAACGGTCAGCCTTCACCCTGACTGAAGCCTAGCCCAGACCCTGATGCTTACCCTATCCTTTACCCCTATCACTTGCCCTAAACTTAATTTAACCCAGACACTCACACTCCTGTCACCAGAAATCAAACCCTAACACTAGCCCTAACCACTCAACCTAACACTAATTCCTGGCCCTAACCATAGCACTAAAGGAAACCATCTCCCAAACCCGAACCCAAAGCCTATTCCTCACCCCTGACCCTACTCCTAAACCTATATTGAACCATAACCATAACCCAGCTGAAAGACTAACCCTAACACTAAGCCTAAGGCTGAAACCGAAACCTAATGTGTAAACCTAACCCTAATGCTAACCAAAACCATCAACCTAACCTGAAATCTAACCCTAAACCCCATGCTTAACCCTCGCCCTGACCCTAAATCTAACCATAACACTCACATTAACATAACCCGAACCATAACCCTAACCCTAGTCCCTAATCCTAAACCTCACACCAAACCCTGACCCTGCCACCGACACAAACCATAAACCAAACCCAAACCCTGACCCTTGCTCTCACCCCTAACCCTAACACTCAATCTAACCATACCTCTGACCCTACAATAACCCTCACCTTAACCCAGACCCTATCGTCCAACCCTAACCCTGACCCCTAAACTTAAGAGTCAGCCTTCTCCCTGATAGAATCCTAGCCCAGACTCTGACCCTAACCCTAACCCTCACCCATTATAACTCGCCCTAAACCTAAATGTAACCCATTCACCCTCCTGTCCCCAGAACCCGAACTCTACCCCTAGCCCTTAAGAATCAACCTAACCCTAACTCCTGTCCCTAAATGTAACACTAAACGAAAGTGTCGCCCAAACTCAAACCCTAACCCTAATCTTCACCCCTCCCCCTACTCCTAAACCTAAATCAAACCCTAACTGTAACCCAAGTGAAAACCTAACCCTAACCCTAAGCGTAATGCCAAAACCGAACCCTAATGCCTAACCCTAATAGTAATGCTAACCGAAACTGTCAACCTAACCTGAAAACTAACCCTAACCCTAAGGCTTAAGCTTCGCGCTGACCCTAAATCTAACATGACACTCACACTAATGTAACCAGAACCATAACCCTAACCATAAACCTAAACCTTACTCCTGGCCCTAACCATAACGCTAACCAAAACCATCAATCTAACCCGGGAACTAACCCTAATCCTCACTCCTAACCCTCGACCTGACCCTAAATCTTACCATAACACTCACACTAACATAACTGGAACCAGAACCCTAACCCTAGCCCCTAACCATAAACCTCATCCCTAGCACTGAACCTGACCACGACACAACCACAAACCCTAACCAAAACCCCAAACCTGAATCTAACACTCACCCCTAAACCTAACACTCAATCTAACCATAACTCTAATCCTAAAATAACCCTCAACCCAACCCTGACCCTATCATACAAGACTAACACTGACCCCTAAACCTAAAGCTCAGCCTTAACCCTGTCTGAAGCCTACCACAGACTCAGACACTGACCCTCACCCCACCCCTCATCCTAAACCTAAATTTAACCGAAACACTCTGCCTCTAGTCACCAAAACCCAAACCCTAACCCTTGCCCTAACTAACATTCAATCTAACCCTAACTCCTGGCCCTTACCATAACGCTATCCAAAATCGTCAATTTAATGGGAAAACTAACACTAATTCTCATGCCTAACCCTCGCCCTGACCCTAACTCTAACCATAACACTCACCCTAATGTAACTGGAACTGTAACCGCAACCCTAACCATAGCCCCTATCCCTAAACCTCATCCCAAACCCTGACCCTAACCACAACTCAAACCCAAACCCTAACCCAAACCCCAAACCTGACTCTAACACTCACCCCTTAACCTAACACTCAATTTAACCATACCTCTAACCCTGACCCTTTTGGCCAACCTTCACCCTGATCCCTAAACCTAACTGTCAGCCTTCACCCCAAATGAAGCCTAAACAGGACCTGATCCTAAACCTAAGCCTCACCCCTACCCCTCACCCTAAACTGAAATTTATCCAAGACACTCACCCTCTTGTCACCAGAACCCGAACCCTAACCCTAGCCCTATCTATTAACCTAAACCTAAAGCCTGGCCCTAACTGTAACAATAACCAAAACCCTCAACCTAACCCGAACACTAATCCTAATCCTCATACCTAACCCTCACCCTGACCCAAAACCTAACCATTACACTCACCCTAACATAACTCGAACCGTAACCCTAACCCTAGCCCCTAACATTAAACTTCGTGCCTAACCCTGAACCTGAACCCGACCCTAACCCAAACCCTAACTCAAACCTGACCCTACCACTCACCCCTAAACTTAATGCTCAATCTAACCGTACCTCTAACCCTACAATAACCCTCACCCTAACCTTGACCGTATCGTCCAATGCTATACCTAACCCGTAAGACTAACAGTCAGCCTTCACCCCAACTGAAGCCTAGCCCGGACCCTGACCCTAACTTTAACCCTCATCCTTACCCCTCGCCCTAAACCTAAATTTAACCCAAACACTCACCCTCCTGTCACCAGAACCCAAACCCTACACCCAGTCCTAACTACTCAACCTAACCCTAACTCCTGGCCCTAAACCTAACGCTAAAAAATACCATCACCTTAAACCAAAAACAAACAAACAAATTCAACCTAAACCGAAAACTAGCCCAAACCCTCATGCTTAAGCCTCAACCTGACCCTAAATCTTACCATAACATTCAACCTAACGTAACAGGAACCATATCCCTTAACCTAACCTTAACCATTAACCTAACCCTAACTCCTGGCCCTAACCATAACAATAACCAAAACCGTCAACCTATTCCAAAAATTAACCCTAATCATCACATCTACCCCTCGACCTGACCCTCAATCTAACCATAACACTCACCTCAACGTAACAGGAACCATAACCTTAAGCCTAGGCCCAACCATTAACCTTACACTGACCCCTAAACCTAAAGGTCAACCTTCACCCCAACTGAAGCCTAGCCCGGACCCTGACCCTCAACCTCAACTCTACCCCTCACCCTAAATCTAAATTTAATCCAAACATTTACCATCCTGTTACAAGAACCCAAACCCTAACCCTAGCCCTAACAACTCAGCCTAAAACTAACTAGTGGCCCTAACCGTAATGCTAACCAAATCCATCAACCTAACCCAAAAACTAATCTGAACCCTCACGCTTAACCATCACTCTAAACCTAAATCTAACCATAACAGTCACCTTAAACTAACCCGGACCATAACCCTAACCCTAGCCCCTAACCCTAAACCTCATACCTAAACCTGACCCTGACCACATTCCAAACCCAAACCCTAACCCTAAACACTCAACCTAACCCTAACTCCTGACCCTAAGTTTAACACTAAACAAAACCGTCAACCTAACCCCCAAAATAACCCTAACCCTCATGCTTAAGCTTTTCCCTGATTCTAAATCTAACCATAAAACTCACCCTAATGTAACCCAAACCGTAATCCTAACCCTAGCCACTAAACCTAAATCTCAACACTACCCCTAACCCTGACCCCGACCCAACTCAAACACCAAAATGAACCCCAAACCTGACCCTAACACCCACCCCTAAAGCTAACACTCAATCTAACCATACCTCTAACCCTACAAAAACCCTCACCCTAACCATGACCCTATCGTACACGCCTAACACTGACCCCTAAACCTAATGGTCAGCTTTAACCCCGACTAAAGCCTTGCCCGGACCTTGACCCTAACCCGCACACCTAACCCTCGCCCTAAACCTAAATTTAACCCAAACATTCACCCTCCTGTCACCAGAATCCGAACACTAACCCTAGACGTAGCCATTAACCTAAGACTAACTCTTGGCCCTAACCGTAATGCTAACCAAAACCATCAACCTAACCTGAAAACTAACCCTAATCCTCATGACTAACCCTCCTACTGACCCTAAAACTAACCAAAACACTCACCCTAAAGTAACTGGAACCGTAATCCTAACCTTAGCCACTAACACTAAACATCATCCCTAACCCTGACCCTGACCCCAATCCAAACACAAACCCTAACCCAAAATACAAACCTGACCCTAACACTCATCCCTAAACCTAACACTCAATCTAACCGTACCTCTAAACCTACAATAACTGTAACAGTAACACTGAATCATATAGTCCAACCCTAACCCTGACCCCAAAATCTAACGGTCAGCATTCACCCTGACTGAAGTCTAGTCCGGACCCTGACCCTAACCCTAACCCACACCCCTACCCCTCACCCTAATCCTAAATTTAACCTAAACACTCACCCTCCTGTCACCAGAACCCAAACCCTAACTCTAGCCCTAACCACTCAACCTAACCCTAACTCCTTCCCCTAACTGTAATGCTAACCAATACCATCAACCAAACCTGAAAACTAACGCTAATCCTCACGCCTAACCCTCGTCCTTACCCTAAATCTAACCATAACACTTACCCTACCATAACCTAACCCTAGTCCCCAACAGTAAACCTCATCCCTGACCCTGACCCTGACCCTGAACCAAACACAAAGTCTACCCCAAACTACAAACTTGACAATAACACCCAAGCCTAAAACTAACACTCAATTGAACAATACCTCTAAACCTACAATAACACTCACCCTACCCTTGACCCAATCATCCAACCCTAACCCTGACTCCTAAACCTAGTAATCAGCCTTCACCCTGACTGAAGCCTAGGCCGGACCCTGACCCTAAGCCTAACCCTCACCCTCACCCCTACACCTCACCCTAGACCTAAATTTAACACAAACACTCACCCTCCTGTCACCAGAACCCAAACACTAACCCTAGCCCTGACCACTCAACCTAACCCTAATTTCTGGCCCTAACCGTAACACTATCCAAAACCGTCAACCTAACCAGAAAACTCACCATAATCCTAACGCCTAACCCTCGCCCTTAACCTAAATCTAACCATAACACTCAACCTAATGTAACTGAAACCGTATGCCTAATCATAGCCCCTAACACTAAACCTCATCCCTAACCCTGACCCTGACCCCGATCCAAATAGAAATTATAACCCAAACACCACACCTTACACTAACACTCATCATTAAACCTAATAATCAATCTAACCATACCTCTAAGCCTACAATAACCCTCACCCTAACTTTGACCCTATCGTCCAACCCTAACCCTGACCTCTAAACCTAATGGTCAGCCTTCACCCCAACTGAAGCCTATCCCGGACACTGACCCTAACACTCACCCTCACCCCTACCCCTCACCTTAAACCTATATTTAACCCAAACACTCACCCTCTTGTCACCAAACCCAAACATTAAACCTAGCCCTAGCCATTAACTTAACCCAAACTCCTGGCCCTAACAGTAATGCTAACCAAAACTGTCAACCTACCCAGGAAACTAATCCAAATCCTCATACCTAACCCTCGCTCTGACGCTAAATCTAACCATAACACTCACTCTGACGTAACTGGAACCATAACCCTAACCCTAGCCCCGAACCATAAACCTCATCCCTAACACTGACCTTGACTCCGACCCAAACACAAACCCTAACACAAACACCAACCCTGTCCCTAACACTCACCCCTAAACCTAACACTCAATCTAACCGTACCTCTAACCCTACAATAACCCTCACCTAACCCTGACCCTATCGTCCAACCCTAACCCTGAGCTATAAAGCTAAAGGTGAACCTTCACCCCAACTGAAGCCTAGCCCAGACCCTGACCATAACCATAACCCTCACCCCTACCCTTTGCCCTAAACCTAAATTTAACCCAAACACTCACCCTCTTGTCACCAGAACCCGAACCCTAATCCTAGCCATAACCACTCAACCTAACACTAACTCCTGGCCCTAAAAGTAACGCTAAACAAAACGGTCAACCTAACCCAAAGACTAACTCTAATCCTCAGGCCTAACCCTCGCCCTGACAGTAAATCTAACGATAACCCTCACCCTAAAGTAACCGGAACTGTGACCAAACCTCAGCTCCCAACTCTAAACCTCAACCCTAACCCTGACCCTGACCTTGACCCTAACACAAAACCTAACCCAAACCCCAAACCTCACCATAACATTCACCCTTAAACCTAACACTCAATCTATCCGTACCTCTAACCCTACAATAATCTTCACCATAACTCTGACCCTATCTTCCAACCCTAACCCTGACCCCTAAACCTAATGATCAGCCTTGACCCTGACTGAAGCCTAGCCTGGACCCTGACCCTAACCCTAATGCTCACCACTACCACTTACCCTAAACCTAAACTTAACCCAAACACTCAACCTCCTGTCACTAGAACCAGAACCCTAACCCTAGCCCTAACCACTCAACCTAAATCTAACTGCTGCCCCTAACCATAATGCTAACAAAAACCATCAACCTAACCCGAAAATTAACCCTAATCCTCACGTCTAACCCTCATCCTTACCCTAAATCTAACCAAAAACACTCACTGTAACGTAACCAGAACCGGAACCATAACCCTAGCCCCCGAAAGTATACCTCATCCCTATCCCTGACCCTGACCGTGACCCCGACACAAACCCAAACCGTAACCCAAACACCACCCCTGACTCTGACACTCACCCCTAAGCCTAAAACGCAATCTAACTGTACCTTTAACCCTACAATAACCCTCACCCTAACCCTGACTCTATCGTCCAACCTTAACCCTGACCCCTAAACCTAACAGTCAGCCTTCACCCCAACTGAAGCCTAGCCCAAACCCTGACCCTAACCCTAACCCTCAGCCCTACAACTATCCCTAAACTTAAATTTAACAGAAACACTCACCCTCCTGTCACCAAAACCCAAACTCTAACCCTTGCACTAACCACTCAACCTAAGTCTTACTCCTGGCCCTAATCGTAACACTAAACAAAACCATCAACCTAACTGGAAAACTAACCCTAATACTCATGCCTAACCCTCATGTTTACCCTAAATCTAACCATAACACTCACCATAACGTAACCGGAACCGGAACCCTAACCCTAGCCCCCAACCCTAAACCTCATCCCTAACACTGACCGTGACTCGTACCACGACCCAAACACAAACCCTAACCCAAACCCCAAAACTGACCCTAACACTAACCCCTAAACCTAACACTCAATCTAACAGTATTTCTTACTGTACAATAACCCTCACACTAACTCAGCCTATCATTTAACTCTAACTCTGACCCCTAAAACTAACGGTCAGCCTTCTCCCCAACTGAAGCCCAAACCGGACACTGACCCTAACCATAACCCTCACCCCTCCCCCTCGCTAAATCTAAATTGAAGCAAAACACTCACCCTCCTGTCACCAGAACCCGAACCCTAACCCTAGCCCTAAGCACTCAATTTAACCTTAACACCTGGCCCTAACCTTAATGCTAAACAAAACCATCAACCTAACCCAAAAACTAACCCTAACCCTCAGGCTTAAGATTCACCCTCACCCTAAATCTAACCATAACACTCACCCTACTGTAAACCGAACAGTAACCCTAACCCTAGCACCTAACCGTGAAACTCATCCCTAACCCTGACCCCTAAACCTAATGGTCAGCCTTCACCCTGACTGAAGCCTAGCCCAGATCCTGACCCTAACCATACTCCTCACCCCTACACCTCTCCCTAAACCTATATGTAACCCAAACACTCACCCTCCTTTCACCAGAACCCTAACCTTAACCCTAGTCCTAGCCATTAACCTATCACTAACTCTTGGCCCTAAACGTAACGCTAACCAAAACCATCAACCTAACCGGGAAACTAACCCTAATCCTGATGAATAACTCTTGCTCTGACCCCAAAACTAACCATAACACTCACCCTAACATAAATGGAACCGTAGCCCTAACATTGGCCCCCAACACTAAACCTTATCCCTAACCCTGAACCTGACCCCAACCTAAACACAAACTGTAACTCCAACCCCAAACCTGACCCTAACACACATCCCTAAACCTAACACTCAATATAACCATACCTCTAGTCCTACAATAACCCTCACCCTAACCCTGACCCTATCACACAACCCTAACACTGACCCATAAATCTAATGGTCAGCCTTCACCCCAACTGAAGCCAAGGTCGGACCCTGATGCTAACACTAACCCTCACCCCTACCCCCCGCCCTAAACCAAAATTTAACTCAAACACTCACCCTCCTGTCACCAGAACCCGAACCCGCACCCCAACCCCTACCCTTAGCCATAACCACTCAACCTAACCATAACTCCTGGCCCTAAACATAATGCTAACCAAAACCATCAACCTAACTCGAAAACTAACTGTAATCCTCATGCCTAACCCTCTCCCTTATCCTAAATCTAACCATAACTCTCACCCTAACATAACTGGAGCATTAACCCTAACCCTAGCCCCTAACCATAAACACAACCCTAACCCTGACCCTGATCCCGACCCAAACCAAAACTCTAACCCAAACCCCAAACCTGACACTAACACTCACCCCTACACCTAACACTCAATCTAACCGTACCTCTAACACTACAATAACCCTCAACCTAACTTTGACCCTATCATCCAACCCTAAACCTGGCCATTAAACCTAATGGTCAGCCTTCACCCCGACTGAAGCCAAGCCCAGACCCTGACCCTAACCCTAATCCTCACACCTACCACTCGCCCTAAACCTAAATTTAACCCAAATTCTCACCCTCCTGTCACCAAAACCCAAACCCTAACCCTAGCCCTAACCATTAACCTAACCCTAACTCCTTGACCTAACTGTAACGCTAACCAAAACCAACAACCTAACCCGAAAACTAACCCTAATCCACATGTCTAACCCTTGCTCTGACCCTAAATCTAAGCATAACACTCATCCTAACGTAACCAGAACCGTAACCCTAACCCTAGCCCCCAACCCTAAAATTCATCTCTGACCCTGACGCCGACCCAAACACAAACCCTCACCCAAACCCTAAAAATAACCATAATACTCACCCCTAAACCTAACAGTCAATCTATCTGTACCTCTAAACCAACAATAACCCTCACACTAACCATGACCGTATTATCCCACCCTAACCCTGACCACTAAACCTACTGGTCAGCCTTTACCCTGACTGAAGCCTAACCCGGAAATTGACTCTAACCCTAACCCTCAACCCTACTCCTCAGCCTAAACCTAAATTTAACCCAGACAGTCACCCTCCTTTCACCCGAAATCAAACCCTAACCTTGGTCCTAACATCTCAAACTAACCCTGACTCCGGACCCTAACCATAACACTAAAGGAAACCACCGCTCAAACCCGAACTCTAATCCAAATACTCACCCCTGATCCTACTCCTAAACCTAAATCAAACCCTAACTGTAACCCTAGAGTAAGCCTAACCCTAACCCTAACACTAATGCCAAAATCAAACCCTAACGCCTAACCCTAAGAGTAACGCTAACCAAAACCATCAACCTAACCTGAAAACTAACCCTAACCCTCATGCTTAAACCTCACCCTGAACCTAAATCTAACCATAACACTCACCCTAACGTAACCCGAAACGTAACCTTAACCCTAGCCCCTATCCCTAAACTTCACACCTAACCCTGACCCTGACCCTGACCCCAACCCAAACACAAACTCTAACCCAAACCCCAAGCCTGACACTAAGACTCACCCCTAAAACTAACACTCAATCTACCCATACCTCTAACCCTACAATACCACTCTCCCTAGCCTTGACTCTATCGTCCAACCCAAACCCTGACCCCAAAACCTAATGGTCAGCCTTCATGCTTACTGAAGCCCTAGCCCAGACACTGACCCTAACACTCACCCTCACTCCTACCCATCGCCCTAAACCTAAATTTAACCCAAACACTCACCCTCCTGTCACCAGTACCTGAACCCTAACCCTACCCATAACCACTCAACCTAACACTAACTCCTGGCCCAAACCGTAATGATAACCAAACTGTCAACCTAACTCAAAAACTAACCCTAATCTTCACGCCTAACCCTCGCCCTGACCCTAAATCTAACTATAACACTCACCCTAACGTAACTGGAACCATAACCCTATCACTAGCCTCTAACCCTAAACCACATCACTAACCCTGACCCTGAACTCAACCCAAACCCAAACTCTCACCCTAACCCCAAATCTGACAGTAACACTCACCCCTAAACTAACACTCAATCTAACTGTACCTCTAACCCTACAATAACCCTCACCCTAACCTTGACCCTATCGTCCAACCCTAACCATAATCCCTAAACCTAACGATGAGCTTTCACTCCAACTGAAGCCTAGCCCAGACCCTGAACCTAACCCTAACCTCTCCCCTGCCCCTCGCCCTAAACCTAAATTTAACCCAAACACTCATCCTCCTGTCACCATATGCGAACCTTAATCCTAGACCTAGTCATTAACCTAACCCTAACTCCTGGCCCTAAGTGTAACACTAACCCTAACCGTCAACCTACCCCGGAAACTAATCCTCATCCTCATGCCTAACCCTCGCTCCGACCCTAAATCTAACATTAACACTCACCCTAATGAAACTGGAACTGTAACCCTAACCCTAGCCCCCAACCCCAAACCTCATCCCTAACACTGACCCTGATTCCGACCCAAACACAAACACTAACCCAAACCCCAAAACTGACCCTAACACTCACCCCTAGACCTAACACTCAATCTAATCGTACCTCTAACCCTATAATAACCCTAACCCTAACCCTGACCCTATCATCCAACCCTAACCCTGACCTCTAAACCTAACGGTCAGTCTTCACCCAGACTAAAGCCTAGCCCAGACCCTGACCCTAATCCTAACCCTCACCACTACCACTCGCCCTAAACTTAAATTTAAGCCAAACACTCACCCTCCTGTCACCAAAACCCGAATCCTAACCCTAGACCTAACCACTCAACCTAACACTAACTCCTGGCCCTAAACATAACACTAACCTAAACCGACAACCTAACCCGAAAACTAACCTTAATCCTAATGCCTAACCCTCGCCCTTATCCTAAATCTAACTATAACACTCACGATACTATAACTGGAACCGTAACACTAACCCTAGACCCTAACCCTAAACCTATCCCTAACCTTGGCCCTGATCCCCACCCAAACCCAAACTCTAACCCAAACCTGAAATCTGACAATAACACTCACCCCCAAACCTAATACTCAATCAAACCATACCTCTAACCATACAATAATCCTCACCCTACCCTTGACCCTATCGTCCAACCCTCACCCTGACCCCTAAACTTAACGTTCAGCCTTCACTCCGACTGAAGCCTAGCCTGGACCCTGACCCTAACCCTAACCCTCACCCCAATCCCTCGCCCTAAACATAAATTTAAACCAAACACTCACCCTTCTGTCACCAGAACCCAAACCCTAACCCTAGGCCTAACCATTAACCTAACCCTAACTCCTGGCACTTCTGTAACACTAACCAAAACCGTCAACCTAACCCCAAAATTAACCCTAATTCTCATGCATAATCCTCGCTCTGACCCTAAATCTTACCATAATACTCACCCTAATGTAACCGGAACCACAACCCTAGCCTGTAACCTTAAACCTCATTCCTAACCCTGACCTTGACCCCGACCCAGATACAAACCCTAACCCAAACCCCATTCCTGACCCTAACACTAATGCCTAACCCTAACCATCATTCTAACCGCTCCTCTAAACCTACAATTACCCTCATCCTATACCTGACTCTTATCGTGCAACCCTAACCCTGACCACTAAACCTAACGATCAGCCTTCACCCTGACTGAAGCCTAGCCCAGACTCTGATGCATATCACACCTAACCCCCCTACCCCTTGCCCTAAAAATAAATTTAACCCAGACCCTCACCTACCTGTCTCTAGAAACTGAACCCTAAACCTAGGCCTAACCACTCAGTCTAACCCTAACTCCTGGGCCTAACCGTAACACTAAATGAAACCGTTGCCTAAATCCGAACTCTAAGGCTAATCCTCACCCCTGTCGCTACTCTTAAACCTAAATCAAACCCTGACCGTAACCCTACTGAAAGACTAACCCTAACTCTAGGCTTAAGGCCAAAATTGAACCCTACTGCATAAACCTAAACGTAACGCTAATCAAGACCGTCAACCTAACCCAAAAACTCACCCTAACCCTCACACTTAACCTTGGCCCTGAACCTAAATCTAACCATAACACTCATGCTACTGTAACCAAAACCATAATCTTAACCCTAACCCCTAACCCTAAACCTCACACCTAACCCTGACTCTGACCCGTCCCAATCCCAAATCCTAACCCAAACCTCAAAACTGACCCAAACACGTACCCCTAACCCTAACCCTCAATCAAACCAACCCCTAACACTACTGTAACCCTCACCCTAATCGAGACCCTATCACCCAACCCTAACCCTGACCCTTAAAAATAAGTCGCCCAGTACCCTGACTGAAGCCTAACCTGGACCCTGATGCTAACCCTGACCTATACTCCTCGCCCTAAACCTAAATTTAACCAAAACACTCACCCTCCTGTCACCAAAATCCAAACCCAAACCCTAGCTGTAACCACTCAACCTAACCCTAACTCCTGGCCCTAAATGTAACACTAAATGAAAGCGTCGCCCAAACCCGAACCCTAAGCCTAATCTTCACCCCTGACCCTATTCCTAAACCTAAAAAGAACCCTAACCGTAACCCTTCTGAAAGACAAATCCTAACCGTAAGCTTAAGTCTGAAACCAAACTCTAACTCATAAACCTAAACCTAACGCTAACCAAAACCTTCAACCTAACCTAAAAACTAACCTTAACCCTCACGCTTAATCCTCACCCTGACCCTAAATCTAACCAAAACATTCACCCTAACGTAACCCAAACTGTAACCCTAACACAAGTCCATAACCCTAATCCTCATCCCTAAACATGAACCTGACCCCGACCCAAACCCAAACCATAACACAAACCCCAACCCTGACCCTAACACTCAATCTAACTATACCTCTAACCCTACATTAACCCTCACCCAAACCCTGACCCTGTCATCCAACCCTAACCCTGACCCCTAAACCTAACAGTCAGTCTTCACCCACACTGAAGCCTAGCCCGGACCCTGACCTTGACCGTAACCCTCACCCCTCCATCTCACCATAAAGCTAAATATAACCTATACACTCACCCTGCTGTCACCAGAACCCGAACCATAAACCTACCCATAACCATTCAACCTAAACCTACTTCCTGGCCCTAACTGTAATGCTAATCAAAACCATCAATCTAACCCGAAAACTAACCCTAATCCTCATGCCTAACTTTCGCCCTGACAATAAATCTAACCATAACACTCACCCTAACGTAACCAGAACCGGAAAACTAACACTAGCCCCTAACCCTAACCTCATCCCTAATCCTGATCCTGACCCCAACCCAAACCCAAACCCTAACCTATACACCAAACGTGACTCTAACACTCACCCCTAAACCTAACACTCAATCTAACCGTACCTCTAACCCTACAATAACCATCACCCTGACCCTGACCCTATCATTCAACTCTAACCCTAACCACTAAATCTAACGGTCAGCCTTCACCCCGACTGAAGCCTAGCCCGGAAACGGACTCTAACCCTAACCCCTACCCCTCACCCTATACCTAAATTTAACCCAAACACTCACCTTCCTTTCACCAGAACCTGAAAACTAACCCTAGCCCTAACCACTCAACATAACCCGAACTTCTGGAACGAATCCTACCACTAAAAGAAAGCATCACCCATACCCAAACCCTAAGCATAATTCTCACTCCTGCCTCGGCTTTTAATACTAAATCAAACCCTAACTGTAACCCTAGCATAAGCTTAACCCTAACCATAAGTGTAACGCCAAAACTGAACCCTAACGCCTAAACCTAAGAGTAACGCTAACCAAAATCGTCAACCTAACTAGAAAATTAATCCTAACCCTCACACTTAAACTTCGCCCTGACCCTATCTCTAACCATAACACTCACTCTCACGTAACTGGAACCATAACCCTAACCATAGCCCCTAACACTAAACGTCATTGCTAACCCTGTCCCTGACCCTAACCAAAACGAAAACCCTAACCCAATCCCCAACCGTGACCATAAAACTCACTCCTAACCCTAACAGTCAATCTAACCGTACCTCTAACCTTACAATAACCCTCACCCTAACCTTGACCCTATCATCCAACACTAACCCAGACCCCTAACCCTAACGTTCAGCCTTCACCCAGACTGAAGCCTAGCCCTGACACTGACACTAACCCTAAACCTCCCCCTACCCCTCACCCTAAACCTAAATTTAACCCAAACACTCACTGTCCAGAACCCCAACCCTAAACCTAGCCCTACCATTAACCAAACTCTAACTCCTGGCCCTAACCGTAATGCTAACTAAAACCATCAACCAAACATGAAAACTAACTGTAATCCTCATGCCTAACCCTCACCATGACTCTAAATCTAACCATAACACTCACACTAACGTAACCAGAACCCTAACCCTAACCCTATTCCCCAACCCTAAACCTCATTCCTAACCCTGACTCTGACCCTGACCCAAACACAAACACAAACCAACAACCTGACCATGACACTCACCCCTAAACCTAATACTCAATCTAACCGTACTTCTAACCCTACAATAACCCTCACCCTAACCCTGACCCTATCGTCAAACCCTAACCCTGACTCTAAAACCTAACAGTCAATCTTCATCCCGACTGAAGCCTAGCCCGGACCATGACCCTAACACTAACCGTCTCCCCTACCCTTCTCCCTAAACCTAAATTTAACCCTGACACTCACTCTCCTGTCACCAGAACCCGAACCCTAACCCTAGCTCTAACCACTCAAACTAAACATAACCCCTGGCTCTAACCATAACTCTAACCAAAACCGTCAACCTAACCCAAAACTAACCCTAATCCACAGGCCTAACCCTAGCCCTGACCCTAAATCTAACCCTAACACTCACACCAACATAACTGGAACCACAACCCTAACCCTAGCCCCTAACCCTAAACCTCATCCCTAACCTTGACCTGACCTCCACCCAAACACAAACCCTAAACCTCATCCCTAACCCTGACCCTGACACAAACAAAAACCCTAACTCAAACCCCAAACCTGACCCTAACATTCACCCCTAAACCTAACACTCAAATGAACCATACCTCTAACCCTACAATAACCATCACCCTAACCCTGAACCTATCTTACAACCCTAACCCTGACCCATAAACCTAATGGTCAGCCTTCACCCTGACTGAAGCCTAGTATGGACCCTGATCCTAACCCTAACCCTCACCCCTACCCCTCACCCTAAACCTAAATTTAACTCAAACACTCACCCTCCTGTCTCTGGAACCCGAACCCTAAACCTAGCCCTAACCATTAACCTAACTCTAATTTCTGGTTTTACCGTAATGCTAGCCAAAACCGTCAACCTAACCCTGATACTAACCCTAATCCTCATGCTCAATCCTCGCCCTGACCCTAAATCTAACCATAACACTCACCCTAAACCAGGCATGAGGATTAGGGTGAGTTTTCGGGTTAGGTTGACAGTTTTGTTTAGCGTTACGGTTAGGGCCAGGAGTTAGGGTTATGTTAATGGTTAGGACAAGGTTTAGGGTTACAGTTCCTGTTACGTTAGGGTGAGTGATATAGTTAGATTTAGAGTTAGGGCGAGGGTTAGGCATGAGGATTAGGGTTAGTCTTTGGGTCTTGTCCAGATAGATTGAGTGTTAGGTTCAGGGGTGAGTGTTAGGGTCAGGTTTGGGGTTTGGGTTAGGGTTTGTGTTTGGGTCAGGGTCAGGGTCATGGTTAGGGATGAGGTTTAGGGCTGAGAGATAGGGTTAGGGTTCCGGTTCCAGTTACGTTAGTGTGAGTGTTATGGATAGATTTAGGGTCAGGGTGAGGGTTAGGCATGAGGATTAGGGTTAGTTTTCAGGTAAGGTTGAAGGTTTTGGATAGCGTTACAGTTAGGGTTAGGCATTAGGGTTCAGTTTTGTCATTACACTTAGGGTTAGGGTTAGGTTTACACTATGGTTACAGTTAGGGTTTGATTTAGGTTTAGGAGTAGGTGTAGGGGTGAGAATTAGGCTTATGGTTTGGGTTTGGGCGACGCTTTCATTTAGTGTTATGTTTAGGGCCATGAGTTAGGGTTAGGTTGAGTGGTTAGGGCTAGGGTTAGGGTTTGGGATCTGGTGACAGGAGGGTGAGTGTTTGGGACAAATTTAAGTTTAGGGCAAGGGATAGAGGTGAGGCTTGAGGTTAGAGTCAGTGTCCAGGCTAGGCTTCAGTCAGGGTGAAGGCTGACCATTAGGTTTAGTGGTCAGTGTTAGGGTTGGACGATAGGGTCAGGATTAGGGTGAGGGTTATTGTATGGCTAGAGGAACGGTTAGATTGAGTGTTAGGTTTTGGGGTGAGTGTTAGAGTCAGGTTTGGTGTTTGGGATAGGGTTTGGGTTTGGGATAGTGTCTGGGTCAGGGTTAGCAATGAAGTTTAAGGTAAGGGGCTAGGATTAGAGTTACGGTTCAGGTTATGTAAGGATGAGTGTTATGGTTAGATTTAGGGTCAAGGTGAGGGTTGTAACTAGAACCGTAACCCTAATTCTTGCCCCAAACCCAAAAGCTCATCCCTAACACTGACCCTGTCCCCGACCCAAACACAATTCCCACCCCAAACCAAAAACCTGACCCTAACACTCACCCCTAAACCTAACACTCAATCTATCCTTACCTCTAAACCTACAATAACCCTCACCCTATCCCTGACCCTATTGACCAACCCTAACCCTGACCCCTAAATCTAACAGTCATCCTTCACCACGACTGAAGGCTAGCCTGGACCATGACCCTAACCCTAACCCTCAACCTTACCATTCACCCTAAACCTAAATTTAAACCAGACACTGACCCTCCTGTCACCAGAAACCGAACCCTAACCCTAGCCCTAACTACTCAACCTAACCCTAAATCCTGGACCTAACCGTAACACTAAACAAAATTGTAAAACCAACCCAAAAACTAACCCTAACCTTCACACATAACCTTCGTCTGGACTCTAAATCTAACCATAACACTCACCATAACGTAAGTGAAACTGAAACGCTAACCCTAGCCCCAACCCTAAACCTCATCCCTAACCCTGACCCTGAACGCAACCCAAACACATACCCTAACCCACACCCCAAACCTGACACTAATATTCACCCTTAAACATAACACTCAATCTAACCGTAACACTAACCCTACAATAACCCTAACAGTAACCCTGACCCTATCATCCAACCCTAACCCTGACCCCCAAACCTAACGGTCAGCCTTCAACCTGACTGAAGCCTAGCCTGAACCCTGACCATAACCCTAATACTCACTTCTACCCCTCAGCCTAAACCTAAATTTAACCCAAACACTCACCCTCCTGTCACCAGAAACAGAACCCTAACCATAGCCCTAACCACTCAACCTAACATTAACTCCTGGCCCTAACAGTAACGCAAACCAAAACTGTCAACCTAATGCAAAAACTAACCCTAATCCTCACGCCTAACCGTCGACCTGATGCTAAATCTAAACATAACACTCACCCTAATGTAACAGGAACCATTACCCTAACCCTAGCTCTAACCATTAACCTGACCCTGACCCCTAAACTAACGGTCAGCCTTCACCCCGACTGGACCCTGACCTTGCCCAGACCTGGACCCTAACCCTCAACTCTACCCCTGGCCCTAAACCTAAATTTAATCCAAACACTCACCCTCTTGTCACCAGAACTCGAACCCTAACTCTAGCCCTAAACACTCAGCTTAACCCTAACTAATGGCCCTAATCATAACACTAAACAAAACTGTCAACCTAACCTGAAAACTAACCCTAATCCTCATGCCTAACCCTTGCTCTGACGCTAAATCTAACCACAATATTTACCCAAATGTAACCAGAACCATAACTGTCTCCTTAGTCCCCATCTCTAAGCCTCTTCCCTAACCCTGACCCTAATCCTGACCCAAACACAAACCCTACCACAAACCCCAATTCTGACCCTAACACTCACCCCTAAACCTAAACCTCAATCTAACCATACCTCTAATCCTACAATAACCCTCACTCTAACCCTGACCCTAGCGTCCAATCTTAACTCTGACCCCTAAACCTAATGATCAGCCTTCACCTCGACTGAAGCCTAGTCTGGACATTGACCCTAACCCTACCCCTCACCCCTACCCCTCACCTTAAACCTAAATTTAACCCAAACACTCACCCTCCTGTCACCAGAAACGCCAAAACTGAACCCTAACGCCTAAACCTAAGAGTAACGCTAACCAAAATCGTCAACCTAACTAGAAAATTAATCCTAACCCTCACACTTAAACTTCGCCCTGACCCTATCTCTAACCATAACACTCACTCTCACGTAACTGGAACCATAACCCTAACCATAGCCCCTAACACTAAACGTCATTGCTAACCCTGTCCCTGACCCTAACCAAAACGAAAACCCTAACCCAATCCCCAACCGTGACCATAAAACTCACTCCTAACCCTAACAGTCAATCTAACCGTACCTCTAACCTTACAATAACCCTCACCCTAACCTTGACCCTATCATCCAACACTAACCCAGACCCCTAACCCTAACGTTCAGCCTTCACCCAGACTGAAGCCTAGCCCTGACACTGACACTAACCCTAAACCTCCCCCTACCCCTCACCCTAAACCTAAATTTAACCCAAACACTCACTGTCCAGAACCCCAACCCTAAACCTAGCCCTACCATTAACCAAACTCTAACTCCTGGCCCTAACCGTAATGCTAACTAAAACCATCAACCAAACATGAAAACTAACTGTAATCCTCATGCCTAACCCTCACCATGACTCTAAATCTAACCATAACACTCACACTAACGTAACCAGAACCCTAACCCTAACCCTATTCCCCAACCCTAAACCTCATTCCTAACCCTGACTCTGACCCTGACCCAAACACAAACACAAACCAACAACCTGACCATGACACTCACCCCTAAACCTAATACTCAATCTAACCGTACTTCTAACCCTACAATAACCCTCACCCTAACCCTGACCCTATCGTCAAACCCTAACCCTGACTCTAAAACCTAACAGTCAATCTTCATCCCGACTGAAGCCTAGCCCGGACCATGACCCTAACACTAACCGTCTCCCCTACCCTTCTCCCTAAACCTAAATTTAACCCTGACACTCACTCTCCTGTCACCAGAACCCGAACCCTAACCCTAGCTCTAACCACTCAAACTAAACATAACCCCTGGCTCTAACCATAACTCTAACCAAAACCGTCAACCTAACCCAAAACTAACCCTAATCCACAGGCCTAACCCTAGCCCTGACCCTAAATCTAACCCTAACACTCACACCAACATAACTGGAACCACAACCCTAACCCTAGCCCCTAACCCTAAACCTAATCCCTAACCTTGACCTGACCTCCACCCAAACACAAACCCTAAACCTCATCCCTAACCCTGACCC
Organism: Tupaia belangeri chinensis; assembly: GCF_000334495.1. Classification (NCBI taxonomy): domain Eukaryota; kingdom Metazoa; phylum Chordata; class Mammalia; order Scandentia; family Tupaiidae; genus Tupaia; species Tupaia belangeri. The sequence continues at coordinate 4,315,217 of NW_006159716.1, forward strand.
TGACACAAACAAAAACCCTAACTCAAACCCCAAACCTGACCCTAACATTCACCCCTAAACCTAACACTCAAATGAACCATACCTCTAACCCTACAATAACCATCACCCTAACCCTGAACCTATCTTACAACCCTAACCCTGACCCATAAACCTAATGGTCAGCCTTCACCCTGACTGAAGCCTAGTATGGACCCTGATCCTAACCCTAACCCTCACCCCTACCCCTCACCCTAAACCTAAATTTAACTCAAACACTCACCCTCCTGTCTCTGGAACCCGAACCCTAAACCTAGCCCTAACCATTAACCTAACTCTAATTTCTGGTTTTACCGTAATGCTAGCCAAAACCGTCAACCTAACCCTGATACTAACCCTAATCCTCATGCTCAATCCTCGCCCTGACCCTAAATCTAACCATAACACTCACCCTAAACCAGGCATGAGGATTAGGGTGAGTTTTCGGGTTAGGTTGACAGTTTTGTTTAGCGTTACGGTTAGGGCCAGGAGTTAGGGTTATGTTAATGGTTAGGACAAGGTTTAGGGTTACAGTTCCTGTTACGTTAGGGTGAGTGATATAGTTAGATTTAGAGTTAGGGCGAGGGTTAGGCATGAGGATTAGGGTTAGTCTTTGGGTCTTGTCCAGATAGATTGAGTGTTAGGTTCAGGGGTGAGTGTTAGGGTCAGGTTTGGGGTTTGGGTTAGGGTTTGTGTTTGGGTCAGGGTCAGGGTCATGGTTAGGGATGAGGTTTAGGGCTGAGAGATAGGGTTAGGGTTCCGGTTCCAGTTACGTTAGTGTGAGTGTTATGGATAGATTTAGGGTCAGGGTGAGGGTTAGGCATGAGGATTAGGGTTAGTTTTCGGGTCAGATTGACGGTTTTGGTTAGCATTACAGTTACAGTTAGGCATTAGGGTTTAGTTTTGGCATTACAATTAGGGTTAGGGTTAGACTTACGCTAGGGTTACAGTTAGGGTTTGATTTAGGATTAGGAGTAGGGTCAGAGGTGAGGATTAGGCTTAGAGTTTGGGTTTGGGCATTGCTTTCATTAAATGTTACATTTAGGGCGAGGAGTTAGGATTAGGTTGAGTCGTTAGGGCTTGGGTTAGGGTTCGGGTTCTGGTGACAGGAAGGTGATTGTTTGGGTTACATTTAGTTTTAGGGTGAGGGGTAGAGATGAGGGTTAGGGTTAGAGTCAGGGTCAGGGCTAGGATTCTGTCGGGGTGAAGGCTGACCCTTAAGTTTCTGGCTCATGGTTAGGGTTGGACAATAGTGTCAAGGTTAGGGTGAGGGACATTGTAGCATTAGAGGTATGGTTAGATTGAGTGTTAGGGTTAGGGATGATGGATTGGGTCAGTGTTAGTGTTTGGGAAAGGGTTTGGGTTTGGGTCGGGGTTAGGGTCAGTGTTAGGTCTGTGGTTTAGGGTTAGGGGCTAGGGTTAGGGTTATGGTTCAGGTTACATTAAGGTGAGTATTCTGGTTAGATTTAGGGTCAGGGCAAGGGTTAAGCATGAAGGTTAGTGTTAATTTTCAGGTTAGGTTGACACTTTTGGTTAGCGTTAGGGTTAGGTTTATGCATTAGGGTTCGGTTTAGGCCTTAGGCCTAGGTTTATGGTTAGTCTTTCGGTAGGGTTATGGTTAGGGTTTGGTATAGGTTTAGGAGTAGGGTCAGGGGTGAGGATTAGTCTTAGGGTTTGGGTTTGGGCAATGGTTTTGTTTAGTGTTACGGTTAGGGCCAGGAGGTAGGCTTAGGTTGAGGGATAGGGTTAGGATTTCGTTTCTGGTGACAGGAGGGTGAGTGTCTTGGTTAAATTAAGTTTATGGCATGGGGTAGGGTTAAGGGTTAGGATAAGCATCAGGGTCTGGGCTAGGCTTCAGTCAGGGTGAAGGCTGACCGTTAGGTTTAGGGGTCAGGGTTAGGGTTGGATGATACAGTCAGGGTTAGGGTGAAGGTTATTGTAGGGTCAGAATTATGATTAGATTGAGTGTTAGGTTTAGGGGTGAGTGTTAGTGTCAGGTTTGGTGTTTGGGTTAGGGTTTGCTTTTGGGTTGGGGTCAGGCTCAGGGTTAGGGATGAAGTTTAGGGTTAGGGGCTAGGGATAGGGTTACAGTTCCCGTTACGCTAGGGTGAGTGTTATGGTTAGATTTATGGTTAGGATGGGGTAAGGCATGAGGATTAGGGTTCATTTTCAGGTTAAGTTGTCAGTTTGGGTTAGATTTATGGTTAGGGCCAGGAGTTAGAGTTAGGTTGAATGGTTAGGGGTAGGTTAAGTGTTCAGGTTCTGGTGACAGGAGGGTGAGTGTTTGTGTTAAATTTAAGATTAGGTCGAGGGGTAGGGGTGAGCGTTAGGGTTAGTGTCAGGGTCCACGCTAGGTTTCAGTTGCAGTGAAGGCTGACCGTTAAGTTTAGAGGTCAGGGTTAGGGTTGGATGATAGGTTACGCAATAGGGTGAGGGTTATTGTAGAGTTAGAGGTACGGTTAGATTGAGTGCTAGGTTTAGGGGTGAGTGTTAGGGTCAGGTTTGGGGTTTGTGTTAGGGTTTCTGTTTGGGTCGGGATTAGGATCAGGGTTAGAGATGAGGTTTATAGTTAGTGGCTAGGGTTTGAGTTACGGTTCGGGTTATGTTAGGGTAACTGTTATGGTTAGATTTGCGGTCAGGTCGAGGGTTAAGCATGAGGATTCGGGTTAGCTTTCTGGATAGGTTGACGGTTTTCCTTAGTGTTATGGTTAGGGCCACTAGTTAGGGTTAGGCTGAGTGGTATGAGCTAGGGTTAAGGTTCAGGTTCTGGTGACAGGAGGGTGAGTGTTTGGATTAAATTTAGGTTTAGGATGAGGGGTAGGGGTAAGGGTTAGGGTCAGGGTCTGGGCTAGGCTTCAGTCAGTGTGAAGGCTGAGGTTTAGGTTTAGGGGTCAGGGTTAGGGTTAAAAGATAGGGTCAGGGTTAGGGTGAGGGTTATCGTAGGGTTAGAGGTACTGTTAGATTGAATGTTAGGTTTAGGGTTGAGTGTTAGGGTCAGGTTTGGGGTTTGGGTTAGGGTTTGCATTTGGGTCAAGGTGAGGGTCAGGGTTAGGGATGAGTTTTAGGGTTAGGGGCTAGGGCTAGGGTTACGGTTCCGGTTTCTTAGTTTCAGTGTTATGTTTAGATTTAGGGTCAGGGCGAGTGTTAAGTGTGAGGATTGGGGTTAGTTTTCAGGTTAGGTTGACGGGTTTTATGATTAGGGTAAGTTTTTGGGTTAGGTTGTCGGTTTTGGTTAACGTTACAGTTAGTGCCAGGAATTAGGGTTAGGTTGAGTGGTTAGGGCTAGGGTTAGGGTTAGGCTTACACTAGGATTACAGTAAGGGTTTGATTTAGGTTTAGGAGTAGGGGCAGGGGCGAGAATTAGGCTTATGGTTTGAGTTTTGGTGATGCTTTCATTTAGTGTTATGTTTAGGGCCAAGGGTTAGCATTAGGTTGAGTGGTTAGGGCTAGGGAGACAAGAAGTAGGGGTGAGGGTTAGGGTTAGGGGCCAGGGTTAGGGTTGGATGATAGGGTCAGGATTAGGGTGAGGGTTATTGCTTGGTTAGAGGTACGATTAGATTGAGTGTTAGGTTTAGGGTTGAGTGTTAGGGACAGGTTTGGCGTTTCGGTTAGGGTTTGGGTCAGGGTGAGGGTCAGGGTTAGGGGATAAGTTTTAGGGTTAGGGGCTAAGGTAATGGTTACGTTTCTGCTTATGTTAGTTTCAGTGTTATGTTTAGATTTAGGGTCAGGGCGAGTGTTAAGTGTGAGGATTGGGGTTAGTTTTCAGGTTAGGTTGACGGGTTTTGGTTAGCATTACTGTTAGGGTTTGGCTTTAGGGTTCTGTTTTGGTGTTACGCTTAGGGTTAGGGTTAGGCTTACACTAGGATTACAGTAAGGGTTTGATTTAGGTTTAGGAGTAGGGGCAGGGGCGAGAATTAGGCTTATGGTTTGAGTTTTGGTGATGCTTTCATTTAGTGTTATGTTTAGGGCCAAGGGTTAGCATTAGGTTGAGTGGTTAGGGCTAGGGTTAGGGTTCAGGTTCTGGTGACAGGAGGGTGTTTGGGTTAAATTTAGGTTTAGCGTGAGGGGTAGGGGTGAGGCTTAGGGTTACAGTCAGGGTCCGGGCTAGGCTTCACTCAGGGTGAATGCTGAGGGCTAGGTTTAGGGGTCAGGGTTAAGTTTGGATGATAGGGTCATGGTTACAGTGAGGGTTATTATAGGGTTAGAGGTACGGTTAAATTGAGTGTTAGGTTTAGGGGTGAGTGTTAGGATCTGGTGTGGGGTTTGGGATAGGGTTTGGGTTTGGGTTGGGGTCAGGGACAGGGTTAGGGATGAATTTAAGGGTTGGGGGAGAGGGTTAGTGTTACGGTTTGTGGTTAGCATTACTGTTAGGGTTTGGCTTTAGGGTTCTGTTTTGGTGTTACGCTTAGGGTTAGGGTTAGGCTTACACTAGGATTACAGTAAGGGTTTGATTTAGGTTTAGGAGTAGGGGCAGGGGCGAGAATTAGGCTTATGGTTTGAGTTTTGGTGATGCTTTCATTTAGTGTTATGTTTAGGGCCAAGGGTTAGCATTAGGTTGAGTGGTTAGGGCTAGGGTTAGGGTTCAGGTTCTGGTGACAGGAGGGTGTTTGGGTTAAATTTAGGTTTAGCGTGAGGGGTAGGGGTGAGGCTTAGGGTTACAGTCAGGGTCCGGGCTAGGCTTCACTCAGGGTGAATGCTGAGGGCTAGGTTTAGGGGTCAGGGTTAAGTTTGGATGATAGGGTCATGGTTACAGTGAGGGTTATTATAGGGTTAGAGGTACGGTTAAATTGAGTGTTAGGTTTAGGGGTGAGTGTTAGGATCTGGTGTGGGGTTTGGGATAGGGTTTGGGTTTGGGTTGGGGTCAGGGACAGGGTTAGGGATGAATTTAAGGGTTGGGGGAGAGGGTTAGTGTTACGGTTTGGATTATGTTAGGGTGAGTGTTATGGCTAGGTTTAGGGCCAGGGCGAGGGTTAGGCGTGAGGATTAGGGTTCGTTTTCGTGTTAGGTTGACAGTATTGGTTAGCATTATTGGTGGGCCAGGTGTTAGGGTTAGGTTGAGTGGTTAGGACTAGGGCTAGGGTTCAGGTTCTGGTGACAGGAGGGTGTGTGTTTGGGTTAAATTTAGGATTAGGGTGAGGGGTAGGGGTGAGGGTTAGGGTTAGGGTCAGGGTCAGGGTCAGGGCCCACGCTAAGTGTCAGTTGGGGTGAAGGCTGACTCTTATTTTTAAGTGTCAGGGTTAGGGTTGGACGATAGGGTCTCAGGGTGAGGGTTACAGTAGAGTTAGGTGTAGTGTTAGATTTAGGGTTAGAGTTAGGAGTGAGTGTTAGGGTCAGGTTTGAGTTTTGGGTTAGGGTTTGGGTTTGTGTTGGGTCAGGGTCAGGGTTAGGTGTGAGGTTTAGAGTTAGGGGCTAGGGTTAGGGATTATGGTTTTGGTTACAGTATCATAAGTGTTATGGTTAGATTTAGGGTCAGGGCGAGGGTTAATCGTGAGGGTTAGGGTTAGTTTTCAGGTTAGAGTGACGGTTTTGGTTAGTGTTACTCTTCGGGTTTGGCGTTAGGGTTCAGTTTTGGTGTTATGCTTAGGGTTAGGGTTAGGGTTAGGGTTAGGCTTACTCTAGGGTTACAGTTAGGGTTTCATTTAGGTTTAGGAGTAGGGTCGGCGTGAGGATTAGGCATAGGGTTCAGTATTGGGTGATGCTTTCGTTTAGTGTTATGGTTAGAGCCAGAATTTAAGTTTAGTTTGAGTGGTTAGTGCTAGGGTTAGGGTTCAGTTTCTGGTGACAGGAGGGTGAGTGTCTGGGTTAAATTTAGGTTTAGGACGAGGGGTAGGCTTAAGGGTTAGGGTTAGCGTCAGGGTCCTGGCTAGGATTCTATCAGGGTGAAGGCTGTTATGTTTAGGGGTCATGGTTAGGGTTGGACGATAGGGTCAGGGTTAGAGTGAGGGTTATTGTAGGGTTAGAGGTACGGTTAGATTGAGTGTTAGGTTTAGTGTTGAGTGTTAGGGTCAGGTTTGGGGATTGGGTTAGGGTTTGTGTTTGTGTTGAGGTCAGGGTAAATGTTAGGGATGAAGTTTAGGGTTAGGGGCTAGGGTTAGGGTTACGGTTCTGGTTACGTTAGGGTGAGTATTATGGTTAGATTTAGGGTCAGGGCAATGGTTATGCGTGAGGATTCGGGTTAGTTTTCAGGTTAGGTTGACGGTTTTGGTTGGCATTACGGTTTGGGCCAGGAGTTAGGGTTAGGTTGAGTGGTTAGGGCTAGGATTAGGGTTTGGGTTCTGGTGACAGGAGGGTGTTTGGGTTAAATTTAGGTTTAGGGCAAGGGTTATGTGTGAGGGTTAGGGTTATGGTAAGGGTCCAGGCTAGACTTCAGTTCGGGTGAAGGCTGACCATTAGGTTTATGGGTCAGGGATAGGGTTCGATGATAGGGTCAGGGTTAGTGTGACGGTTATTGTAGGGTTAGAGGTATGGTTAGATTGAGGGTTAGTTTAGGGGTGAGTCTTACGGTCAGGTTTGGGTTTGGGTTTGGGTCAGGGTCAGGGTCAGGGTTAGGGATGAGGTTTAGGGTTAGGGCTAGGGTTAAGTTTAGGGTTCGGGTTATGTTAGGTTGAGTGTTATGGTTAGATTTAGGGCCAGGACAAGGGCTAATCATGACGGTTAAGGTTAGTTTTTGGGTTAGGTTGACGGTTTTGGTTAGCCATACTGTTAGGTTTAGGCATTAGGTTTCGGTTTTGGCATTACATGTAGGGTTAGGGTTAGGCTTACGCTAGGGTTACAGTGAGGGTTTGATTTAGGTTTAGGAGTAGGGGCAGGGGTATTAGGCTTAGGGTTCAGGTTTGAGTGACACTTTCATTTAGTGTTACGGTAAGGGCTAGGAGTTAGGGTTAGGTTGAGTGGTTAGGGCTAGGGTTAGGTTTCAGGTTCTGGTGACAGTAGGATGAGTGTTTGGGTTAAATTATGTTTAGGGCGAGGAGTATTGGTTAGGGTTAGGGTCAGGGTCCAGGTAAGGCTTCAGTCGCGGTGCTGGCTAACTGTTATTTGTATGGGTTAGGGTTAGGGTTGGGCAATAGGTTCTCGGATAGGGTGAGGGTTACAGTAGGGTTAGGGGTTTGGTTAGATTGAGGGTTTGGGTTAGGGGTGACTGTTAGGGTCAGGTTTGAGTTTTGGGTTAGGGTTTGAGTTTGCGTTGGGTCAGGGTCAGGGTTAGGTGTGAGGCTTAGGGTTAGGGGCTAGGGTTAGGAGTACGGTTTTGATTATGGTAGCGTGAGTGTTATGGTTAGATATAGGGTCAGTTCAAGGGTTATGCGTGAGAGTTATGCTTAGTTTTGGGGTTAAGTTGACGGTTTTGGTTAGCGTTACGGTTAGGTTTATGCGTTAGTGTTCAGTTTTGCCTTAGGCCTAGGGTTAGGGATAGTCTTTCAGTAAGGTTACAGTTAGGATTTGTTTTATGTTTAGGAGTAGGGGCAGGGGTGAGTATTAGGCTTAGGGTTCGGGTTTGGGTGACAGTTTCATTTAGTGTTTCAGTTAGGGCCAGGAGTTAGGGTTAGGTAGAGTGGTTAGGGCTAGAATTTGAGTTCGGTTTCTGGTGACAGGAGGGTGAGTGTTTGGGTTAAATTTAGGTTTAGGGCCAGGGGGAGGGGTAAGGTTTAGGGTTAGCCTCGGGGTCTGTTGTAGGCTTCAGTCGGGGTGAAGGCTGTTAGGATTAGGGGTCATGGTTAGTGTTGGACAATAGGGTGAGTGTTAGGGTGATGGTTATTGTAGGGTTAGGTAGAGTGGTTAGGTCTAGGATTAGGGTTCAGGTTCTGGTGACAGGAAGGTGATTGGGTTAAATTTAGTTTTAGGGTGAGGAGTATGGATGACGCTTTGGGTTAGGGTCAGGGTCCGGATTAGGCTTCAGTCAGGGTGAAGGTTGACTGTTATGTTTAAGGGTCAGGGTTAGGGTTGGGCAATAGGGTCTAGATTAGGGTGAGGGTTACAGTAGGCTTAGTGGTAGGGTTAGACTGAGGATTAGGGTTAGGGGTGAGTGTTAGGTTCAGGTTTGAGGTTTGGGTTAGGGTTTGGGTTTGGATAGGTTTACAGTCAGGGACAGCTGTGAGGTTTAGTGTTAGGGGTTAGGGTTAAGCTTACGGTTTTGGTTATGGAGGTGTGAGTGTTATGGTTAGATTTAGGGTCAGGATAAGGGTTAGGCGTGAGGATTAGGGTTAGTTTTCAGGGTAGGTTGATGGTTTGGGTTAGCATTACGTTTAGGGCCAGGAGTTAGGGTTAGGTTGAGTGGTTAGGGCTAGGGTTAGGGTTCTGGTTCTGGTGACAGGAGGGTGAGTGTTTGGGTTAAATTTTGGTTTAGAGCTAGGGGAAGGGGTGAGGGTTAGGGTTAGGGTCAGGGTCTGGGCTAGGCTTGAGTGGGGGTGAAGACAGACCATTAGGTATAGGGCTCAGGGTTAGGGTTGGACAGTAGGGTCAGGTTTAGGGTGAGGGTTATTGTAGGATTAGAAGTATGGTTAGATTGAGTGTTAGGTTTAGGGGTGAGTTTCATGGTCAGGTTTGGGGTTCGGGATAGGGTTTGTGTTTGGGTCGGGGTCAGGGTCAGATTTAGGGATTAGGTTTAGGGTTAGGGGCTAGGTTTAGAGTTGTGGTTCCGGTTACGTTAGGGTGTGTTATGGTTAGATTTAGGGTCAGCACGAGGGTTAGGCGTGAGGATTTGGGTTAGTTTTGGGGTTAGGTTAACGGTTTTGGTTACCGTTACAGTTAGGGCCAGGAGTTAGGGCTAGATTGAGTGGTTAGGTCTAGGGTTAGGTTTCTGGTTCTGGTGAGAGGAGGGTGAGGATTTAGGTTAAATTTAGGTTTAGGGTGAGGGGTAGGGGTGAGGGTTAGGGTTAGGGTCAGGCTTCAGGCTAGGTTTAAGTCGAGGTGAAGGCCGACCGCTAGGTTTAGGGGTCGGGGTGAGGGTTGGACGAGAGGGTCAGGGTTAGGGTAATTGTAGTGTTAGAGGTACGGTTAGATTGAGTGTTAGGGTTAGGGGTGAGGGTTAGGGTTAGGGTTAGGAATGAGGTTTAGGTTAGAGGCTAGGGTTAGGGTTATGGTTCGGGTTATGTTAGTGTGAGTGCTATGGTTAGATTTAGCATTGGGGGAGGTTTAAGCGTGAGGATTAGGGTTAGTTTTCGGGTTAGGTTGACGGTTTTGGTTAGCATTATGGTTAGGTTTACACATTAGGGTTTGGTTTCGGCCTTAGGCCTATTGTTACAGTTAGTCTTTTGGTAGGCTTACGGTTAGGGTTCAATTTAGGATTAAGAGTAGAGTCTGGGGTGAGGATTATGCTGAGGGTTCGGATTTGGGAGGCGGTTTCGTTTAGTGTTATGGTTAGGGCCAGGTGTTAGGGTTAGGTGGAGTGGTTAGGTTCCGAGTTAGGGTTTGGTGTCTGGTGACAGGAGTGAGAGTGTTTGGGTTAAATTTAGGTTTAGGGCAATGGGTAAGGATGAGGGTTAGGGTTATGGTCAGAGTCCGGGCTAGGCTTCAGTCAGGGTGAAGGCTGACCGTTAGGTTTTGGGGTTAGTGTTAGGGTTGGAAGATAGTGTCAGGGTTAGGGTGAGGGTTATTGCAGTATTAGAGGTAAGGTTAGATTGAGTGTTAGGTTTATAGGGTTGAGTGTTAGGGTCAGGCTTGGGGTTTGGGCTAGGATTTGTATTTACGTCACAGTCAGGGTCAGGGTTAGGGATGAGGCTTTGTGTTAGGGACTAGGGTTAGGGATACGGTTCTGGTAACGTTAGGGTGAGTGTTATGGTTAGATTTAGGGTCAGGCGAGGGTTAGGCATGAGGATTAGGGTTAGTTTTCTGGATAGGTTGACGATTTTGGTTGGCGTTACGTTTAGGGCCAGGAGTTAGGGTTAGGTTGAATGCTTAGAGCTAGGGTTACAGTTCAGGTTCTGGTGACAGAAGGGTGAGTGTTTGGGTTAAATTTAGGTTTAGGGTGAGGGGTAGGGGTGAGGGTTAGGGTTAAGGTCAGGGTCCAGGCTAGGCTTCATTCAGGATGAAGGCTGACCATTAGGTTAAGGGGTCACAGTTAGGGTTGGGTGATAGGGTCAGGGTGAGCGTGAGGGTTATTGTAGGGTTAGAAGTTCGGTTAGCTTGAGTGTTAGGGTCAGGGTTGGTGTTTTGATTAGGGTTTTGGTTCGGTCGGGGTCAGGTCAGGTTTAGGTGTGAGGTTTAGGGTTAAGGGCTAGGGTTAGTGTTACAGTTTGGGTTACATTAGGGTGAGTGTTATGGTTAGATTTAGGGTCAGGGCGAAGGTTAAGCGTGAAGGTTAGAGTTAGTTTTCAGGTTAGGTTGACAGTTTTGGTTACCATTACTCTAAGTGTCAGGCGTGAAGGTTCGGTTTTGGTGTTATGCTTAGGGTTATGGTTAGGCTTACGCTAGGGTTACAGTTAGGGTTTGTCTTACTTTTAGGAGTAGGGCCAGGGGTGAGGATTAGGCTTAGGGTTCGGGTTTGGGCGACTCTTTCATTTAGTGTTACAGTTAGGGCCAGGAGTTAGGTTTATGTTGAGTGGTTAGGGCTAGGGTTATGGTCCGGGTTATGGTGACAGGAGGGTGAGTGTATGGGTTAAATTTAGGTCTAAGGCGAGGGGCAGGGATGAGCGTTAGGGTTAGGGTCAGGGTCTGGGATAGGCTTCTGTTGTGGTGAAGGCTGACCATTAGATTTAGAGGTCAGGGTTAGGGTTGGATGATAGGGTCAGGGTTAGGGTGAGGGTTATTGTAGAATTAGAGGTACAGTTAGATTGAGTGTTAGGGTTAGGGGTGAGTGGGTCAGGGTTGGGGTTTGGGCTAGGGTTTGGGTTTGGATTGGGGTCAGGGTCAGGGTTAGGGATGAGGTTTAGGGTTAGGAGCTAGGGTTAGGATTCCAGTTCCGATTATGTTAGGGTGAGTGTTATGGTTATATTTAGGGTCAGGAAGAGGATTAAGCATGAGGATTTGGGTTAGTTTTCGGGTTAGGTTTATGGTTTTGGTTAGCGTTTCGGTTAGGTTTAGGAATTAGGGTTTAGTTTTGGCGATAGGCCTAGGGTTAGGGTTAGTCTTTCTGTAGGGTTACAGTTAGGGTTCGATTCAGGTTTAGGACTAGGGTCAGGTGTGAGGATTAGGCTTAGGGTTCATGTTTGGGCGACACTTTCGTTTAGTGTTATGGTAAGGCCAGGAGTTAGGGTTAGGTTGAGTAGTTAGGGCTAGGGTTAGGGTTCAGGTTCTGGTGACAGGAGGGTGAGTGTTTGGGTTAAATTTAGGTTTAGGGTGAAGGGTAGGGGTGAGTGTTAGGGTTTAGGTCAGGGTCCGGGCTAGTCTTCAGTCGGGGTGAAGGCTGACCGTTAGGTTTACGGTTCAGGGATAGAGTTGGGTGATAGGGTAAGGGTTAGTGTGAGGGTTATTGTAGGGTTAGAGATACGGTTAGATTGAGTGTTAGGGATAGGGGTGAGTGTTAGGGGCCCGGGTTGAGGTTTAGGGTTAGTTGCTAGGGTTAGGGTTACGGTTCTGGTTAAGTTATGGTGAGTGTTATGGTTAGATTTAGGTTCAGGGCGATGGTTAAGCGTGAGGGTTAGGGTTTGTTTTCGGGTAACATTGACTATTTTGGTTAGCATTACGTTTAGGGTTAGGCATAAGGTTTTGGTTTTTGTGTTAGACTTAGGGTTAGGGTAAGGCTAATGCTAGGATTACAGTTAGGGTTCGATTTAGGTTTAGGAATAGGGTCATAGGTGAGGTTTAGTCTTAGAGTTCAGGTTTCGGTAACACTTTCATTTATTGTTACAGTTAGGGCCAGAGGTTACAGTTAGGTTGAGTGCTTAGGGCTAGGTTTAGGTTTCAGGTTCTGGTGACAGCAGGGTGAGTGTTGGGTTAAATTTAGGTTTAGGATGGGGAGTATGAGAATGGGTTAGGTTTAGGGTCATGGTCTGGACTAGGCTTCAGTTGGTGTGAAGGCTGACCGTAATGTTTAAGGGTCAGGGTTAGTATTGGGCAATAGGGTCAGAGTTAGGGTGAGGGTTATGGTAGTGTTAGAGGTAGGGTTAGATTGAGGGTTAGGGTTAGGTGTGTTAGTGTCAAGTTTGGTGTTTGGAATAGGTTTTGGGTTTGGGTCGGGGTCAGGGTCAGTGTTAGGTGTGAGGTTTAGGGTTAGGGGCTAGGGTTAGTGTTACGGTTCGGGTTACAGTAGGGTGAGTGTTATGGTTAGATTTAGGGTCAGTGCAAGGTTTTGGGGTGAGGGTTAGTATTAGTTTTCGGGTTAAGTTGATGGTTTTGGTTAGCGTTATGGTTAGGGTTATGAGTTAGGGTTCGGTTTCTGAATTAGGCCTAGGGTTAGGGTTAGACATTCAGTTACATTTAGGGTTCAATTTAGGTTTAGGAGTAGATTCAGGGGTGAGGATTATGCTTAGGGTTCAGGTATTCGCAATGGTTTCATTTAGTATTACGGTTAGGGCCAGGAGTTATGGTTAGGTTGAGTGGTTAGGGCTTGGTTTAGGTTTCTAGTTCTGGTGATACGAGCATGAGTGTTTGGGTTAAATTTAGGTTTAGGATGAGGAGTATGGGTGAGGGTTAGGGATAGGGTCATGGTCCAGGCTAGGCTTCAGTCAGGACGAATGCTGACCATAATGTTTAAGTGTCAGGGTTAGTGTTGGGCGATAGGGTCAGAGTTAGGGTGAGTGTTACTGTAGGGTTAGGGGTAAGGTTAGATTGAACGTTAGGGTTAGGGGTATTAGGGTCAGGATTCAGGTTTGGGTTAGGGTTTGTGTTTGGGTCTGGGTCAGGGTCAGATTTAGGAGTGAGGTTTAGCATTAGGGGCTAGTGTTAGGGTTACAGTTCCAGTTATGGTAGGGTGAGTGTTATGTTTAGATTTAGGGTCAGGGCGAGGGTTAGGCATGAGGTTTAGGGTTAGTTTTCAGGTTAGGTTGCTGGAATTGGTTAGCGTTATGCTTAGGGTTTGATGTTAGGTTTCGGTTTCAGAGTTAGGCTTAGGGTTAGAATTAGGCTTTTGGTAGGGTTATGGTTAGGGTTCAATTTATTTTTAGGGGTAGGGTCAGGGGTAAGGATTAGGCTTAGGGTTTGAGCGACAGTTTCTGTTAGTGCTACATTTAGGGCTAGCAGTTAGGGTTAGGTTGACTGGTTAGGGCTAGGGTTAAGGTTCGGGTTCTGGTGACAGGAGGGTGAGTGTTTGGGTTAAATTTGGATTAGGGTGAGGGGCTAGGGATGAGGGTTAGGGTTAGGTTCAGGATCTGGGCTAGGCTTCAGTCAGGGTGAAGGCTGACCATTACATTTAAGGGTCAGGTTTAGGGTTAGGTGATAAGGTCAGGGTTAGGGCAAGGGTTACAGTAGGGTTAGGGGTTGGGTGAGATTGAGGGTTAGGGTTAGGGATTGGTGTTAGGATCTGGGTTGGGGTTTAGTTTAGGGTTTGTTTTGGGGGTTGGGTCAGGGTCAGTGTTAGGGTTGAGCTTTAGGGTTAGGGGCTATGGTTATAGTTATGGTTCGGGTTATGGTAGGGTGAGGGTTATGGTTAGATTTAAGGTCAGGGTAAAGGTTAGGTGTGAGGGTCAGGGTTAGTTTTTGGGTTAGGTTGACGGTTTTGGTTACCATTAAGTTTAGGGTTAAGTGTTAGGGTTCGGTTTCGGTTTTTGGCTTAAGGTTAGGGTTAGGCTTACGGTAGGGTTACAGTTCGGGTTTGATTTACGTTTAGGAGTAGGGTCAGGGGTGAAGATTAGGCATATGGTTCTGGCATGGGCAACAGTTACGGTAAGTTTTACGGTTAGGGCAAGGAGTTAAGGTTAGGTTTAGCGGTTAGGGCTAGGTTGTGTTCGGGTTCTGGTGACAGGAGCTTGAGTGCTAGCGTTAAATTTAGGTTTAGGGCAAGGTGTATGGCGAGGATTAGGGCTAGTGTCTGGGACCAGGCTAGGCTTCAGTCGGGGTGAAGGCTGACCGTTAGGTTTAGGTGTCAATGGTAGGGTTGGCCAATTGGGTCAGGGTTAGGGTTAAGGTTATAGTTGGGTTTGGGGAAGGGTTAGATTTTGGATTAGGGTTATGGGTGAGTGTTAGCGTCAGGCTTGGGGTTTGGGTTAGGATTTTGGTTCGGGTTGGGGTCAGGTTCAGGCTTAGGCGTGAGTTTTAGGGTTAGGGGCTAAGGTTAGGGTTATGGTTTGGGTTATGGTAGGGTGAAGGTTATGGTTACATTTCGGGCCTGGTGAGGGTTATGCATGAGAGTTAGGGTTAGGTTTCAGGATAGGTTGATGGTTTTGGTTAGCATTATGGTTAGGCTTAGGTGTTAGGATTCAGTTTCGGCATTATGCTTAGAGTTATGCTTAGCCTTACTGTAGGTTTATGGTTAGGGTTTGATTAAGGTTTAGGAGTAGGGTCAGGGATGAGGATTAAGCTTAGTGTTTGGGTTTCGGCAATGGTTTCGTTTAGTGTATCGTTTAGGGCCAGGAGTTAGGGTTAGGTTGAATGGTTAGGGCTAATGTTAGGGTTCAGGTTCTGGTGACAGTGGGTATTAGGGTTAAATATAGATTTAAAGCAAGGGGAGGGGTGAGGGTTAGGGTTAGGGTCAGGGTTCAGGCTAGGCTTTTCAGTCAGGGTGAAGCCTGACTGTTAGATTTAGGGGTCAGGGATTGGCTAGGGCGGTAGGCTCAGGGTTATTGTGAGGGTTACGGTAGGGTTAGGAGTAGGGTTCAATTGAGGGTTAAGGTTAGAGATGAGTGTTAGGGTCAGAGTTGGGGTTTGGGTTACAGTTTGTGTTTGGATCAAGGTTAGGGGTGAGGTTTAGGGTTAGTGGCTAGCATTAGGGTTACAGTTTGGGTTATGGTAGGGTGAGTGTTATGGTTAGATTTAGGGTCAGGCCTGAGGGTTAGGGTTAGTTTTCGGGTTAGGTTGATGGTTTTGGTTAGCATTACGGTTACTGTTAAGCCTTAGTTTTCAGTTTCATCGTAAGGCTTGGGGTTAGGGTTAGGCTTATGGTAGGGTTCTGGTTAGGGTTCAATTTAGGTTTAGGAGTAGGGTCAGTTGTGAGGATTAGGCTTAGGGTTCCAGTTTGGGCGATGGTTTTGGTTAGTTTTATGGTTAGGTCCAGGAGTTAGGGTTAGGTTGAGTGGTTAGGGTCAGTATCCGTGCTAGGCTTCAGTCGGGGTGAAGGCTGACTTTTAGGTTTAGTGGTCAGGGTTAGGGTTGGGCAATTGTGTCAGTGTTAGGGTGAGGGTTATGGTATGGTTAGGGGTAGTGTTAGATTGAGGATTAAGGTTAGGGTCAGGGTTTGGGTTTGGGTTATAGTTTGTGTTGAGTGTTAGGGTCAGGGTTGAGGTTTTCGTTAGGGTTTGGGTTTTGGTCAGGGTCAGGGTCAGGGTTAGACTGGGTGAGACTTAGAGTTAGGGGCCAGGGTTAGGGTTATGATTTGAGTTATGCTACAGTGAGTGTTATGGTTAGATTTATGGTCAGGGCAAGGGTTAGGCTGACAGTTTTGGTTAGTGTTACACTTATGGTTAGGCGTTAGGGTTCGGTTTTGGCATTAGGCTAAGGGTTACGGTTTGGCTTATGGTAGGGTTTCGGATAGGGTTTGATTTAGGATTAGGAGTAGTGTCTGGGGTGATGATTAGGCTTAGGGTTCTGGTGGGGAGATAGTTTCGTTTACTGTTACGGTTATGGCCAGGAGTTAGGGTTAGGTTGACTGGTTAGGGCTAGGGTTAGGGTTCAGGTGACAGGAGGGTCACTGTTAAGGTTAAATTTAGGTTTAGGGCAAAAGGTAGGTTTGAGGATTAGGGTTAGTGCCAGGGTCCAGGCTAGGCTTCAGTTGGGGTAAAGGGTGATTTTTAGGTTTAGAGGTTATGTTTAGGGTTAGGTGATAGAGTCAGTGATATTATGAGGGTTATGGTAGGGTAAGGGGTAGGGGTTGATTGAGGGTTAGGGTTAGGAGTGAGTGTTAGGGTTAGGGTTGGGTTTGGGTTAGGGTTTGGGTTAGGGTCAGGGTCAGTGTTAGCAGTGAGGTTTAGGGTTAGGGGGCTAAGGTTAGGTTTACAGTTCTGGTTATGGTAGGGTGAGAGTTATGGTTAGATGTAGGGTCAGGGCGAGGTTTAGGGGTGAGGGTAAGGGTTAGTTTTCAGGTTAGGTTGACAGTTTTGGTTAGCATTAAGTTTAGGGTTAGGCGTTATGGTTCAATTTAGGCATTAGGTTTTGGGTTAGGGTTAGTCTTATGGTAGGGTTCTGGTTAGGGTTCAATTTAGGTTTAGGAGTAGGGTCAGGTGTGAGGATTATGCTTGAGTTTCAGGTTTGGGCAACGGTATGGTTTACTGTATGGTTAGGGCCAGGACTTAGGGATAGGTTGAGTGGTTAGGGCTAGGGTTAGGATTTGGGTTCTGGTGACAGGAAGTAAGTGTTAGTGTTAAATTTAGGTTTAGGGTGAGGGGTCATTGTGAGAGTTAGTGTTAGGGTCAGGGTCCGGGTTAGGCTTCAGTCTGGTTTGAAGGCTGACCATTAAGTGTAGGGGTCAGGGTTAGGGTTGGGCGATAGGGTCAGGGTTAGGGTGAGGATTACAGTAGGTTTAGGTGTAGGGTTAGATTGAGGATTAGGGTTGGGGTGAGTGTTAGTGTAAGGGTTGGGGTTTTCGTTAGGATTTGGGTTATGGTCAGGGTCAGTGTTAGGGGTGAGGTTTAGGGTTAGGAGCAAGCGTTAGGGTTATGGTTTGGGT
>NW_006159716.1:4334983-4343457 GCF_000334495.1 Tupaia belangeri chinensis
AGGGTTGGTGTTTGGGTTACAGTTTGGGTTTCGGTAGGGATCAGGGTCATGGTTAGGAATGAGGTTTAGGTTAGAGGCTAGGGTTAGGGTTATGGTTCGGGTTATGTTAGTGTGAGTGCTATGGTTAGATTTAGCATTGGGGGAGGTTTAAGCGTGAGGATTAGGGTTAGTTTTCGGGTTAGGTTGACGGTTTTGGTTAGCATTATGGTTAGGTTTACACATTAGGGTTTGGTTTCGGCCTTAGGCCTATTGTTACAGTTAGTCTTTTGGTAGGCTTACGGTTAGGGTTCAATTTAGGATTAAGAGTAGAGTCTGGGGTGAGGATTATGCTGAGGGTTCGGATTTGGGAGGCGGTTTCGTTTAGTGTTATGGTTAGGGCCAGGTGTTAGGGTTAGGTGGAGTGGTTAGGTTCCGAGTTAGGGTTTGGTGTCTGGTGACAGGAGTGAGAGTGTTTGGGTTAAATTTAGGTTTAGGGCAATGGGTAAGGATGAGGGTTAGGGTTATGGTCAGAGTCCGGGCTAGGCTTCAGTCAGGGTGAAGGCTGACCGTTAGGTTTTGGGGTTACAGTTAGGGTTGGAAGATAGTGTCAGGGTTAGGGTGAGGGTTATTGCAGTATTAGAGGTAAGGTTAGATTGAGTGTTAGGTTTATAGGGTTGAGTGTTAGGGTCAGGCTTGGGGTTTGGGCTAGGATTTGTATTTACGTCACAGTCAGGGTCAGGGTTAGGGATGAGGCTTTGTGTTAGGGACTAGGGTTAGGGATACGGTTCTGGTAACGTTAGGGTGAGTGTTATGGTTAGATTTAGGGTCAGGCGAGGGTTAGGCATGAGGATTAGGGTTAGTTTTCTGGATAGGTTGACGATTTTGGTTGGCGTTACGTTTAGGGCCAGGAGTTAGGGTTAGGTTGAATGCTTAGAGCTAGGGTTACAGTTCAGGTTCTGGTGACAGAAGGGTGAGTGTTTGGGTTAAATTTAGGTTTAGGGTGAGGGGTAGGGGTGAGGGTTAGGGTTAAGGTCAGGGTCCAGGCTAGGCTTCATTCAGGATGAAGGCTGACCATTAGGTTAAGGGGTCACAGTTAGGGTTGGGTGATAGGGTCAGGGTGAGCGTGAGGGTTATTGTAGGGTTAGAAGTTCGGTTAGCTTGAGTGTTAGGGTCAGGGTTGGTGTTTTGATTAGGGTTTTGGTTCGGTCGGGGTCAGGTCAGGTTTAGGTGTGAGGTTTAGGGTTAAGGGCTAGGGTTAGTGTTACAGTTTGGGTTACATTAGGGTGAGTGTTATGGTTAGATTTAGGGTCAGGGCGAAGGTTAAGCATGAAGGTTAGAGTTAGTTTTCGGGTTAGGTTGACAGTTTTGGTTACCATTACTCTAAGTGTCAGGCGTGAAGGTTCGGTTTTGGTGTTATGCTTAGGGTTATGGTTAGGCTTACGCTAGGGTTACAGTTAGGGTTTGTCTTACTTTTAGGAGTAGGGCCAGGGGTGAGGATTAGGCTTAGGGTTCGGGTTTGGGCGACTCTTTCATTTAGTGTTACAGTTAGGGCCAGGAGTTAGGTTTATGTTGAGTGGTTAGGGCTAGGGTTATGGTCCGGGTTATGGTGACAGGAGGGTGAGTGTATGGGTTAAATTTAGGTCTAAGGCGAGGGGCAGGGATGAGCGTTAGGGTTAGGGTCAGGGTCTGGGATAGGCTTCTGTTGTGGTGAAGGCTGACCATTAGATTTAGAGGTCAGGGTTAGGGTTGGATGATAGGGTCAGGGTTAGGGTGAGGGTTATTGTAGAATTAGAGGTACAGTTAGATTGAGTGTTAGGGTTAGGGGTGAGTGGGTCAGGGTTGGGGTTTGGGCTAGGGTTTGGGTTTGGATTGGGGTCAGGGTCAGGGTTAGGGATGAGGTTTAGGGTTAGGAGCTAGGGTTAGGATTCCAGTTCCGATTATGTTAGGGTGAGTGTTATGGTTATATTTAGGGTCAGGAAGAGGATTAAGCATGAGGATTTGGGTTAGTTTTCGGGTTAGGTTTATGGTTTTGGTTAGCGTTTCGGTTAGGTTTAGGAATTAGGGTTTAGTTTTGGCGATAGGCCTAGGGTTAGGGTTAGTCTTTCTGTAGGGTTACAGTTAGGGTTCGATTCAGGTTTAGGACTAGGGTCAGGTGTGAGGATTAGGCTTAGGGTTCATGTTTGGGCGACACTTTCGTTTAGTGTTATGGTAAGGCCAGGAGTTAGGGTTAGGTTGAGTAGTTAGGGCTAGGGTTAGGGTTCAGGTTCTGGTGACAGGAGGGTGAGTGTTTGGGTTAAATTTAGGTTTAGGGTGAAGGGTAGGGGTGAGTGTTAGGGTTTAGGTCAGGGTCCGGGCTAGTCTTCAGTCGGGGTGAAGGCTGACCGTTAGGTTTACGGTTCAGGGATAGAGTTGGGTGATAGGGTAAGGGTTAGTGTGAGGGTTATTGTAGGGTTAGAGATACGGTTAGATTGAGTGTTAGGGATAGGGGTGAGTGTTAGGGGCCCGGGTTGAGGTTTAGGGTTAGTTGCTAGGGTTAGGGTTACGGTTCTGGTTAAGTTATGGTGAGTGTTATGGTTAGATTTAGGTTCAGGGCGATGGTTAAGCGTGAGGGTTAGGGTTTGTTTTCGGGTAACATTGACTATTTTGGTTAGCATTACGTTTAGGGTTAGGCATAAGGTTTTGGTTTTTGTGTTAGACTTAGGGTTAGGGTAAGGCTAATGCTAGGATTACAGTTAGGGTTCGATTTAGGTTTAGGAATAGGGTCATAGGTGAGGTTTAGTCTTAGAGTTCAGGTTTCGGTAACACTTTCATTTATTGTTACAGTTAGGGCCAGAGGTTACAGTTAGGTTGAGTGCTTAGGGCTAGGTTTAGGTTTCAGGTTCTGGTGACAGCAGGGTGAGTGTTGGGTTAAATTTAGGTTTAGGATGGGGAGTATGAGAATGGGTTAGGTTTAGGGTCATGGTCTGGACTAGGCTTCAGTTGGTGTGAAGGCTGACCGTAATGTTTAAGGGTCAGGGTTAGTATTGGGCAATAGGGTCAGAGTTAGGGTGAGGGTTATGGTAGTGTTAGAGGTAGGGTTAGATTGAGGGTTAGGGTTAGGTGTGTTAGTGTCAAGTTTGGTGTTTGGAATAGGTTTTGGGTTTGGGTCGGGGTCAGGGTCAGTGTTAGGTGTGAGGTTTAGGGTTAGGGGCTAGGGTTAGTGTTACGGTTCGGGTTACAGTAGGGTGAGTGTTATGGTTAGATTTAGGGTCAGTGCAAGGTTTTGGGGTGAGGGTTAGTATTAGTTTTCGGGTTAAGTTGATGGTTTTGGTTAGCGTTATGGTTAGGGTTATGAGTTAGGGTTCGGTTTCTGAATTAGGCCTAGGGTTAGGGTTAGACATTCAGTTACATTTAGGGTTCAATTTAGGTTTAGGAGTAGATTCAGGGGTGAGGATTATGCTTAGGGTTCAGGTATTCGCAATGGTTTCATTTAGTATTACGGTTAGGGCCAGGAGTTATGGTTAGGTTGAGTGGTTAGGGCTTGGTTTAGGTTTCTAGTTCTGGTGATACGAGCATGAGTGTTTGGGTTAAATTTAGGTTTAGGATGAGGAGTATGGGTGAGGGTTAGGGATAGGGTCATGGTCCAGGCTAGGCTTCAGTCAGGACGAATGCTGACCATAATGTTTAAGTGTCAGGGTTAGTGTTGGGCGATAGGGTCAGAGTTAGGGTGAGTGTTACTGTAGGGTTAGGGGTAAGGTTAGATTGAACGTTAGGGTTAGGGGTATTAGGGTCAGGATTCAGGTTTGGGTTAGGGTTTGTGTTTGGGTCTGGGTCAGGGTCAGATTTAGGAGTGAGGTTTAGCATTAGGGGCTAGTGTTAGGGTTACAGTTCCAGTTATGGTAGGGTGAGTGTTATGTTTAGATTTAGGGTCAGGGCGAGGGTTAGGCATGAGGTTTAGGGTTAGTTTTCAGGTTAGGTTGCTGGAATTGGTTAGCGTTATGCTTAGGGTTTGATGTTAGGTTTCGGTTTCAGAGTTAGGCTTAGGGTTAGAATTAGGCTTTTGGTAGGGTTATGGTTAGGGTTCAATTTATTTTTAGGGGTAGGGTCAGGGGTAAGGATTAGGCTTAGGGTTTGAGCGACAGTTTCTGTTAGTGCTACATTTAGGGCTAGCAGTTAGGGTTAGGTTGACTGGTTAGGGCTAGGGTTAAGGTTCGGGTTCTGGTGACAGGAGGGTGAGTGTTTGGGTTAAATTTGGATTAGGGTGAGGGGCTAGGGATGAGGGTTAGGGTTAGGTTCAGGATCTGGGCTAGGCTTCAGTCAGGGTGAAGGCTGACCATTACATTTAAGGGTCAGGTTTAGGGTTAGGTGATAAGGTCAGGGTTAGGGCAAGGGTTACAGTAGGGTTAGGGGTTGGGTGAGATTGAGGGTTAGGGTTAGGGATTGGTGTTAGGATCTGGGTTGGGGTTTAGTTTAGGGTTTGTTTTGGGGGTTGGGTCAGGGTCAGTGTTAGGGTTGAGCTTTAGGGTTAGGGGCTATGGTTATAGTTATGGTTCGGGTTATGGTAGGGTGAGGGTTATGGTTAGATTTAAGGTCAGGGTAAAGGTTAGGTGTGAGGGTCAGGGTTAGTTTTTGGGTTAGGTTGACGGTTTTGGTTACCATTAAGTTTAGGGTTAAGTGTTAGGGTTCGGTTTCGGTTTTTGGCTTAAGGTTAGGGTTAGGCTTACGGTAGGGTTACAGTTCGGGTTTGATTTACGTTTAGGAGTAGGGTCAGGGGTGAAGATTAGGCATATGGTTCTGGCATGGGCAACAGTTACGGTAAGTTTTACGGTTAGGGCAAGGAGTTAAGGTTAGGTTTAGCGGTTAGGGCTAGGTTGTGTTCGGGTTCTGGTGACAGGAGCTTGAGTGCTAGCGTTAAATTTAGGTTTAGGGCAAGGTGTATGGCGAGGATTAGGGCTAGTGTCTGGGACCAGGCTAGGCTTCAGTCGGGGTGAAGGCTGACCGTTAGGTTTAGGTGTCAATGGTAGGGTTGGCCAATTGGGTCAGGGTTAGGGTTAAGGTTATAGTTGGGTTTGGGGAAGGGTTAGATTTTGGATTAGGGTTATGGGTGAGTGTTAGCGTCAGGCTTGGGGTTTGGGTTAGGATTTTGGTTCGGGTTGGGGTCAGGTTCAGGCTTAGGCGTGAGTTTTAGGGTTAGGGGCTAAGGTTAGGGTTATGGTTTGGGTTATGGTAGGGTGAAGGTTATGGTTACATTTCGGGCCTGGTGAGGGTTATGCATGAGAGTTAGGGTTAGGTTTCAGGATAGGTTGATGGTTTTGGTTAGCATTATGGTTAGGCTTAGGTGTTAGGATTCAGTTTCGGCATTATGCTTAGAGTTATGCTTAGCCTTACTGTAGGTTTATGGTTAGGGTTTGATTAAGGTTTAGGAGTAGGGTCAGGGATGAGGATTAAGCTTAGTGTTTGGGTTTCGGCAATGGTTTCGTTTAGTGTATCGTTTAGGGCCAGGAGTTAGGGTTAGGTTGAATGGTTAGGGCTAATGTTAGGGTTCAGGTTCTGGTGACAGTGGGTATTAGGGTTAAATATAGATTTAAAGCAAGGGGAGGGGTGAGGGTTAGGGTTAGGGTCAGGGTTCAGGCTAGGCTTTTCAGTCAGGGTGAAGCCTGACTGTTAGATTTAGGGGTCAGGGATTGGCTAGGGCGGTAGGCTCAGGGTTATTGTGAGGGTTACGGTAGGGTTAGGAGTAGGGTTCAATTGAGGGTTAAGGTTAGAGATGAGTGTTAGGGTCAGAGTTGGGGTTTGGGTTACAGTTTGTGTTTGGATCAAGGTTAGGGGTGAGGTTTAGGGTTAGTGGCTAGCATTAGGGTTACAGTTTGGGTTATGGTAGGGTGAGTGTTATGGTTAGATTTAGGGTCAGGCCTGAGGGTTAGGGTTAGTTTTCGGGTTAGGTTGATGGTTTTGGTTAGCATTACGGTTACTGTTAAGCCTTAGTTTTCAGTTTCATCGTAAGGCTTGGGGTTAGGGTTAGGCTTATGGTAGGGTTCTGGTTAGGGTTCAATTTAGGTTTAGGAGTAGGGTCAGTTGTGAGGATTAGGCTTAGGGTTCCAGTTTGGGCGATGGTTTTGGTTAGTTTTATGGTTAGGTCCAGGAGTTAGGGTTAGGTTGAGTGGTTAGGGTCAGTATCCGTGCTAGGCTTCAGTCGGGGTGAAGGCTGACTTTTAGGTTTAGTGGTCAGGGTTAGGGTTGGGCAATTGTGTCAGTGTTAGGGTGAGGGTTATGGTATGGTTAGGGGTAGTGTTAGATTGAGGATTAAGGTTAGGGTCAGGGTTTGGGTTTGGGTTATAGTTTGTGTTGAGTGTTAGGGTCAGGGTTGAGGTTTTCGTTAGGGTTTGGGTTTTGGTCAGGGTCAGGGTCAGGGTTAGACTGGGTGAGACTTAGAGTTAGGGGCCAGGGTTAGGGTTATGATTTGAGTTATGCTACAGTGAGTGTTATGGTTAGATTTATGGTCAGGGCAAGGGTTAGGCTGACAGTTTTGGTTAGTGTTACACTTATGGTTAGGCGTTAGGGTTCGGTTTTGGCATTAGGCTAAGGGTTACGGTTTGGCTTATGGTAGGGTTTCGGATAGGGTTTGATTTAGGATTAGGAGTAGTGTCTGGGGTGATGATTAGGCTTAGGGTTCTGGTGGGGAGATAGTTTCGTTTACTGTTACGGTTATGGCCAGGAGTTAGGGTTAGGTTGACTGGTTAGGGCTAGGGTTAGGGTTCAGGTGACAGGAGGGTCACTGTTAAGGTTAAATTTAGGTTTAGGGCAAAAGGTAGGTTTGAGGATTAGGGTTAGTGCCAGGGTCCAGGCTAGGCTTCAGTTGGGGTAAAGGGTGATTTTTAGGTTTAGAGGTTATGTTTAGGGTTAGGTGATAGAGTCAGTGATATTATGAGGGTTATGGTAGGGTAAGGGGTAGGGGTTGATTGAGGGTTAGGGTTAGGAGTGAGTGTTAGGGTTAGGGTTGGGTTTGGGTTAGGGTTTGGGTTAGGGTCAGGGTCAGTGTTAGCAGTGAGGTTTAGGGTTAGGGGGCTAAGGTTAGGTTTACAGTTCTGGTTATGGTAGGGTGAGAGTTATGGTTAGATGTAGGGTCAGGGCGAGGTTTAGGGGTGAGGGTAAGGGTTAGTTTTCAGGTTAGGTTGACAGTTTTGGTTAGCATTAAGTTTAGGGTTAGGCGTTATGGTTCAATTTAGGCATTAGGTTTTGGGTTAGGGTTAGTCTTATGGTAGGGTTCTGGTTAGGGTTCAATTTAGGTTTAGGAGTAGGGTCAGGTGTGAGGATTATGCTTGAGTTTCAGGTTTGGGCAACGGTATGGTTTACTGTATGGTTAGGGCCAGGACTTAGGGATAGGTTGAGTGGTTAGGGCTAGGGTTAGGATTTGGGTTCTGGTGACAGGAAGTAAGTGTTAGTGTTAAATTTAGGTTTAGGGTGAGGGGTCATTGTGAGAGTTAGTGTTAGGGTCAGGGTCCGGGTTAGGCTTCAGTCTGGTTTGAAGGCTGACCATTAAGTGTAGGGGTCAGGGTTAGGGTTGGGCGATAGGGTCAGGGTTAGGGTGAGGATTACAGTAGGTTTAGGTGTAGGGTTAGATTGAGGATTAGGGTTGGGGTGAGTGTTAGTGTAAGGGTTGGGGTTTTCGTTAGGATTTGGGTTATGGTCAGGGTCAGTGTTAGGGGTGAGGTTTAGGGTTAGGAGCAAGCGTTAGGGTTATGGTTTGGGTTACGCTATAGTGAGTGTTATGTGATGGGGCCATGCAGGCAACACAAGCTGGTAAGGATGCTGCCTCCCATTCTAAGGCAGGGCCAGGACTGGGAAGATACTGAGGCAGGGCCCAGTTTACGAGCCCTCCCTTGTGTCCTTGAACTGGCCTGTATTCACTTTCTCTGCCATGAGTTTTACTGTTATTACAGTACCCTGTAAGGGTAAAACATCACCCCCAACCATTGCAATAAAGCCAATTAGTGATCTTGTAGGAATGCGGTTCCCTAAGACTGACAGGAGGACCAGGAAGTTTAAGACTCCCCCACCTGTCTGTTTTTAAGCCAAAATTAACATATAGATTAAGTTAGTATAAACCAAATTAGCATTAGAAGCATATGTATACTAAGTGAGTTTAAGGCTAGTTTTATGTAGATACCCCTTGTTAAAGCTACAGACCAAAGTTAACTCATGCTAGGCAAAGTCAGCACATTCAGCATATAACAGAGACTCAGAGATAAAACAAAAGAACTCACTAATTGACAGACTCAGCAAACAAAATGCAGAAACCCACAGATTTATTAAAGGAAAAAGCCTGGCTGGGACAACAGGATAAACAAAGCTGAGGGCTCCAGAGAAAGATTAACCATTTTAGCTGGGAGCTCTTATCTAAAGCAACAGGTAGCTTTCAACTACAAAGAGTTTTTCATCTATGTGCTGTTGACTATGAAAAACTGCTAATAAAACATCCTGTGTTGTCTCCTGAGCTACAAGATCATCTTCCTTTC
>NW_006159716.1:4343533-4409605 GCF_000334495.1 Tupaia belangeri chinensis
TCATCCTGAGAACTGTGATTGATTTTACCTGATCTGACAAGACAAACAGCATGTTTTATAATTATTGCTTCCATGCTTTGTATACCCTGTTCCTTAGAGTAAATTTTTTACTACCCCTCACCCTCCTTACTTCCTAAACCTCCCTCAATAAATATGCATGTTTTAATAGCCACAGCGTGGCAGCCTGGAGCTGGCTCTGGCTGTGGCTGGCTGAGAACATGCTAAGGAGCAATGAGGTCTCAGTCTAATTATTTTTGTTTCTGAACACCCGTGTTGCCTTCCTGTGTACGAGCCACCCACCACTGCCGAGGCCGGACCCCAGCAGTTATGGTTAGATTTAGGATCATGGAGAGGTTTAGGGGTGAGGGTTAGGATTAGTTTTAGGATTAGGTTGATGGTTTTGGTGAGCATTACGGATAAGGTTAGGCGTTAGGATTCAGTTTCTTCATTTGGCTTAGGTTTAGGGTTAGTCTTATGGTAGGGTTATGGTTAGGTTTCATTTTAGGTTTAGGAGTAGGGTCACAGGTGAGGATTAGGCTTAGGGTTCTACTTTGGGCGACAGTTTCAGTAAGTGTTACGGTTAGGGCCAGTAGTTAGCATTAGGTTGAGTGGTAAGGGCTAGGGTTAGGGTTTGGGTTCTGTTTATAGGAGGTTGAGTGTTAGGATTAAATTTAGGTTTAGGGCAAATGGTAGGGGTGAGAGTTAGAGTTAGGGTCAGGGTCTGGGCTAGGCTTCAGTAGGGGTGAATGGTGACCGTTAGGTTTAGGGGTGAGGGTAGGTTGGGTGATAGGGTCAGTTTTAGGGTGAGGGTTATGGTAGGGTTAGGGTTAGATTTAGGGTTAGGGTTAGGGTTAGGGGTGAATGCTAGTGTCATGAATGGGGTTAGGGTTTGGGTTACGGACAGGATCAGGGTCAGGGTTAGGGATGAGGTTTAGGATTAGGGGCTAGGGTTAGGGGTATGTTTCGTGTTACGATAGGGTGAGTGTTATTGTTAGAATTAGGATCAGGGCAAGCGTTAGCAGAGAGGGTTACAGATAGTTTTCAGGTTACATTGACCATTTTGGTTAGCCTTATGGTCAGGGTTCAGTTTGTGTGTTAGCCTTAGGGTTAGGGTTAGGCTTATGGTAGGGTTATGCTTAGGGTTCTATTTAGGATTAGTGTTAGGGTCAGGGGTGAGGATTAGACTTAGGATTCGGGTTTGGGCAACGGTTTCCGTTAGTGTTATGTTTAGCGCCAGGGGTTAGGGTTAGGTTGAGTGGTTAGGGCTAGGGTTAGGGTTTGGGTTCTGGTGACAGGAGTGTGAGTGTTAGGGTTAAACTTAGGTTTAGGGCAAGGGGTAAAGGTGAGGGTTTGAGTTAGTGTCAGGGTCGGGGCTAGACTTAAATCAGTATGAAGGCTGACCATTACATTTAGAGGTCTGGTGTAGGATTGTGATCAGGGGTTAGGGTTAGGGTTAGGGTTATGGTAGGGTTAGGGTTAGCATTAAATTGAAGGTTAGGGTTAGGGGTGAGTTTTATGGTCTGAGTTGGCATTTGGGTTAGGGTCTGGGTCATGGTCATGGTTAGGTCTTAGGTTTATGGTTGGGGGCTAGGTTTAGGGTTATAGTTTGGGTTACAGTAGGATGAATGTTATGATCAGGGGTCAGGGTTAGGGTTAGGGTTATGGTAGGGTTAGGGTTAGCATTAAATTGAAGGTTAGGGTTAGGGGTGAGTTTTATGGTCTGAGTTGGCATTTGGGTTAGGGTCTGGGTCATGGTCATGGTTAGGTCTTAGGTTTATGGTTGGGGGCTAGGTTTAGGGTTATAGTTTGGGTTACAGTAGGATGAATGTTATGGTTAGATTTAGGGTCAAGGTGAGTGTTAGGGGTGAGGGTTATGGTTACAGTTAGAGTCCCGGTTAGGCATCATTTGGGGTCAAGGCTGACCTTTCGGATTATGGGTCAGGGTTAGGGTTGGGAGATAGGCTCAGGGTTAGGGGTATGGTAGGGTTATGGTTTGGGTTAGATTGAGGGTTTGGGTTAGGGGTGAGTGTTAATGTCAGGGTTCAGGTTTAGGTTAGGGTTTGGGTAAATGTCAGCGTCAGTTTCAGGGTTAAAGATTGGGTTTGTGTTAGGGGCTAGGGTTAGGGTTATGGTTAGGGTTATGGTAGGGTGAGTGTTATGGTTAGATTTAGGGTCAGGACTAGGGTTAGGGGTGAGGGTTTGTGTTAGTTATTGGATCAGGTTGATGGTTTTGGTAAGTGTTAAAGTGAGGGTTTGGCATTAGTGTTTGGTTTTGGCATTAGGGTTAAGGTTAGCATTAGGCTTATGGTGGGCTTCCAGTTAGGGTTCCATTTAGGTTTAGAATTGGGATCAGGTGTGAGGATTAGCCTTAGGGTTCAGTTTTGGGTGACCATTTTGTTTAGTGTTACGGTTGGGACGAGGAGTCCAGGTTAGGTTGCTTGTTTAGGGCTAAGATTAGGGTTTGGGTTCTGGTGACAGGAGGATGAGTGTTAGGGTTAAATTTAGGTTTAGGGCGAGGGGTAGAGGTGAGTGTTAGAGTTAGGGTTAGGGTCCGGGCTAGGCTTCAGTTGGGGTGAAGGGTGACCGTTAGGTTTAGGGGTCAGGGTTATAGTTGGGCAATAGGCTCAGAGTGAGGGTTAGGGTTAGGGTAAGCTTAGCGTTAGGGTTCTATTGAGGATTAGGGTTATGGGTGAGTGTTAGGGTCAGGGTTGGGGTTTGGATTAGGGTTTGGTTTAGGTTCTGGGTCAAGGTCAGTGTCAGGGTTAGGCGTTAGGATTAGAGTTGGGAGCTAGTTTTAGGGTTATGGTTAGGATTATGGAGAGTGTTATGTTTAGATTTAGGGTCAGGGCGAGGGCTAGGGGTGAGGGTTAGGGTTAGTTTGTGGATCAGGTTGACAGTTTTGGTTAGCATTATGTTGAAGTTTAGGCGTTAGGGTTCGGTTTCAGCATTAGGGTTTCAGTTAGCATTAGGCTTACTGTGGGGTTCAGGTTAGGGTTCGATTTAGATTTAGTATTAGGGTCAGGGGTGAGGATTAGGCTTAGGGTTCGGGTTTGGGTGATGGTTTCTGTTAGTGTTATGGTTAGGGCTAGGAGTTAGGATTAGGTTGAGTGGTTAGGGATAGGGTTAGGGTTCGGGTTCTGGTGACAGGACGGTGAGTGTTAGGGTTAAATTTAGGTTTATGACGAGGGGTCATGGTGAGGGTTAGAGATAGGGTTTGGGTCAGGGCTAGGCTTCAGCTGGGGTGAAGGGTGACCTTTAGGTTTAGAGGTCATTGTTAGAGTTGGGCAATAGGTTCAGGGTTAGGGTTAGGGTTGTGGTAGGTTTAGGGTTAGGGTTAGATTGAGGGTTAACGTTAGGAGAGAATGTAAGGGTCATAGTTAGGGTTTGGGTTAGGGGCTAAGGTTAGGGCTATGGTTAGGTTTACAGTAGGGTGAGTGTTATGATTAGATTTAGGGTCAGCTCGACGGTCATGGGTGAGGGCTAGTGTTAGTTTTCGTGTCAGGTTGATGGTTTTGCTTAGTGTTACTGTGAGGGTTAGGCATTAGCATTCAGTTTCAGCGTTAGGGTTAGGGTTAAGGTAAGTCTTACAGTAGGTTTCTGGTTAGGGTTTGATTTATGTTTAGGATTATTGTCAGGGATAAGGATTGGGCTTAGTGTTCGGGTTTGCTCACCAGTTTCGGTTAGTGTTACATTTAGGGCCAGGAGATAGGGTTAGGTTGAGTGGTTAGGGCTAGGGTTAGGTTTTGAGTTCTGGTGACAGGAGAGTGAGTGTTAGGGTTAAATTTAGGCTTAAGGCCAAGGGTGAGGGTAAGGGTTAGGGTTAAGGTTAGGGTCCAGGCTAGGCTTCAGTTTGGTTGAAGAGTGACCATTCTGGTTAGGGGTCAGGGTTAAGGTTGGGCAATGGGCTCAATGTTAAGATTAGGGTTACAGTAGGTTTAGGGTTAGGGTTAGATTGATGGTTTAGGTTTAGGGGTGAGTGTTAGGGTCAGGATTGGGGTTTGGTTTAGGGTTTGGATTAGGGTCTGGGTCAGGGTCAGAGTTAGGGGTTAGGTTTAGAGTTAGGGGCTAGGGTTACGGTTAAGTTTACGGTTATGGTAGGGTGAATGTTATGATTAGATTTAGGGTCAAGGCGAGGGTTGGGGTGAGGGTTAGGGTTAGTTTCGGGTAAGGTTGATGGTTTTGGTTAGCATTAGGGTTAGGATTAGGTGTTAGGGTTTGGTTTCAGCATTAGAGTTAGGGCTAGGCTTTGGCTTCAGCTAATGGCAGAGTTATGGTTAATGTTAGATTTAGGTTTAGGATTAGGGTCAGGTTTCAGGATTAGGCATAGGGTTTGGGTTTTGGCTACATTTTCAGTTAGTGTTTCAGTTATGGTCAGAAGTTAGCGTGGGACCAGCAGTTAGCGTAATGGCTATGTTGCTGGACTCCCATGTAGTTGACCGCGGTTTGAGTCCCGGACCCGGTGGCTTAAACTCACGCCGGGTGCATGTACATGCGTGCCCAAGATCCTGAGAGAATGGAGGATAAGGATTGCAGTGTGTCCATCCCCCCTGGGGGCTGATTTCTCTCTTTCTATCTCTCTGTCTCTCTCTGTCTGTCTGGCGAGTGCACACGCTCTATAGCGAAAAATCTCTCCAAAAAAAGAAGTTAGCATGAGGGTTAGTGTTTGAGGGTAAGGTTAGGGTTGGGTTCTGGTTACAGGGGGGTGAGTGTTAGGGTTTAATTTAGGTTTAGGGCGAGAGGTAGGGGTGATGGTTAGAGATAGGGCTTCCGTCTGGGCTAGGCTTAAGTTGGGGTGAATGGGTATGGTTACATTAAGGGGACAGGGTTAGGTTTAGTCGATAGGGACATGGTTACAGTTAGGATTAGGGTTATAGTAAATTTAGGGTTAGGGATAGTTTGTGGGTTAGGAGTAGGGGTGAGTGTTAGGGTCAGGGTTAAAGTTTGGGTTATGGTTTGGGTTAGGTTTATGGTCAAAGATAGGTGTTAGGTTAGGGGTTAGTGTTAGGGTTATGGTTATGGTTATGGTTATAGTTGGTTGAGTGTTATGGTTAGATTCAGCTCAGGGCTTGGGTAAGGGGTGAGAGTTAGGGATAGTTTTCAGGTTACGTTGAAGGTTCTCTTTAGCATTAAAGTTAGGGTTAGGTGTTAGAATTCGGTTTTGGCATTAGGGGTAGGGTTAGGCTTCAGCTTATAGCAAGGTTACAATTAGGGTTAGATTTAGGTTTAGGATAAGGTTCACGGGTGAGGATTAGGCTTACGGTTTAGGTTTGGGGACGGTTTCAGTTAGTGTTACAGTTAGGGTCAGTCGTTAGGGTTAAGTTGAGTGGTTAAGGCTAGAGTTTGGATTCGGATTCTGGTGATAGGAGGGTGATTGTTAGGGTTAAATTTAGGTTTAGGCAAGAGGTAGGGGTGAGGCTTAGGGTTACAGTTAGGGTCAGGGTTAACCCTACTGTAACCCTAATCCTAACCATTAGCCTATTGTCCAACCATAACCCTGACCCCTAAACCTAAAGGTCACCCTTCACCCCAACTGAAGCCTAGCCCGGACATTAACCCTAACCCTAACCTTCACCCTTACCCCCGTCCTAAACCTAAATTTAACCCTAACACTCACCAACCTGTTACCAGAACCAGAACCCTAACCCTAACCACTCACCCTAACCCTAACCCTAACACCTGGCCCTAAATGTAATACTAACCGAAACCATTGCCCAAACCAGAACACTAAACCTAATCCTCACCCCTAACCCTAATCCTAAACCTAAATCTATCCCTAACTGGAACGCTAACATAAGCCTAACCCTAATGCCAAAACTGAACCCTAATTCCTAAACCTTTCCGTAATCCTAAACAAAACTGCCAAACTGACTTGAAAACTAAACCTAACCCTCACCCCTAACCCTTGCTCTGATTCTAAATCTAATCATAACACTAACTCTACCATAACCCTAACCGTAATCCTAACCCAAGCCCCTAACCCTAAACCTATCACCTAACCCTGAACCTGAACCTGACCCTAACCCAAACCCTAACCAAAATCCCAACCCTGACACTCACCCCTAACCCTAACCCTCAATCTAACCCAAACCCTAACCTTACCATAACTCTAACAATAACACTGAGCCTATCCACCAACCCTAACCCTGACTCCTAAACCTAACGGTCACCCTTCACCCCAACTAAAGCTTAGCCCGAACACTAACACTAACCCAATCCCTCTCCCACACATCACCCTAAACCTAAATTTGACCCTAACACTCACCCTCCTATCACCAGAGCCCGAACCTAACCCTAGCCTTAAGCATTCAACCTAACCCTACCTACTGGCCCTAACTGTAACCCTAACTGAAACTGTCACCCAAACCCGAACCTTAAGCCTAATCCTCACCCCTGACCCTACTATTATTTCTAAATTGAACCCTAACAGCCTAACTGTAACCCTACGATAAGCCTAACCCTAACCGTAAGCATAACGCCAAAACCGAACCCTAACACCTAACCCTTACCCTAACGCTAAGCAAAACAGTCAACCTAACCTGAAAACTAACCATAACCCTCCCCCAAACCCACATCCTGACCCTAAATCTAACCATAACAATCACCCTACTGTCACCCGAAGTGTAACACTAACCCTAGCCCCTAACCCTAAACCTTACACCTAACTCTGTCCATGACCCAGAACCTAACCAAAATCCTAACCCAAACCCAAACCCTGACCCTAACACTCAACCCTAACGCTAACCCTCAATTGAACCTTACCCCTACTCTAACCCTCAATCTAACCTTACCCCTAACCCTACCGTAACCCTCACCCTAAAGTGTAACATTAACCCTAGCCCCTAACCCTAAACCTTACACCTAACTCTGTCCATGACCCAGAACCTAACCAAAATCCCAACCCAAACCCAAACCCTGACCCTAACACTCAACCCTAACGCTAACCCTCAATTGAACCTTACCCCTACTCTAACCCTCAATCTAACCTTACCCCTAACCCTACCGTAACCCTCACCCTTACCTTGACCCTATCGACCAACCCTAACACTGACCCCTAAACTTAATGGTCACTCTTCACCCCAAATAAAGCCTAGCCTGGACCCTAACACTAACCCTATCCCTCACCTCCAAGCCTCACCCTAAACCTAAATTTAACCCTAACACTCAACCTCCTGTCACCAGAACTTGAACCCTAAACCTAGCCCTAAGCATCCAACCTAACCCTAACTCCTGGCCCTAACTGTAACACTAACCGAAACCGTCACCCAAACCCGAACCCTACGCCTAATCCTCAACGCTGACGCTATTCCTAAACCTAAATCGAACCTTAACCATTATCAAACCGTAAGCCTAACCCTAACCTTAAGCCCAATGCTGAAACTGAACCCTAATGCCTAACCCTAACTGTGACGCTAACCAAAACCGTCAACCTAACTCGAAAACTAACAATAACCCTCACCCCTATCCATCGCCCTGACACTAAATCTAACCATAACACTCACCCTACCCTAACCCGAACCGTACCCCTAATCCTAGCACTAACTCTAAACCTCAACCCTAAACCAGACCCTGACCCCAACCCTAACCATAACCTTAACATAAACCCCAACCCTGAATCTAACATTCACCCCTAAACCTAACACTCAGTCTAAACCTACCCCTAAACCTATGGTAACCCTCATCCTAACACTGACACTATCGCCCAACCCTAACAATGATGCTTAAACCAAACGGTCATCCCTCAACCCCATTGAAGCTAAGCCCAGATCCTGACCCTAAAAATAACACTCACCCCTATCCCTCGCCCTAAACCTAAATTTAACCCTAACACTCACCCTCTTGTCACCAGAACCCAAACCCTAACTCTACCCCTAACCACTCAACCTAACCCTAACTCCTGGCCCTAACCATAACACTAAATGAAACCATCGCTGAAATATGAACCCTAAGCCTAATCTTCACCCCTAACCCTACTACTATTCCTAAATCGAACCCTAACCCCACAACCGTAACCCTACCATAAGCCTAACCCTAACCCTAAGCCTAAGGCCGATACCGAACCCTAACACCTAACCCTAACCATAACGCAACCAAAACCATCAAACTAACCCGAAAACTAACAATAACCCTCCCCCAACCCTCGCCATGACCCTAAATCTAACAATAATGCACACCCTACTGTCACCCAAACTGTAACACTAACCCTAGCCCCTAATCCTAAACCTCATTTCTAACCATGACCCTTACACAGACTTGAACCAAAACCCTAATCTAAACCCCAACCCTGACCCTTACACTCACCCTTAACTCTAACCTTCACTCTAACCCCTTGTCCTAAACCTAAATTTAACCCTAACACTAACCCTCATGTCACCAGAACCTGAATCCAAACCCTAGCCCTAACCACTTAACCTAACCCTAACTTCTGGCCCTAACCGTAACACTAAATGAAACCATCACCCAAACCCGAACCCTAATCCTAATCCTCACCCCTAACTCTACTGCTAAACCTAAATCAAACCATAACCGTAACCCTAACGTAAGCCTAACCCTAACCCTAACCCTAAGACTAATGCCAAAACCGAAGACTAATGCCAAAACCGAACCCTAATGCCTAACCCTAAATGTAACGGTAACCAAAACCATCAACATAACCCAAAAACTAACCCTTACCCTCATGCCTAACCTTCACCCTAACCCGAAATCTAACCATAACACTCACCATACTGTAACCCGAACCATAACCCTAACCCTAGTCACTAACCCTAAACCTTACCCCTAAACTTGACCTTGACCCCGACCCAAACCTGAACCCTAACCCAAACACCAACCATGACTCTAACACTCACTCCTAACCATACCCCTAACCCTAACATAACCCTTACCTTAACCGTGACCCTATCACCCAACCCTAACCCTTACCCCTAAACCTAAAGGTCCTCCTTCACCCCAACTGAAGCATATCTCTGACTCTGACCCTAACCCTTACCCTCTCCCATAACCCTCACCCTAAACATAAATTTAACCCAAACATCACCCTCTTTTCACCAGAACACAAATGCTAACCCTAGCCCTATGCACTCAACCTAACCCTAACTCCTGGCCCTAACTGTAGCACTAACCAAAACCGTCACCCAAACCCGAACCCTAAGCCTAATCTTCACTTCTGACCCTACTCCTAAAGCTAAATCGAACCCTAACTGTAACCCTACCGTAAGCCTAGCCCTAACTCTAAGACTAATGCCGAAATCAAACCCTAATGCCTAAACCTATGCGTAACGCTAACCAAAACAGTCTATCTAACCCAAAAACTAACCCTAACAATCACACCTAACCATCACCCTGAGCCTAAATCTAAACATAACACTCACCTTACTGTAAACCAAACCATAGCCCTAACCCTAACCCCTAGCCCTAAACCTCACCCCTAACCCTGTTCCCAACCCAAACCCAAACCCTAACCTGAACCCCAACCCTGACAGTATCACTCACCCCTAACCATAACCCTCTATCTAACCCTACCCCTAAACCTACTGTAACCCTCACCCTAACGCTGACCCTATAGACCAACCCTAACCCTGACCCCTAAACCTAATGGTCAGTCTTCACCCCGACTGAAGCCTAGCCCGGACACTGACCCTAACCCTAACCCTCACCCCTACCCTTCGCCCTTAACATAAATTTAAACCTAACACTCACCCTCCTGTCACCAGAACCCAAACCCTAACACTAGCTCTAACCACTCAGCTTAACCCAACAACTGGCCTTAAGCGTAGCACTAAGCAAAACCATCACCTAAACCCAAACCCTAAGCCTAATCCTCACTCCGGACCCTATCCTAAACCTAAATCAAACCGTAACCCTAACCCTACCGTAAGCCTAAACCTAACCCTAAGCCTAACACCGAAACCGAACCCTAACGTCTAACCCTAACCATAACGCAAACCAAAACCGTCATCCTAACCCAAAAACTAACACTAAGACTCACCCCAACCCTCGCCCTGATCCTAAATCTAACCATAAAACTCAACCTACTGTAACCCAATCTGTAACACTAACCCTTGCTCCTAACCCTAAAGCCTCACCCCTAACCCTAACCTGGACCCTGACCCGAACCCAAACACTAACCCAAATCCCAACCCTGACACTAACACTCACCCCTAATGCTAACCCTAAATCTACCCATACCCCTAAATCTACCATAACCCTCACCCTAACCCTGACCCTATCGCCCATCCCTAACCCAGACCCCTAAAACTAAAGGACAACCTTCTCCCAGACTGAAGCCTAGCCCGACCCTGACCCTAACCCTAACCCTCACCCCAACCCCTCGCCCTAAACCTAAATTTAACCAACACTCTCATCCTCCAGTCACCAGAACCTGAACCCTAACATTAGCCCTAACCACTCAACCTATCCCTAACAGCCCTAACAGTAACACTAACCAAAACTGTCGCCCAAACCTGAACCCTAAGCATAATCCACACCCCTGACCCTACTCCTAAACTTAAACAGAACCCTATCTGTAACCCTACTGTAAGCCTAACCCTAACCCAAAGCCTAACTCTGAAACCAAAGACTAACGCCTTACCCTAACCATAAAGTCAACCAAAACCATCAACCTAACCGGAAAACCCTAACCCTAACCCTCGCCCAGACCCTAAATCTAACCACAACACTCACCCTACCATAACCCGAACTGTAACCCAAACCCTAGCCCCTAATCCTAAACCTCACCCCTAACCCTGACCCTGGCCCCAATGCAAACCCAAACCCTAACCCAAATCACAACCCTGACCTTAACACTCAACTTTAACCATAACCCTCATCCTAACCATTCCCCTAACACTACCATAACGCTCACCCTAACACTGACCCTATTGCCCAACCCTAACCCTGACCCCTAAATCTAACAATTAGCCTTCACCCCGACTGAAGCCTTGCTCGGACCCTGAACATAACCCTAACCCTGACCCCTACCCTTCGCCCTAAACATAAATTTAACCTTAACAGTCACTCTCCTGTCAACAGAACCCGAACTCTAAGCCTAGCACTAACCATTCAACCTAACACTAACTCCTGGCACTAACCGTAACATTAACCGTAACCATCGTCCAAACCCAAAATCTAAGTCCAATCCTCACCCCTGACCCTAACACTTAACCTAAGTTGAACCCTAACTGTAACCCTACTGGAAACCTAACCCTAACACCGAAACTGAACCCTAATGCCTAAACCTACCCATAATGCTAAACAAAACCGTCTACCTAACCTGAAAATGAACATTAACCCTCACCCCTAACCCTCACCCTGACCCTAAATCTAACCATAACACTCACCCTACCATAACCAGAACCGTAACCCTAACCCTAGCCCCTAACCATAAACCTCACCACTAACCCTGACCCTACCCGAAATCAAACTCTAACCAAAACCCCAACCGTGACCCTAACACTCACCCTTAACCCTAACCCTCAATCTAAGCCTAACCCTAAGCCTACTTTAACCCACACCCTAACCCTGACCCATCACCCAACTGTAACCCTGACTCCTAAACCTAATGGTCAGATTTAACCCCAACTGAAGCCTAGCTTGGACCGTGACTCTAACTCTAACCCTCACCCCTACCCCTCACCCTAAACCTAAATTTAACCCTAAAACTCACCCTCTTGTCACCAGAACCAGAACCTTAACCCTAGTCCAAATCACTCAACCTAATCCTGACTCCTTGCCCTAACCGCAACACTAACCAAAACCATTGCCCAAACCCAAACCATAAGCCTAATACTCACCCCTGACTGTACTCCTAAACCAAAATCAAACCCTAACCATAACCCTACCGTTAGCCTAAACCTAACCTTAAGCATAATGCTGAAACAGATTCTTAATGACTAACCCTAACCATAACGCTAACCAAAACCGTCAACCTAACCCAAAAACTAACCCAAACCTCAGCCCTAACCCTAACCCTCACCCCTAACCCTAACCCCTAACCCCTAACCCTAAACCTCACCCCTAACCCTGTTCCCAACCCAAACCCAAACCCTAACCTGAACCCCAACCCTGACAGTATCACTCACCCCTAACCATAACCCTCTATCTAACCCTACCCCTAAACCTACTGTAACCCTCACCCTAACGCTGACCCTATAGACCAACCCTAACCCTGACCCCTAAACCTAATGGTCAGTCTTCACCCCGACTGAAGCCTAGCCCGGACACTGACCCTAACCCTAACCCTCACCCCTACCCTTCGCCCTTAACATAAATTTAAACCTAACACTCACCCTCCTGTCACCAGAACCCAAACCCTAACACTAGCTCTAACCACTCAGCTTAACCCAACAACTGGCCTTAAGCGTAGCACTAAGCAAAACCCTCACCTAAACCCAAACTCTAAGCCTAATCCTCACTCCTGACCCTACTCCTAAACCTAAATCAAACCGTAACCCTAACCCTACCATAACCCGAACTGCCGACCCGAACCCAAACCCTAACACAAACCCCAACCCTGAAACTAATGCTCATCCCTAACCCTAACCCTCAATCTAACCCTATGCCTAACCCTACCGTAACCTTCACCCTAATCCTGACCCTGTCGCACAACCCTAACCTTGACCCGTAAACCTAACGGTCAGCCTTCGTTCCGACTGAAGCCTAGCCCAGACCATGACCCTAACCCTAATCCTCACCCCTACACCCCGCCCTAAACCTAAATTTAACACTAACACTCACCCTCCTGCCATCAGAACCCACACCCAAACCCTAGCCCTAACCACTGAAACTAACACTAACTCCTGGAAATAACCATAACACTAACCAAAACTGTCTCCCAAACCCGAACCCTAAGCCTAATTGTCACCCCTAACCCTACTCCTAATCCTAAATCGAACGCTAACCATACTCCTACCATAAACCTAATCCTAACCCTAAGCCTAATGCCCAAACTGAACTCTAATGTCTAACCCTAAACATAACGCTAACCAAAATCGTCAACCTAACCCAAAAACTAGCCCTAACACTCACGCCTAACCCTCGCCCTAACCCTAAGTCTAACCATAATACTCATCCTACCATAACCCGAACTGTAACCCTAACCCTAGCCCCTAACTCTGACCCTGACCCGAACCCAAACCCTAACCCAAACCCCAACCCTGACACTAACACTCACCCCTAACCATAACCCTCAATCTAACCCTGCCCCTTACCCTATCATAACCCTCACCCTAACCCTGACACTATCGCCTCACCCTTACCCTGACCCCTAAACCTAATGGTCAGCCTTCACCCCAACTGAAGCCTAGCCCAGACCCTGACACTAACCCTAACCCTCACCCATACCCCTCGCCCTAAACCTAAATTTTACCCTAACATTCACCATCCTGTCACCAGAACCCAAACTCTAACCCTAGCTCTAACCACTCAGCCTAACCATACCTCCTGGCCCACACAGTAACACTAACCGAAACTGTCACCCTAACCCGAACCCTAAGCCTTATCCTTACACCTGACCCTACTCCTAAACCTAAATTGAACTATAACCGTAACCCTACCATAAGCCTAACTCTAACCTTAAGCCTAATGCTGAAACCGAACCCTCACGTAAAACCCTAGCTGCACCGCTAACCAAAACCATCAACCTAACCCGAATACTTACCGTAACCCTCACCCCTAAGCGTCCTCTTGACCCTAAATCTATCCATAACACTCACACTAACGTAACCCTAACCCTAGTCCCAATCCTAAACCTCACCCCTAACACTGATCCTGACCCTGAACCTAACCCAAACCCTAACCCAAACCCCAACCCTACCCTAACACTCACCCCTAACTCTAACCCTCAATCTAGCCCTACCCATAAAACTAACATAACCATCACCCTAACCTTGACTCTATCACCAAACCCTAATCCTGATCCCTAAACCTAAAGTTCAGTATTCACCCCGACTGAAGCCTAGCCCAGACCCTGTCTCTAACCCTAACTCTCACCCCTACCCCTTGCCCTAAACCTAAATTTAACCCACTCACTCACCCTCCTGTCACCAGAACCCAAACTCTAACCCTAGCCCTAACCACTCAACCTAACCCTATCTCCTGTCCCTAACTGTAACACTAACCAAAACCGTTGCCCAAACCCAAACCCTAAGCATAATCCTCATCCCTGACCCTACTGCTAAACCTAAATCGAACCACAACCATAACACTATCATAAGCCTAACTCTAACCCTAAGCCTAACGCCGAAATTGAACCCTCACGCCTCTCCCTAAACCTAACCGTCGCCTTGACCCTAAATCTATCCATAACACTCACCCTACCATAACCCGAACCGAAACCCTAACCCTAGTCCCTAACACTAAGCCCCACCTCTAACCCTGAACCTGATGCTGACCCTAAGCCAAACCCTAACCTAAACTCCAACTCTGAACCTAACACTCACCCTTAACCCTAACCCTCAATCTAACCCCACCCATAAAACAAATGTAATCCTCACCCTAACCCTGACCCCTAAACCTAACATTCAGCCTTCACCCCAAGTGAAGCCTAGCCCAGACCCTGACCCTAACACTAACCCTCTCCCCTACCCCTTGCCCTAAACTGAAATTTAACCCTAACACTCACCCTCCTGTCACCAGAACCCCAATCCTAACCCTAGCCCTTATCACTCAAACTAACCCTAACTCCTGGCCGTAACCGTAGCACAATCTGAAACCGTCGCCCCCAACCCAATCCCTAAGCCTAGTCTTCACCCCTGACCCTCCTAGTAAACCTAAATCGAACCCTAACCATAACCCTTCTGTAAGCCTAACCCTAAACCTAAGCCTAACGCAGAAATCGAACCATAATGCCTAAACCTAAACGTAATGCTAACCAAAACCGTCAGCCTAACCCAAAAACAACCCTAACCCTCACGCCTAACCCTCACCTTGACCCTAAATCTAACCATAACACTAACCCTATCATTACCCAAACCATAACCCTAACCCTCGCCCCAACCCTAAACCTCACCCTTAATCCTGACCCTGACCCAATCCTAACCCCAACCCCAACCCTGACCTTAAAACTCACTCCTAACTTTAACCCTCAAACTAACCATACCACTAACCCTATCATAATCCTCACACAAACCCTGACCCTATCGTCCAACTCTAACCCTGACTCCTAAACCTAATATTCAGCCTTCACCCCGACTGAAGTCTAACCCGGTTTTGGATTAGGGTTCCAGTTCTGGTGACAGGAGTGTGAGTGTTAGGGTTAAATTTAGGTTTAGGTCGAGGGGTAGGGGTGAGATTTAGTGTTAGGGTCTGGGTCCGAGCTAGGCTTCAGTCAGGGTGAAGGCTGACCATTAGGTTTACGGGTCAGGGTTAGGGTTGGGCAGTAGGGTCACAGTAAAGGTGAGGGTTACAGTAGGTTAAGGGGTAGGGTTAGATTGAGGGTTAGGGTTACGGGTGAGTGTTAGACTCAGGGTTGGGGTTTGGGTTCGGGTTTGTGTTAGGGTCGGGATCAGGGTCAGGGTCAGGGGTGAGGTTCAGGGTTAGGGGCTATGGTTAGGGCTATGGTTTGGTTTACGGCAGGGTGAGTGTTATGTTTAGATTTAGGGTCAGGACGAGGGTCAGGAGTGAGGGTTAGGGTTAGTTTTTTGGTCAGGTTGACAGTTTTGGTTAGCGTTAAGTTTAGGGTTAGGAGTTAGGGTTTGGTTTTGACGTTAGGCTTAGGGTTAGGGTTAGGCTTACTGTAGGGTTGCAGTTAGGGTTCGACTTAGGTTTAGGATTAGGGTCAGGGGTGAGCATTAGGCTAAGGGTTCGAGATTGGGCGATGGTTTGGGTTAGTCTTACAGTTTGGGCCTGGAGTTAGGGCTAGATTGAGTCGTTAGTGCTATGGTTAGGGTTTGGGTTCTGGTGACAGGAGGGTGAGTGTTAGGGTTCAAATTAAGTTTAGGATGAAGTGTATGAGTGGGTGTTAGGGTTAAGGTTAGGGTCCAGGCTAGCCTTCTGTCGTGGTGAATGGTAACCGTTAGGTGTAGGTGTCAGGGTTAAGGTAGGGGGATAGGGTCAGGTTTAGTGTGAGGGTTACGGTACAGTTAGGGTTAGGGTTAGATTGAGGGTTCCGGTTAGGGGTGAGTGTTAGGGTAAAGGTTGGGGTTTGGGTTAGGGTCAGTATCAGGGTCAGGGTTAGGTGTGAGGTTTAGAATTAGGGGCTGGGATTAGGGTTCAGTTCAGGATACGTTAGGGTGAGTGCTATGGTTAGAATTAGAGTCAGGGCAAGGGATATGGGTGAGGGTTAGGGTTAGTTTTGGGGCTAGGTTGACGGTTTTGGTAAGCATTACAGTCAGGTTTTGGTTTAGGCATTAGGCTTAGATTTAGGGTTAGGCTTACGGTAGGGTTACGGTTAGGGTTCAATTTATGTTTAGGATTAGGATCAGGGATGAGGATTAGGCTTAGGGTTCGGTTTGGGGCGATGGTTTGGGTTAGAGTTACAGTTAGGGCCGTGAGTTCGGGTTAGCTAGATTGGTTAGGACCAGGGTTAGGGTTTGGGTTCGGCTGACAGTAGTGTGAGTGTTAGGGTTAAATTTAGGTTTAGCATGAGGGGTAGGAGTGAGGGTTAGGTTAATGGTTAGGGTCTGGCCTAGGCTTGAGTCGGGGTGAATGTTCACCATTAGGTTTAGGGCTCAGGTTAGGGTTGGAAAATAGGGTCAGTGTTAGGGCGAGGGATCTGGTAGTGTTAGAGTTAGGGTTAGATTGAGGGTTAGGGTTAGGGGTGAGTGCTAGTGTCAGCATTGGGGTTTGGGTTAGGGTCAGTGTCAGTGTTTGGGGTGAAGTTAAGAGTTAAGGGCTAGGGTTACGGTTTTGGTTCCGGTTATGGTAGGGTGACTGTTATGGCTAGATTTAGGGTCAGGGTGAGCGTTAGGAGTGTGGTTTAGAGTTAGTTTTCATGTTAGGTTGACTATTTTGGTTAGCATTACGGTCAGGGTTAGGCACTGGGGTTCAGTTTCGGCGTTAGGCTTAGGGTTACAGTTAGGCTTATGATAGGGTTATGGTTAGTGTTCGGTTAGGATTTGGTTATGCTAGGTTAGGTTGGTTTACATTTAGGTGCGGTTAGGTTTAGGATTAGGGTCAGGGGTGAGGAGTAGTCTTAGGGTTAGGGTTTGGGTGATGATTTCCGTTAGTGTTATGGATAGGGCCGGGAGATAGGGATAGGTTGAGTGGTTAGAGCTAGGGTTAGAGTTCGGGTTCTGGTGACAGGAATGTGAGTGTTAGGGTTAAATGTAGGTTTAGGACGAGGGGTAGTGGTGAGGGTTAGGGTTAGGGTTCAAGTTAGGTTCAGTCAGGGTAACCATTAGTTTTAGGGGTCAGGGTTATGGTTGGGCGGTAGGGTCAGGTCTCAGGTGAGGGTTACGGTATGGTTAGGGTTAGCATTAGGGGTAGATTGACGGTTAGGGTTAGGGGTGAGTGTTAGGGTCAGGTTTGGGATTTGGGTTAGGGTTTGGGTTAGGGTCAGGGGCAGGGTTAGGGGTGACATAAAGGGTTAGGGGTAGGGTTAGGGTTATGGTTAGATTTAGGGTCAAGGCGAGGGTGAAGGGTGAGGGTTAGGGTTAGTTTTCGGGTTAGGTTGATAGTTTCATTTAGCGTTACATTCAGGTTTAGGCGTCAGGGTTCGGTTTCTGCATTAGGCTTAGGGTTAGGTTTAGGCTTACGGTAGGGTTAGAGTTAGGGTTCAATTTAGGTTTAGGATTAGGGCCAGGGTGAGTATTAGGCTTACGGTTCGGGTTTGGGCGACAGTTTGGGTTAGTGTTACAGTTAGGGCTGGGAGTTAGGGTTAGGTTGAGTGGTTAGAGCTAGGGTTAGGGTTCGGGTTCTCTTGACAGGAAGGTGAGTGTTAGGGTTCAATTTAAGTTAGGAAAGGGGTAGGACTGAGGGTTAGAGTTAAGGTTAGGGTCCGGGCTAGGCTTCAGTCGGGGTGAATGGTAACCATTAGGTTTAGGTGTCAGGGTTAAGGTAGGGGGATAGGGTCAGATTTAGTGTGAGGGTTACAGTAGAGTTAGGGTTAGGGTTAGATTGAGGGTTAGAGTTAGGGGTCAGTGTTAGGGTCATGGTTGGGGTTTGGGTTAGGGTTTGGGTTAGGATCAGTGTCAGGGTCAGGGTTAGGGGTGAGTTTTATGGTTAGGGGCTAGGGTTAGGGTTACAGTTTGGGTTACAATAGGGTGAGTGTTCTGGTTAGATTTTGGTTCAGGGCGAGGGTTAGGGGTGAGGGTTAGGGTTAGTTTTCGGGTTAGGTTGACAGTTTTGGTTAGCGTTACGGTCAGAGTTTGGTTTTGGCATTAGGCTTATGGTTAGGGTTAGGCTTACGGTAGGGTTATGGTTAGGGTTCGATTTAGGTTTAGGATTAGGATCAAGGATGAGGATTAGGCTTAGGGTTCAGGTTTGGGCGACGGATTGGGTTAGTGTTATGGTTTGGTCAGGACCTAAGGTTTGGTTGAGTGGTTAGGGCTAGTGTTAGGGTAAGGATTCTGCTGAAAGGTGGGTGAGTATTAGGGTTAAATTTAGTTTTAGCATGAAGGGTAGGAGTGAGGATTAGGGTTACAGTTAGGGTCCTGGCTTGGCGTCAGTCATGGTGAAGGGTGACCTTCGCTTTAGGGGTCAGGGTTAGGGTTGGGCGATATCATCAGGGTTAGGGTGAGGGATATGGTAGTGTTAGGGTTAGCTTTAGATTGAGGGTTAGGGTTAGGGGTGAGTGCCAGTGTCAGGGTTGGGGTTTGGGTTAGGGTTTGGGTTATGGTCAGGTCAGGGTTAGAGGTGAGGTTTAGGGTTAGGAACTAGGGTTAGGGTTAGAGTTTACGGATAGTTCTAGGGTTAGGGTTAGAGTTTACGGATAGTTCTAGGGTTAGGGTTAGGGGTGAGGGTTAGGGTTAGTTTTCGGGTTAGGTTGATGGTTTTGGTTAGCGTTACGGTCAGGGTTAGGCATTAGGGTCTGGTTTCGCCCTTAGGCTTAGGGTTATGGTTAGGCTTACGGTAGGGTTATGGTTAGGGTTTGATTTAGGTTTAGGATTTAGCTCATGGGTGGGGATTAGGCTTAGGGTTCGGGTTTGGGCGATGGTTTCTGTTAGTGTTACATTTAGGGCTGGGAGTTAGGATTAGGTTGAGTGGTTAAGGCTAGGGTTAGGGTTCGGGTTCTGGTGACAGGAGGGTGATTGTTAGGGTTAAATTTATTTTTAGGGCAATGGGTAGGGGAGAGGGTTAGGGTTAGGTTTAGGGTCCAGACTAGATTTCAGTAGGGATGGTGACCATTAGGTTTAGAGGTCAGGGTTAGGCTTTGGCAATAGGGTCATGTTTACGGTGAGGGTTATAGTAGGGTTAGGGTTAGGGTTAAATTTAAGTTAGGGTTCTGGGTGAGTGCTAGGGTCATGATTGGGGTTTGGGCTAGTGTTTAGGTTAGGGTCAGGTTCAGAGACAGTGTTAGAGATGAGGTTTATGGTAAGGGGCTAGGGTTAGGGTTATGGTTAGAATTAGGGTCAGTGCGAGGGTTAGGGGTGAGGGTTAGGGTTAGTTTTTGGGTTAGATTGACGGTTTTGGTTAGCATTACAGTTGGGGTTCGGTTTCAGCATTAGGCTTAGTTTAGGGTTACACTTATGGTAGGGTTACGGTTAGGGTTCAATTAAGGTTTAAATTAGAGTCAGGAGTGAGGAATAGGGTTAGAGTTCGTGCTTGGTCGACAGTTTCAGTTAGTGTTACGGATCATAAAAAGAGTTAAGGTTAGGTTGAGTGGTTAGGGCTAGGGCTAGGGTTTGGG
Organism: Tupaia belangeri chinensis; assembly: GCF_000334495.1. Taxonomy (NCBI): domain Eukaryota; kingdom Metazoa; phylum Chordata; class Mammalia; order Scandentia; family Tupaiidae; genus Tupaia; species Tupaia belangeri. The sequence continues at coordinate 4,363,317 of NW_006159716.1, forward strand.
TTCTGGTGACAGGAGGGTGATTGTTAGGGTTAAATTTAGGTTTAGCGTGAGGGGTAGGGGTGAGAGTTATGGTTAGGGTCAGGGTCTGTGCTTGGCTTCAGTCGGGGTGAAGGATGACCTTTAGGTTTAGGGGTCATGATTAGGGTTGGGCGATAGGGTCAGGGTTCATGTGAGGATTACGGTACATTTAGTGTTTTTGTTAGATTGAGGATTAGGGTAAGGAGTGAGTGTTAGTGTCAGGGTTGGGGTTTGGGTTAGGATTTGGTTTAGGATCAAACTCAGGTCAGGATTATGGTTTAGAATTAGGGTTAGGGGATATGGTTAGGGTTACAGTTAGGGTTACGGTAGGGTGAGTGTTATGGTTATATTTCTGGTGAGGGCAAAGGTGAGGGTGAGGGTTAGTTTTCGGGTTAGGTTGATGGTTTTGGTTAGAGTTATGGTTACAGTTAGGCGTTATGGTTCGGTTTCTTTTTTAGGTATAGGGTTAGTGTTAGGATTACATTAGGATTACAGTTAGGATTCTATTTAGGTTTAGGATTTGGGTCAGGGGTGAGGATTATGTTTAGGGTTCAGGTTTGGGCGATGGTTTCAGTTGTGTTATGGTTAGGGCCAGGAGTTAGGGTTAGGTTGAGTGGTTAGGGCTAGAGTTGGGGTTCGAGTTCTGGTGACAAGATGGTGAGTGTTAGGGTTAAATTTAAGTTTAGGGCGAGGGGTAGAGGTTAGGATTAGGGTTAGAGTTAGGGTGCAGGCTAGGCTTCAGTCAGGATGAAGGGTGACCATTAGGTTTACAGGTCAGAGTTAAGGCTGGGCGATAAGGTCAGGGTTATGGTGAGGATTATGGTAAGGTTAGGGTTATGGTTAGATTGAGGGTTAGGGTTAGGGTTATGGGTGAATGTTAGGGTCGGGGATGGGGTTTGAGTTAGGGTTTGCGTTAGGGTCAGGTTAAGGGTCAGAGTTAGGTGTGAGGTTTAGGTATGGGGCTAGGGTTGGGTTTATGGTTAGGGTTAAGGTAGGGTAAGTGTTATGGATAGATTTAGGGTCAGGGCGAGGATTAGGGGTGAGTCTTATGGTTAGTTTTCGGGTTAGGTTGATGGTTTTGGGCAGCGTTATATTCAGGTTTAGGCCTTAGGGTTCAGTTTTGGCCTTAGGCTTAGGGTTATGGTTAGGCGTATGGTAGGGTTACGGCAAGGGTTTGATTTAGGTTTAGGATTAGGATCAGGGGTGAAGATTAGGCTTAGGGTTCAAGTTTGGGTGATGGTTTCTGTGAATGTTACATTTAGGGCCGGGAGTTAAAGTTAGGTTGAGTGGTTAAGGCTAGTGCGAGGGTTCGGGTTCTGGTGACAGGAGGGTGAGTGTTAGGGTTAAATTTAGGTTTAGGGTGAGGGGGAGGGGTGAGAGTCAGTGTTAGTGTTAGGGTCCGGACTAGGCTTCAGTCGGTGTGAAGGGTGACTTTTAGGTTTAGGGGTCAGGGTTAGGGTTGGGCAGTACGGTCAGGGTTAGGGTGACAGTTACACTAGGGTAAGGGTTAGGGTTAGATTGAGGGTTAGGGTTAGGAGTGAGTGTTATAGTCAGGGTTGGAGTTTGGGTTAGGGTTTTGGTTAGAGACAGGGTCACAGTCATGGTCAGATTTAGAGGTTAGTTTTAGGGTTAGGGGCTAAGGTAAAGGTTATGGTTAAAGTTACGGTAGGGTGAGTGTTATGGTTAGATTTAGGGTCAGGGCAAGGGTTAGGTGTGAGGGTTAGGGTTAGTTTTCAGTTTAGGTTTACAGTTTTGGTTAGCGTTATGGTCAGGTTTAGGCATTAGGGTTCGATTTCAAAGTTATGCTTAGGGTTATGCTTAGGATAGGCTTTTGGTAGGGTTAAGGTTAGGGTTTGATTTATGTTTAGGATTAGGATCAGGGGTGAGGATTAGGCTTAGGGTTCGGTTTGGGCAAGGGTTTCGGTTAGTGTTACGGTTAGGGCCGGGAGTTTGGGCTAGGATGAGTGGTTAGGGCTAGGGTTAGGGTTCTGGTTCTGGTGACAGGAGAGTGTTACGGTTAAATTTAGGTTTAGGGCAAGGGGTAGGGGTGAGGTTTAGGGTTAGGTTTAGGGTCCAGTCTAGGCTTCAGTCGGGGTGAAGGGTGACCTTTAGGTTTAGGGGTCAGGGTTAGCATTGGGCGATAGTGTCAGGGTTAGGGTGAGGGTAAGGGTTAGGGTTAGATTGAGGGTCAGGGTTAGGGGTGAGTGTTAGAGAGTCAGCATTGGGCTTTGGGTTAGGGTTTCGGTTTGGATCAGGGTCAGGGTTAGGGGTGAGGTTTAGGGCTGTGGGCTAGGGTTAGGGTTACAATTCGTGTTATGCTAGGGTGAGTGTTTTGGTTAGATTTAGGGTAAGGGTGAGGGTTAGGTTAGTTTTGTGGTTAGGTTGACAGTTCTGGTTAGTGTTACGGTCAGGGTTAGGCTTCAGTGTTTAGGCCTTAGTGTTAGGTTTAGGGTTAGGCTTACAGTAGAGTTATGGTTAGGGTTCAATTTATGTTTAGGAGTAGTGTCAGGAGTGAGGATTAGGCTTAGGGTTCAGGTATGGGCCACGGATTCGTTTAGTGTTACAGTTAGGACCAGGAGTTAGGGTTTAGTTGAGTGGTTAGGGCTAGGGCTAGGGCTAGGGCTAGGGCTAGGGGGCCCGTTCTGGTGACAGGAGTGTGAATGTTAGGGTTAAATTTAGGTTTAGGGTGAGGGGTAGCTGTGTGGGTTAGGGTCTGGGCTAGGCTTCAGATGAGGTGAAGGGCAACCCTTAGGTTTATGGGTCAGGGTTAGGGTGGGGTGATAGGGTCAGGGACAGGGTGAGGGTTAGGGATAGGTTTAGATTGAGGGTTAGGGTTAGCAGTGAGTTTTAGGGTCAGGGTTGAGGTTTGGGTTAGGGTCAGGGTCAGGATTAGGTGTGAGGTTTAAGGTTAGAGGCTAGGGTTAGGATTACATTCAAGGTTACTGTAGAGTGAGTGTTATGGTTAGATTTAGGGTCAGGGAGAAGGTTAGGGGTGAGGGTTCAAGTTAGTTTCTGGGTTAGGTTGACGGTTTTGGTTAGTTTTACAGTCAGGGTTAGGCATTAGGGTTCGGTTTTGGTGTTAGGCTTAGGGTTGGGGGCTTATGGTAGGGTTATGGTTAGGGTTCGATTTAGGTTTAGGATTAGGGTCAGGGCTGAGGAAAAGGCTTAGGGTTCGGGTATGGGTGACAGTTTCGGTTAATGTTATGGTTAGGGCCATGATTTTGGGTTAGGTTGAGTGATTAGGGCTAGGGTTAGCGTTAGGGTTCTGGTGACAGCAGGGTGAGTGTTTGGGTTAAATTTAGGTTTAGGGTGAGGGGTAGCATTGAGGGTTATGGTTAGGGTTAGGTTCTGGACTAGGTTTCAGTCAGGATGAAGGGAAATCGTCAGGTTTAGGGGTCAGGGTTAGGGTTGGGCAATGGCATCAGGGTTAGGATGAGGGTTACGGTAGGGTTAAGGTTGGGGTTAGATTGAGGGATAGTTTTAGGGGTGAGTGTTAGGGTCACGGTTGGGGTTTGGGTTTTGTTAGGGTCAGGGTCTGTGTTAGGGTTGAGGTTTAGCATTAGGGGCTAGGGGTAATGTTACGGTTAGAGTTACATTAGGGTAAGTGTTTTGATTAGATTTAGGGTCAGGGCAAGGGTTAGGGGTTAGTGGTAGGGTTAATTTAAGGGTTAGTTTGACTATTTTGTTTAGCGTTACCGTCAGGGTTAGGCATTAGGTCTCGATTTTGGCCTTAGGGTTAGGGTTAGGGTTAGGCTTTTGGTAAGGTTATGGTTAGGGTTTGATTTAGGTTTAGAAGTAGGGTCAGGGTGAGGATTAGGCTTAGGGTTCGGGTTTGGGTGACATTTTCATTTAGTGTTATGGTTAGGGCCAGGAGTTAGGGTTAGGTTGATATGTTAGCCCTAGGGCTAGGTTTCAGGATCTGGTGACAGGAGGGTGAGTGTTAGGGTTAAATTTAGATTTAAGGCGATGGGTAGGGGTGAGGGTTAGGGTCAGGATTGGGGTTTGGCTTATTGTTTGGGTTAGAGCCATGGTCAGGGTCATGGTTAGGTGTGAGGGTTAGGTTTAGGGACTAGTGTTAGGTTTATGGTTAGGGATATGGTAGGGTGAGTGTTATGGTTAGATTTAGGGTCAGGATGAAGGTTAGGAGTGAGGGTTAGGTTTAGTTTTTGGGTTAGATTGATGATTTTGGTTAGCTTTATGGTTAGGGTTAGATGTTCGGGTTAGGTTTTGACCTTAGGGTTAGGGTTAGGCTTAAGGTAGGGTTATCGTTAGGGTTATATTTAGGTTTAGGATTATGGTCAGGGTGAGGGGTTAGGTTTAGGGTTAGGGGCTAGGGTTAAGGTTACAGATATGGTGATGGTAAGGTGAGTTTTATGGTTAGATTTAGGGTCAAGGAGAGGCTTAGGGGTGAGGTTTAGGGTTAGTTTCAGGTTAGGTTGAAGGTTTTGGTTAGCATTTCGGTTAGGGTTAGGCGTTATGGTTTGGTTACAGTGTAAAGGTTAGGGTTAGGATTACATTAGGGTTAGGGTTAGGGTTAGATTCAGGTTTAGGATTTGGGTCGGGGTGAGGATTAGTCTTAGGGTTTGGGTTTGGGCAGCATTTTCGGTTAGTGTTACAGTTATGGCTAGGAGTTAGGGTTGAGTTTAGTGGTTCGGGCTTGGGTTAAGGTTCGGGTACCGGTTACAGGAGGGTGAGTTTTAGGGTAGAATTTAGGTTTAGGGTGAGGGGTAGGGGTGAGGGTTAGGGTTTGGGTCCGGGCTAGGCTACAGTGGTGGTGAGGGGTTAAGTTTAGGTATAGGGGTCAGGGTTTGGGTTGGGCGACAAGGTCAGAGTTAGGATTAGGTTTACGATAGGCTTAGTGTTATGGTTAGATTGACCGTTAAGAGTAAGGCGTGAGTGTTAGGGTCTAGGTTCTGGTTTCGGTTAGGGTTTTGGTTTTGGTTTCGTTTAGGGTTATGGTCATGGTTATTGTTAGGTTTAGGGTTAGGGGCTATGTTTATGGTTAGGGTGACAGTAGGTTGAGTGTTATGGTGAGATTAAGGTCAGGGTGCGGGTTACGGGTGAGGGTTAGGGTTAGTTTTTGTGTTAGATTGATGGTTTTGGTTGGCATTACGGTTAGGTTTAGGTGTTAGGGTTCAGTTTTGGCATTAGGGTTAGGGTTAGGCTTACAGTAGGATTACGGATAGGGATAGAGTTAGGTTTAGGATTAGGGTCGGGGTGAGGATTAGACTTAGGGTTTGCGTTTGGGCTACAGTTTTGGTTAGTGTTCCGGTTATGGCCAGGAGTTAGGATTAGGTTTATAGGTTAGGACTGGCATTAGGGTTAGGGTTCTGGTTACAGGAGTGTGAGTGTTTGGGTTAAATTTAGGTTTAGGGCAAGGGGTAGGGGTGAGTGTTAGGGTTAGGGTTAGTGTCTGGGCTAGGCTTCAGATGGGGTGAGGGTTTACATTTAGGGTTAAGTGTCAGGGTGTATGTTGGGCGATAGGGTCAGGGTTAAGGTTAGGGTTACAGAAGGTTTAGTGTTAGGGTTAGATTGAGGATTAGGATTAGGGGTGAGTATTAGGGTCAGGGTTGGGGTTTGGGTTAGGGTTTGGGTTAGGGTTCTGGTCAGCTTTAGGGATTAGGTCTAGGTTTAGGGGCTAGACTTATGGTTACGGTTAGGGTGATGGTAGGTTGAGAGTTATGGTTAGATTTAGGGTCAGTGCCAGGGTTAGGGGTGAGGGTAGGGTTAGTTTTCAGGTTAGATTGATGGTTTTGTTTAGCATTATGGTTAGGGTCAGGAGGTTCAGATATATTTAGTGGTTAGGGCAGGGCTAGGGGTTCGGGTTATGGTCACAGGAAGGTTAGTTTTAGGGTTAAATTTAGGTTTAGTGTGACAGATGGGGTGATGTTCAGGGTTGGGGTTACGTGTAGGCTAGTCTTACGTCTGTGTCAAGGTTTACAGTTAGGTTTCAAGGTCAGGGTTAGGGTTAGGCAATAGGGTCAGGGTTTTGTTTAGGGTTACAGTAGGGTTAGGGTTAGGCTTAGATTGAAAGTAAGGGTTAGGGGTGAGAGTTCGCGTCAAGGTTGGGGTTGGGGTTATGGTTTGGCTTAGGGTTCTGTTCAGGGTTAGGGGTTAGGTTGAGGGTTAGAGGTTAGGGTTAGAGTTACGGTTAGATTTATAATAAGGTTATGTTTACTTTTAGGTCATGGCTAGGTTTAGGGGTGAGGGTTAGTGTTAGTTTTCAGGTTAAGTTTACGGTTTTGGTTAGCGTTACAGTGAGGGTTAGGTGTTAGGGTTTGGTTTCAGCGTTAGGGTTAAGGTTAGAGTTAGGCTTATGGTGGGGAACAGTAAGGGTTATATTTAGGTTTAGGATTAGGACCAGGGGTGAAAATTAGGCTTATGGTTTGATTTGGGCTAATATTTCATTTAGGTTTACAGTTACAGTCAGGAGTTAGGGTTAGGTTTAGTGTTTAGGGCTAGGGTTAGGGTTTGGGTTCGGGTTACAGGAGGGTGAGTGTTAGGGTTAAATTTAGGTTTGGGGCGAGGGGTAGGGAAGAGGGTTAGGGTTAGGGTTAGTGTCCGGGATAGGCTTAAGTGTGGGTGAGGGGTTACAGTTAGGTTTAAGGGTCAGGGTTAGGGTTGGGCGATAGGTTCAGGGTTATTGTTAGGGTTATATTGAAGGTTAGGGTTAGGGGTGAGTGTTATGTTCAGAGTTGGGGTTTGGGTTAAGGCTTGGATTAGGGTTCTGATCTTGTTTAGGTGTCAGGTTCATGGTTAGGGGTTAGTGTTTGGGTTATGGTTATGGTTACAATAGGGTGAGTGTTATAGTTAGATTTAGGGTCAGGGCTAGGGTTAGGTGTGAGGGTTAGAGTTAGTTTTCGGGTTAGGTTGACGGTTTTTGTTAGCGTTACCATGAGGTTCAGGTGTTAAATTTTCGGTTTCAGCATTAGGGTTATGGTTAGGGCTAAGCTTACGGTAGGGTTACGGTTAGGGTTAGATTTAGGTTTAGGATTAGGGCCAGGGGTGAGGATTAGGTTTAGGGTTATGGTTTGGACTACAGTTTTGGTTAGTTTTTATGTTGGGCGATAGGGTCAGGGTTAAGGTTAGGGTTACAGAAGTTTTAGTGATAGGGTTAGATTGAGGATTAGGATTAGGGGTGAGTATTAGGGTCAGGGTTGGGGTTTGGGTTAGGGTTTGGGTTAGGGTTCTGGTCAGCTTTAGGGATTAGGTCTAGGTTTAGGGGCTAGACTTATGGTTACGGTTAGGGTGATGGTAGGTTGAGAGTTATGGTTAGATTTAGGGTCAGTGCCAGGGTTAGGGGTGAGGGTAGGGTTAGTTTTCAGGTTAGATTGATGGTTTTGTTTAGCATTATGGTTAGGGTCAGGAGGTTCAGATATATTTAGTGGTTAGGGCTAGGGATAAGGTTCGGGTTATGGTCACAGGAAGGTTAGTTTTAGGGTTAAATTTAGGTTTAGTGTGACAGATGGGGTGATGTTCAGGGTTAGGGTTACGTGTAGGCTAGTCTTACGTCTGTGTCAAGGTTTACAGTTAGGTTTCAAGGTCAGGGTTAGGGTTAGGCAATAGGGTCAGGGTTTTGTTTAGGGTTACAGTAGGGTTAGGGTTAGGCTTAGATTGAAAGTAAGGGTTAGGGGTGAGAGTTCGCGTCAAGGTTGGGGTTGGGGTTATGGTTTGGCTTAGGGTTCTGTTCAGGGTTAGGGGTTAGGTTGAGGGTTAGAGGTTAGGGTTAGAGTTACGGTTAGATTTATAATAAGGTTATGTTTACTTTTAGGTCATGGCTAGGTTTAGGGGTGAGGGTTAGTGTTAGTTTTCAGGTTAAGTTTACGGTTTTGGTTAGCGTTACAGTGAGGGTTAGGTGTTAGGGTTTGGTTTCAGCGTTAGGGTTAAGGTTAGAGTTAGGCTTATGGTGGGGAACAGTAAGGGTTATATTTAGGTTTAGGATTAGGACCAGGGGTGAAAATTAGGCTTATGGTTTGATTTGGGCTAATATTTCATTTAGGTTTACAGTTACAGTCAGGAGTTAGGGTTAGGTTTAGTGTTTAGGGCTAGGGTTAGGGTTTGGGTTCGGGTTACAGGAGGGTGAGTGTTAGGGTTAAATTTAGGTTTGGGGCGAGGGGTAGGGAAGAGGGTTAGGGTTAGGGTTAGTGTCCGGGATAGGCTTAAGTGTGGGTGAGGGGTTACAGTTAGGTTTAAGGGTCAGGGTTAGGGTTGGGCGATAGGTTCAGGGTTATTGTTAGGGTTATATTGAAGGTTAGGGTTAGGGGTGAGTGTTATGTTCAGAGTTGGGGTTTGGGTTAAGGCTTGGATTAGGGTTCTGATCTTGTTTAGGTGTCAGGTTCATGGTTAGGGGTTAGTGTTTGGGTTATGGTTATGGTTACAATAGGGTGAGTGTTATAGTTAGATTTAGGGTCAGGGCTAGGGTTAGGTGTGAGGGTTAGAGTTAGTTTTCGGGTTAGGTTGACGGTTTTTGTTAGCGTTACCATGAGGTTCAGGTGTTAAATTTTCGGTTTCAGCATTAGGGTTATGGTTAGGGCTAAGCTTACGGTAGGGTTACGGTTAGGGTTAGATTTAGGTTTAGGATTAGGGCCAGGGGTGAGGATTAGGTTTAGGGTTATGGTTTGGACTACAGTTTTGGTTAGTTTTACGGTTATGTTCAGGAGTTAGGGTTGGGTTTGGTGGCTAGGGCTCGGGTTCGAGTTCGTTTTATGGTTATAGGAGGGTTAGTGTTAGAGTTAAATTCAGGTTTAGTGCGAAGGGTAGGGGTGAGGGTTAGGGTTACGTTTAGGGTGACAGTAGGGTGAGTGTTATGTTTAGATTAAGGGTCAGGGCTAGGGATAGGGTGAGAGTTTGGGTTAGTCTTTGAGTCCAGACTAGGCTTTAGTGGTGGTGATGGTTTTTAGTTAGGTTTAGGAGTCAGGGTTAGGGTTGGGCTATAGTGTCAGTGTTAGGGTTAGGGTTATGATAGGCTTAGGTTTAGGGTTAGATTGAGGGTTAGGGTTAGGGGTGAGTGTTAGGGTCAGGATTGTGGTTTGGGTTAGGGTTTCGGTTAAGGTTATGGTCAGGGTTAGGGAGTAGGTTTAGGGTTAGGGGCTAGGATTAGCGTTTCAATCAGGGTTACAGTAGAGTGAGTGTTATGTTTAGTCATAGGGACAGAGAGAGAGTTAGTGGTGAGGATTATAGTCAGTTTTCAGGTTAGGTTGTCGGTTTTGGTTAGCGTTATGGTTAGGGTTAGATGTTCGGGTTTGGTTTTGGCGTTAGGGTTGGGGTTAGGTTTAGGTTTAAGGTAGGGTTACAGTTAGGGTTAGATTTAGGTTTAGGGTTGGGGCAGGGGTGAGGATTTGGCTTAGGGTTTGAGGTTGGGCTACAGTTTCGATTAGTGTTACGGTTAGAGCCAGGAGATAGGGTTAGGTTTAGTGGTTAGGTCTAGGGTTAGGGTTCAGGTTCTGGTTACAGTTGTGTGACTGTTAGGGTTAAATTTAGGTTTAGGGAAAAGGGTAGGAGAGAGGATTAGGGTTAAGGTCCAGGCTAGGCTTAAGTGGGGGTTAAGGTTTACGGTTAGGTTCAGGGGTCAGAGTGAGGGTTGGGCTATAGGTTCAGGGTTAGGGTTAGGGTTATGGTAGGCTTAGTTTTAGGGTTAGATATAGGGTAAGGGTTAGGGTTGAGTTTTAGGGTCAGGGCTAGGTTTTGGGTTAGGGTTTGGGTTAGGGTTATGATCAGGTTTAGGGGTTATGTTTAAGGTTAGGGGCTAGGGTTAGGGTTAGGGTTATGGTAGGCTTAGTTTTAGGGTTAGATATAGGGTAAGGGTTAGGGTTGAGTTTTAGGGTCAGGGCTAGGTTTTGGGTTAGGGTTTGGGTTAGGGTTATGATCAGGTTTAGGGGTTATGTTTAAGGTTAGGGGCTAGGGTTAGTGTTACAGTTACAGTGACGACAATTTGAGTGTTATGGTTAGATTTAGGGTCAGGGCGAGGGTTAGTGGTGAGGTCTAGGGTCAGTCTTAGGGTTAGGTTGATAGGTTTTTTTACCGTTATGATTAGAGTTAGGCATTAGGATTCGGTTTCGGTGTTACAGTTGGGTTTATGGTTAGGGTTACAATTAGGGTTAGATTTAGGTTTAGGATTAGGGTTGGGGTGAGGATTAGGCCTAGGGTTCCAGTTTGGGCTATGGTTTCGGTTAGTGTTACGGTTAGGGTCAAGAGTAATTGTTAGCTTCAGTGGTTAGGGCTAGGGTTAGGGTTTGGGTTCTGGTTGCAGGAGGGTGTGTGTGAGGGTTAAATTTAAAGTGAGGGGTAAGGGTGAGGGTGAGGGTTAGAGTTAGGGTCTGGGCTAGGCTTCAGTGGGAGTGAGGGGTTACAGTTAGTTTTAGGGGTCAGGATGAGCATTGGGCAATAAGGTGACATCAGGTTTAGGGTTACAGTAGGCTTAGGGTTAGGGTTAGATTGAGGGTTAGTGTTAGGGGTGAGTGTTAGGGTCAGGGTTGGGGTTTGGGTTAAGGTTTGGGTTAGGGTTATTGTCAGGGTTGTGGGTTAGGTTTAGTGTTTGGGGCTAGGGCTAGGTTTACGGTTTGGGTATCGGTAGGATAAGTGTTATGTTTACATTTAGTGTTTGAACATGGGATGGGGTGAGGGTTTGGGTTAGTTGTCAGTTTAGGATGATGGTTTTGATTAGTGCTATGATTAGGGTTAGGTATTCAGGTTCGGTTTCGGGGTTAGGGTTAGGGATAGGCTTACGGTAGGGTTACGGTTAGGGTTAGATTTCAATTTAGCATTATGGACTGAGGTGAGGATTAGGCTTAGGTTTCGAGTTTGGGCTACGGTTTCAGTTAGTGTTAGCGTAAGGGCCAGGAGTTAGGGTTAGGTATAGTGATTAGGGCTAGGGTTAGGTTTCAGTTTCTGGTTAGTAGGAGGGTGAGTGTTAGGGTTAAATTTAGGTTTAGTGTGAGGGGTAAAGATGAGGGTTAGGGTTAGTGTAAGGGTCTGGACTAGACTTCATTCAGGCTGAGGGTTTCCGGTTAGGTTTAGGGCTCAAGGTTAGGATTGGGCGACAGGGTCAGGGTTAGGGTTATGGTTACGGTAGGCTTAGGGTTAGGGATAGATTGAAGGTTAGGGTTAGGGGTGAGTGTTAGGGTCAGGGTTGGGATTTGGGTTAGGGTTTGGTTTAAGGTTCTGGTCAGGGTTAGGTGTTAGTTTTAGGGTTAGGGGCTAGGGTTAGGTTTATGGTTAGGGTGATGGTAGGGTGAGTGTTATGGTTAGATTTAAGGTCAGGACGTGGGTTAGGGGCGAGGGTTAGGGTTAGTTTTCAGGTTAGGTTGACGGTTTTGGGTAGCGTTATGGTTAGGGTTGGTGTTCAGGTTCATTTTCAGCGTTAAGGTTAGGGTTAGCCTTACGGTAGGGTTACTGTTAGGGTTACATTTAGGTTTAGGACTAGGGTAAGGGGTGAGGATTAGGCTTAGGTTTTGGGTTTGGGCTACTGGCTACCATTTCAGTTAGTGTTACAGTTAGGGCCAGGAGTTAAGGTTCAGTTTAGTGGTTAGGGCTCGGGATAGGTTTCAGTTTCTGGTTACAGGCAGATGAGTGTTAGGGTTAAATTTAGGTTTAGGGTGAGGAGTAGGAGTGAGGGTTAGGGTTAGTTTTAGGGTCCATGCTAGGTTTCAGTAGGGCTGAGGGGTTTCAGTTAGGTTTATGGCTCAAGGTTAGGTTTTGGAGATAGGGTCAGTGTTAGGGGTAGGGTTAGGGTAGGATTAGGATTAGGGTTAGATTGAGGGTTAGGGTTAGGGGTGAGTGTTAGGGTCAAGGTTGGGGTTTGGGTTAGGGTTTGGGTTAGGTTTCTGGTAGGGTTAGGGGGTAAGGTACTGTTTATTTTAGTGTTATGGTGAGGGCCAGAAGGTAATGTTAGGTTTAGTGGTTAGGGCTAGGGTTAGGTTTCGGGTACTGCTTACAGGAGAGTGAGTGTTAGGTTTAAATTGAGGTTTAGGGCGAGGGGTAGAGGTGAGAGTTAGGGTTAGGGCTATGGTCCGGGCTAGGCTTCTTTGGGGGTGAGGCATTTCAGTTAGGTTTAGGGGTCAGGGTAATTGTTGGGTGATATGGTCAGTATTAGGTTTAGGGTTATGGTAGGCTTAGGTTTAGAGTTAGATTGAGGGCTAGGGTCAGTGGTGTGTGTCAGGGTCAGGGTTGTGATTTGGATTAGGATTTTGGTTAGGGTTATGGTCAGGGTTAGGGGTTAGGTTTAGGATTAGGAGCTAAGGTTAAGGTTATGATTAGGGTGATGGTAGGGTGAGTGTTATGGTTACATTTAGGGTCAGTGTTAGGTTGAAGGTTTGGTTAGTGTTACAGTTAAGTGTTAGGGTACATTTTTGGCCTTACCATAAGGATTAGGGTTAAGCTTACAATAGAGTTACGGGTAGGGTATACTTAGGTTTACAATTAGGGTAAGGGGTGAGGGTTAGGCTTAGGGTTCGGATTTGGGCTACGGTTTTGGTTAGTGTTATGGCTGGGGACAGGAGTTAGGGATAGGTTTAGTGGTTAGGGCTAGGGTTAGGATTTGGGTTCTGGCTACAGGGGGGTGAGTGTTAGGGTTAAGTTTAGGTTTAGGGTGAGGGTTAGGGGTCAGGGTTAGGGTCAGAGTCTGGGCTAAGCTTCAGTGAAGGTGAGGGGTTACAGTTAGGTTTAGGGGTCAGGGATAGGGTTGGGCAATAGGGTCAGGGTTAGGATGAGGGTTACGGTAGAGTTAGGATTAGGGTTAGATTGAGGGTTAGGGTTAGGGGTGAGTGTTATGGTCAGAGTTGGTGTCTCGGTTAGGGTTTGGGTTAGGGTTATGGTCAGGGTTAGGGGTTAGGGTTGAGGGTTAGGGGATAGGGTTAGGGTTACAGTTAGGGTGACAGTAGGGTGAGTGTTATGGTTAGATTTAGGGTCAGGGTGAGGGTTAGGATTAGTTTTCAGGTTAGCTTGGCAGTTTTTGTTAGGTTTAGGGTTATGGTAGGCTTAGATTGAGGCTTGGGTTTAGGGGTGATTGTTAGGGTCAGGGTTGGGGATTGGGTTAGGGTTTGGCTTAGGGTTCTGGTCATGGTTAGGGTTTAGGTTTAAGGGTAGGGCTAGGCTTAGCTTTATGGTTATGGTGACGGTACGTTGAGTGTTATGGTTAGATTTAGGGTCAGGGCGAGGGTTAAGGGTGAGGGTTTGGGTTAGTTTTCGGGCTAACTTGACGGTTTTGGTTAGCTTACAGTTAGAGTTAGGTGTTCGGGTTCGGTTTCATTGTTAGGTTTATGCTTAGGGATAGATTTAGGATTAGGATTAGGGTCAGGTGTGAGGATTAGGTTTAGAGTTCCAGTTTGGGGTATGTTTTTGGTTAGTGTTATGGTTAAGGCCAAGAATTAGGGTTAGGTTTAGTGGTTAGGGCTAGGGTTAGGATTCAGGTTCTGGTTACAGGAGGGTGTGTGTTAGGGTTAAATTTAGGTTTAGGGCGAGGGGTTGGGATGAGGGTTAGGGTTATGGTTAGGGTCCGGGCTAGGCTTCAGTGGGAGGGTGAGAGGTTAGTGTTAGGATTAGGGGTCAGGGTAAGGGTTGGGCAATAGGATCAGGGATAGGTTTAGGGTTACGGTAAGCTTAGGGTTAGGGTTAGATTGAGGGTTAGGGCTAGGGGTGAGTGTTAGGGTCAGGGTTGGTGTCTGGGTTTGGGTTTAGGTTAGGGTTATGATCAGGGTTAGGGGTTAGGTTTAGGGATAGGTGCTAGCGTTTGGGTTACATTTAGAGTGACGATAGGTTGAGGGTTATGGTTAGATTTAGGATCAGGGTGAGGGTTAGGGGTCAGGGTTAGGGTTAGTTTTGGGGTTGACTTGACGGTTTTGGTTAGAGTTACAGTTAGGATTAGGCATTAGGGTTTATTTACAGCTTTAGTGTTCGGATTAGGGTTAGGCTTATGGTAGGTTTATTGTTAGGGTTATATTTAGGTTGAGTATTAGGGCTATGTGTAAGATTTAGGCTTAATGTTCGGGTTTGGTTTACGGTTTTGGTTAGTGTTACAGTTAGGACCAGGAGTTAGGTTAGGCTTAGTGGTTAGGGATAGGGTTAGGGTTTGGGTTCTGTTTACAGGAGTGTTAGTGTTAGGGTTAAATTTAGGTTTAGAGTGAGGGGTAGGGGTAAGGTTAAGATTAGGGTCCGGGTTAAGCTTAAGTCTGGGTGAAGGGTTACATTTAGGTTTAGGGGTTAGGGTTGGGCAATAGGGTCGTGGTTAATGTTAGGGTTATGGTAAGATTAGCATTAGGGTTAGGGTTAGGGTTAGGGGTATTAGGGTCATGGTTAGGGTTTGGGTTATGGTTTGGGTTAGGGTTCTGGTCAGGGTTAGAGGTTAGGTTGAGGGTTAGGGGTTAGGGTTAGTGTTAGGGTTAGGGTTACAGTAGATTGAGTGTTATGGTTAGATTTACGGTCATGGCTAGGGTTAGGGGTGAGGGTTAGAGTTAGTTTTGGGGTTATGTTGATGGTTTTAGTTAGCATTACGGTGTGGGTTAAGTGTTAGGGTTCAGTTTCGGTATTAGGGTGAAGATTAGGCTTATGGTAGGGTTATAGTTAGGGTTAGATTTAGGTTTAGGATTAGGGCCAGGGCTGAGTATTAGGCTTTGGGTTCGGGTTTGGGCTACCCTTTCGGCTAGTGTTACATTAATGGCCAGGAGTTAGGGTTAGATTTAGTGGTTAGGGCTAGGGTTAGGGTTTGGATTATGGCTACAGGAGGGTTAGTGTTAGGGTTAAATTTAGGTTTAGGGTGAGGTATAGGGGTGAGGGTTATGGTTAGGGTTAGGTTCTGGGCTAGGCTTAAGTCTGGGTGAAGGGTTATGTTTAGGTTTATGGGTCAGGCTTAGGGTTGGGTGATAGGGTCAGGCTTAAGGTTAGGTTTACAGTAGGGTTAGGGCTAGGCTTAGACTGAGGATTAGGCTTAGTGGTGAGTGTATGTGTCAGTGTTTGGGTTTCGGTTATTGTTTGACTTATGTTTCTGGTCAGGGTTAGGGGTTAGGTTGAGCGTTAGTGGTTAGGGTTAGTGTTATGATTACGGTTATGGTAGTGTGAGTGTTATAGCAAGATTTAGGGCCAGGGCCAGGGTTATGAGTGAGGGTTAGGGTTAGTTTTCAGGTTAGGTTGATGGTTTTTTGTAACCATAATGATGAGGTTTAGGTGTTAGGGTTCGTTTGCAGCATTAGGGTTAAGGTTAGGCTTATGGTAGGGCTATGGTTAGGGTTAGGTTTCAGTTTAGGATTAGGGCCAGGGGTGAGGACTAGGCTTAGGGATCGGGTTTGGCATACAGTTTTGGTTAATGTTACGGTTACAGTCAGGATTTAGGGTTAGGTTTATTGGTTAGGTCTAGGGTTAGGGTTCAGGTTATGGTTACAAGAGAATTAGTGTTAGGTTTAAATTTAGGTTTAGGGTGAGAATTAGGGGTGATGGTTAGGTTTAGGGTTAGGGTGTGAGGGTTAGGGTTAGGTTCAGAGTTAGGCTTATCTTTCGGGTTACAGTAGGGTGAGTGTTATGGTTAGATTTAGAGTCAGGGCTAGGGATAGGTGTGAGGGTTAGGGTTAGTTTTTGGGTTAGGTTGACAGTTTTGGTTAGCGATATGTTTAGAGTTAGTTGTTAGGGTTCGGTTACAGTGTTAGAGTTAGGGTTTATGGTTAGGGTTTGGGTTAGGGTTAGAGGTTAGGATTAGGGTTAGTGTTATGGGTTAGGGTTAGGTTTAGGGTCAGGGGTTAGGGTTAGGTTTAGGGTCAGGGGTTAGGGTTATGGTTTGGGTTTAGGATTAGGGTTATGGTTAGGGTAAGGGTTAGAGGGTTAGGGTTAGGGGTTTGGGGTTAGGGTTAGGTTTAGGGTTAAGTTTACAGTTAGGGTTTGGATTTAGGGTTAGGGTTAGGGTTAGAGGGTTAGGGTTAGGGGTTTGGGGTTAGGGTTAGGTTTAGGGTTAAGTTTAGGGTTAGGGTTAGGTTTATGTTAGTGTTTAGTGTTAGGGTTACGGTTAAGGTTACATTAACTTTTATGGTTAGAATTAGGGTAATGTTAAGTTTAGAGATAAGGTTTCCTCTTAGAGATAGTGTTAGGTTTGGGTTAGCTTTTGTTTGGGGTTAGGTTTATGGATAGTGATATGTTTAAGTTTAGAGTTAGGTTAAAATTTAGGATTAGGGTTAGGTTTGGAGTTGGGGTTAGGTTTAGAGTTAGGGTTATGGTTAAGTTATCATATAAGGCTCAGAATAGGATTAGAGTTAGTGTTTTAATTAGGTTTAGAGTCAAGTTTAGGATAGGATTAAGGGTTACGCAAGGTTTAGTGTCAGGCTTGAGATTAGACTTAGTGTTAAGTTTGGGGTGGAGGTTAGGGTTTATTTTAGGGTTAGGGTTTAGAGCTTGGGTTAGGTTTAGGGCTAATGTTTGGGTTAGCTTTGGGTTTAGGGTAAAGGTTAGGGTTACGTTAGGTTTTTGACTGAGGGTTATTGTAAGGTGAGGTTTAGAGTTAGGGTTCAGCTTGTGGTTTCGGGTTAAGTTAGGGTTTTGAATTAATGTTAGGGTTAGAGTAGAGTTAGGTTAAACGTTTTAGTGAGGGTTATGGTTAGGGTTCCGGTTCTGATTATGTTAGGGATAAGGGCGAGGTTTAGGTTTAGGGATTTCAATAAGATTAGGGTTAGGTTTAGGGTTCGGTTTATGCTTGAGATTATGGTGAGGTTTGGGATTTAGCTAATGTTTAGAGCCAGGGTTATGATTAGGGTTTGGGTTTTCATTAAGGTTTGGGCTAGGTTATGGACTAAGTGTAGGTTGTTAGGGCTAGGTTAGGTTTAGGGTTAGGTTAATGTTTAGTGTTAGGGTTAGAGTTGGTGTTAGATTAAGGGTTATGGTTAGGGTTAGGGTAATGATAAGTATAGAGATAAGGTTTACTCTTAGAGGTAGTGTTAGTTTTGGGCTAGGTTAGGTTTGGGGTTAGGTTTATGGATGGGTTTTGTTTAGGGTTAGGGTTAGGTTAAAATTTAGGGTTAGGGTTAGGGTTGGAAACAGGGTTAGGGTTATGGCTAATTTATGGTCTAAGGCTTGGAATAGGATTAGGGTTAGTGTTCTCATTAGGTTTAGGGTCAAGGTTAGGATAGGATTAAGGGTTAGGCAAGGGTTAGGGTTAGGCTTGAGGTTAGAGTTAGGGTTAGGTTTAGGGTTGAAGTTAGGGTTAGTCTTAGAGTTAGGTTAGGGTTTAGAGCTTGGCTTAGGTTTAGGGTTAACGTTTTAATTAAGGTTTGGGTTAGCTTAGCATTTACGGTACTGGATAGGGTTATGTTAGCATTTTGGCTGAGAGTAAGGGTAAGGTGAGGTTCAGAGTTGGGGTTCATGGTTAGGTTTATGGTTAAGTTAGGGTTTTGAATTAGTGTTAGGGTTACATTAGAGTTAGGTTAAACATTTTGGTGAGGGTTATGGTTAGGGTTCCGGTTATCATTAGGTTAGGGATTAGGGCGAGGTGTAAATTTAGGGATTTCAATAGAATTAGGGTTAGGGTTATGGTTAGATTTGGGGTTGAGATTATGGTGAGGTTTAGGGTTTGGCTAGTCTTTAGAGCCCGGGTTAGGATTAGGGTCAGGGTTTTCGTTAAGGTTTGGGCTAGGTGATGGATTAAGTGTAGGGTTAGGGTTAGCTTAGGTTTAGATTTAGGTTTGTGTTTTGTGTTAGGATTAGAGTTGGTGTTAGATTAAGGATTACAGTTAGGGTTAGGGTAATGTTAAGTTTAGAGATAAGGTTTACTCTTAGAGGTAGTGTTAGGTTTTGGTTAGGTTAGGTTTGGGGTTAGGTTTATGGATGGGTTTTTGTTAGGGTTAGGTTAAAATTTAGGGTTAGGTTTAGGGTTAGGGTTTGAAATGGGGTTAGGTTTAGAGTTAGGGTTATGGTCAATTTACGGTCTAAGGCTCAGAATTGGATGAGGGTTAATATTTTCATTAGGTTTAGGGTCAAGGTTAGGATAGGATTAAGGGTGTGGCTAGGTTTAGGTTTAGGTTTGATTTTTAGAGTTAGGGTTAGGTTTAAGGTGGAGGTTATGGCTTGTTTTAGGGTTAGGTTAGGGTTCAGAGCCTGGGTTAGGTTCAGGGTAAACATTTTCCTTAAGCTTTGGCTAAGCTTAAGGTTTAGGGTAAGGGTTATGGTAACGTTAGAGTTTTGGCTGACTGTTAGGGTAGGATGAGGTTTAGAGTTGGGGTTGAGGGTTAGATTTAGGATTAAGTTGGGGTTTTGATTTAGTGTTAGGGTTAGGTTAGAGTTAGATTAAACGTTTTGTTGAGGGTTATGGTTAGAGTTCCGGTTATAATT
Organism: Tupaia belangeri chinensis; assembly: GCF_000334495.1. Taxonomy (NCBI): domain Eukaryota; kingdom Metazoa; phylum Chordata; class Mammalia; order Scandentia; family Tupaiidae; genus Tupaia; species Tupaia belangeri. The sequence goes on from NW_006159716.1 coordinate 4,381,632, forward strand.
AGGTTAGGGTTTAGGGCGAGGTTTATGTTCAGGGATTTCAATAGGATTAGGATTAGAGTTAGAATTAGGTTTAGGGTTGAGACTAGGGTGAAGTTTACGATTTGGCTAGTTTTTAGAGTGCAAGTAGGAATACGGTTAGGGTTAAGGTAATGTTAAGTTTAGAGATAAGGTTTACTATTAGAGGTAGTGTTAGGTTTGGGTAAGGTTAGGTTTGGGGTTAGGTTTATGAATAGGGTTTTGTTTAGGGTTAGGGCTAGGTAAAAATTTAGGGTTAGGGTTAGGCTTGGAAATGATTTTAGGTTTAGAGTTTATGGTTATGAATATGTTATGGTATAAGGCTCTAGATAGGATTAAGGTTAGTGTTTTGATTAGGCTTTGGGTCAAGGTTAGGATAGGATTAAGGGTAGGCAAGGTTTAGGGTTAGGCTTGTGGTTAGAGTTAGGGTTAGGTTTAGGTTTGAGGTTAGGGTTAGTCTTAGGGTTATGTTAGGGTTTAGAGCTTGGGTTAAGTTTAAGGTTAATGTTTTCATTAAGGTTTTTGTTAATTTAGGGTTTAGGGTAAGGGTTGGCGTTACGTTACGATTTTGGCTTAGGGTTAGGGTAAGGTGAGGTTTAGAGTGAGGGTTCAGGGCTAGGTTTAGGGTTAGGTTAGGGTTTTGAATTAGTGTTAGGTTTAGGTTAGTGTTAGGTTTATCATTTTGTTTTGGGTTACGGTTAAGTTTCTGGTTATGATTATGTTAGGGATTAGGGTGAGGTTTAGGGTAGGGATTTCAGTAGGGTTAGGGTTAGGTTTAGAGTTGAGGTTACAGTGAGGTTTTGGGTTTGGCTAGTTTTTAATGTGCAGGTTAGGAATAGGGTTAGGGTTTTCATGAAGGTTTGGGGTAGGTTATGGATTAGGGGTAGGGTTAGAGTTAGGTTAGGTTCTGTGTTAGGTTAGAGTTTAATGTTAGGGTTAGAGTTGGGGTTATATTAAGGGTTATAGTTAGAGTTAGGGTAATTTTAAGTTTAGAGATAAGGTTTACTGTTAGAGGTAGTGTTAGGTTTGGGTGCCAAAAACAGTGTGCCAAAATATGGAGGTGGAAGGTACCAGTCTGTTAAGGCCTGGTCCTGACTCTGGCATAATACCACTTCTGTCACTTCTATTGATCAGAGAAGATAGGGCCTGTCCAGATTCAAAGTGAGAAGACTGAGACCCTCCTCTCTCCATGGGAAAGTGGAAAGGATTTGTGGAAACCTTTTAACCCATCACAGATACATGAAGATTAAATGGAAAGCAGTAAAAGCAGAGACTGGGGAGCAGTGGTCTCAGACAGATGGTGAAGTCTTTACAGACTTAAGTCTTATGAGCAATTTCATAAGAGTCCTGGTGTCTGTCTGACTCTTTCTCTCCCTTGATGATAGAGGGCTTGCACATGCACATGCAAGAGAGGGAGAGTAAGAAAGAGAGAGAGTATCCCCAGCAGGGTCTCGTCACATCACATTCTCTCTTATCCAGTCCTCCAGGTCTTCATGATATTGGACATCTATGCATGTGCCCAGAGTGTTTTGATTTCAACCTGGGGATCCAAACCTGTGACAACCATGTAGCGTCCAATACTGTAATCTAGTATACTAATGACTGCACATTGAATCTCTAAATTGGACCATTCATTCATTCACTCATTTTTAAGATAAAGTCTCTTTATGACCAGTCTTCCTGCCTCAGCCTCCCAAGTAGCTGGAACTAAAGGCATGCAGCATTGCACCTATCTATTTTTAGACAGATCCTTGCTATGTTGCCCAGGCCAATATTGAGCTCATAATCCTTTTGCCTCGGCCTCTCTGAGTTGCTGGGTTTACAGGCACAGACCACAGAACTAGCCTTTAGGAAGGACCCAGAATGGAGCCTGGACCTCTCATGTGGTCTCAGCCTGTTGAGCACAGCTTCTTAGCCATGTGCACCACTGTGCCTGGGCCAGGAATCCTAGTCTTCGTTCATTTTAAGTAGATGATCAGACCTGCCAAATATGTAAAAAGTGTCACTTACCAGTAATTAACAGGTATTATTCTTTCCAGGGACAGCCTGGTGGGAGACACATAGGTCAGGTATCAGTTGGAGGCCTCTCCTCCAATTTAGGTCATCCAGGGTAAGGTCAGGGTGGCTACGTGTGTGGTGCTCTGGGCTCATAGACACCTAAATGCACATTTGAGCAGAGATGGCTTTAGGCTGCCTGCCTAGACTCCCCTTCCTGGAGCCCACTGCCTAATTGGAAGGGGTCATTTCAACATCTTAGCAGAAAATAGACTTTTTCTTTCCTTGATGTCGTGATTTGACTGGGAGTTAGCAAAGCGTCAGTAGAATCCTAAATGTCTACTTTAAAAAATCAAACCTTCATCTCAGCCTGGCACGGGTCTCCCGCTCTCCCTTTGTGGGAAGAAGATAAAACGCTTTCATGCATGTCCTCCTGCCTGTGAAGGCAGACTAGTTAAACATCGCTGGTAATGGCTTAACTGTGCCAAGGATTTTATGTCTTCCCAGTAACAGTTCCTGCCTTTAAATGGCTTCTATGGGGAAGAGCCATAACACACATGCAGAACACAAGCTGAGAAGGGCTTCAGGGAGGGGGAGTATCTCACAGGGGCAGGCACAGCCACAGTGTGGAACTGTGGGCCTGGTGACAAGCTAGGCCCTTTACATAAATTACCTTATTTAATACTCACTTCACTAGGGCATGCAGTGGTGGAGACACGGGTTGTTTTCAATTCCCATTTATGGTTAAAATCCTGGAACCCGAAGAGGTTGAGTAGATGGCCCAAAGTCATGCCTATGGAGTGGGACAGAGCTGCAATTTCTACTTGAATGCGTCTGACCTCTGTGCTTTTTATCCTACCAAGAAGTATTGCGGGTGGTGGTGGTGGTGGTGGTGGTGGTTTATCTTCCTTACCTCCTGTCACTGCCTTTTACCCATTGCTAACTCTTGTATAAAGAAGGAGCCTGGGGAAACCAGCAGTTAGCATCATAATGGCTATGTCGCTGGATTCCCACGTAGACGACCGTGGTTCGCGTCCTGGACCTGGTGGCTTAAAACTCACACCGGGCGTGTGTGCGTGCGTGCTCAAGATCCTGAGAGGAGAATGGAGGAGAAGGGATTGCGATGTGACCATCCCCTCTGGGGGGTGATTTCTCGCTTTCTGTCTCTATGTCTCTCTCTGTCTGTCTGGCGAGCGCACGCACCCTGTAGCGAAAACCCCTCCAAAAAAAAAACAAAGAAGGAGCCTGGAACTCAGGGCATCCCCACTCCAAAGCAGACCTACAACTGTGTGTCACAGTTTGGTTGTGTGGCTTACTTAGGAAGGCCCCAAAGCATGACATGTACTGAGTCTGAATATGAGCACAAAACCAGAGGGGAGAGGGAAAGGGATAAAAGTAAGGGCTGTTTAGGCAGAGTCTTAAGGGGAGTCGATAGATCAGGTGATGTCTGAGAAGCCAAGAGCTGTAGATCATTTCCAGCCACATTAAGTTATTGCTGTGTGACCTTGGAACAGACATGTCTCCACCTAGGGCCTCAAATTGCTTCATTTCATCTTGTTGAAAGACTACACTCTAGGCTTTCAGAGGTCTCATTTAGCCCTGAGTTTCTGGGAGTCTATGAGGGCTGCTGCATGTAACTGCACAGGCTGTACACTACAACCCCAGGGAGGCGGCACTCATAGACTTAAGTTATTGCTGTGTGACCTTGGAACAGACATGTCTCCACCTAGGGCCTCAAATTGCTTCATTTCATCTTGTTGAAAGACTACACTCTAGGCTTTCAGAGGTCTCATTTAGCCCTGAGTTTCTGGGAGTCTATGAGGGCTGCTGCATGTAACTGCACAGGCTGTACACTACAACCCCAGGGAGGCGGCACTCATAGACCACAGTGTAAGTTGTACACTGCAACCACCCAAGATTCAGCAAAGGAGAGTGTGGACAGAAGGGCTGGGAGGAAAGAACATGAGAGGACAGCAAGGAGAAGAGGGGTTCCAAGCAGAGGGGGGAAATGGCCTGACCACTCTTTTCTCTAGTCAAGAGGTAGACATGTTTTTACACTGAGGAGACATGTTTTACACAGAGGAATCATATAGGTTCACAGGACTTGGTGGGGGAGACCTGTGAGTTTTGTCACTAAACATACTCACCAGACATTTCTGATCATGCCATTTGATTAGCTCTGATTTAAGGAATAGAGGACCCTAGAGAGGGCATCCTTTAATGCTCCTGAGATGTACGGCTACCAATTTTCAGAGGCAGCTTCCTGTGGGAAATCTTCCATGATAGAGCCCCATAACTTACTGGTCCTCAGCCACACTTCCTGCAGTGCTTATGTGTTTGTTTTGTTCTTGTTCATAAACTGATGCCCGAGACAAACAACTGTGTCTCCCCTCAGACCAGGGATCCCTGAGGATGGGGCTCTGTATTTCCTTAAAATGGCATTCCCTGAGGTTGGGACTGTCTCTGCTCAGACCAGGGCTTCTAAGGGCAAGACTTCTCTCAAACTAGGGCTCCCCAAGTACAGTGCTGTGTTTCCCTTCAAACTGGAGCTCCTTGTGGACAGGGCCATGTTTCCCCTCAGACTGGGGCTCTGAAAATGAGGCTTTGTCTCCTCTCAGACTGAGGCTCCTCATGGACAAAGCTGCTGTGTCTCCCCTTACACTGGGGCTCCCCGAGAATGCGGCTGTGTCTCTTCAGACTGAAAGCCTTCTGTCAACAGATGCTGTGTCACCATTCTTTGCTCATTCATTTGCTATTTACTGAGGACCTATTAAGTGTCAGGCACTGTTCCAGGCTTAGAATATTACACTGAAAAAAAAAAAAATAAGACCTCTGGTCTCATGGAACTCACAATTTAATTGTTGGAGCTGATGATAAATGATGAATAATTTTAAGCTATAAATACTATGAAACAAATAGAAGCGGTATAAAGGGCCTGGTAGGGTGGAATATATGTGAGTATTTGAGCTAGGGTGGGTTGGGAGGGTCTCTTGGAGGAGGGATTTCTGAGCTGAGATCCAAATGATGAGAAGAAGTCAGTCATAGAAGGTCTGGGTGGAAGGCATTCCAGGCAGAACCAATCACAAGTGTAAAGTCCCTGAGATCAGATAAAGGTACAGAAAGGTCAGCATGTCTAGACCCAGTGAGGAAAAGGGGTGGCACAAAGATGAGGTCAGAGATGTTGGGGTGGGCACCACAAAGATCATCCAGAGCCTTGCAGGCCATCATGAGGAATTGTGACTCCCTTCCATGGGGTTTCCCTGAACCTCCTGTGGCTTTTCTGTAATATTCTGGTAGGTATCTGAATGTGTCTGCAGGTGAGGACTTTGTTCCTTGTCTCACCTTCAGGATGCAGAGCTCTGCTGGCCCCAAACAATAATGGAGGGAGTACTTGCAGTGCCTTTCCTGCAGCCATGCCTGGTGCAACCCCAGGGACAATGCTCCCTTGCCTTCCCTGACTTAGTTATTGCAGACCTGGTCCCCACAGCTCAGCACTCACTTCCTGCTCCTTAGCACAATTTTAATGAAACCAGTGAGGAAAAGACCTCCTCGACCCCAAGTCTGGATTTACAAACAGGGTGCTGAGAAGACACAGCTCTCACCTCCAGCTTATCTCTCAGAGCTGACAGTAATCACCAGAACACTCAGCCCTTTGCCCTTTTTTTTACCCCTCAGCATGGATGTCCTATGGCAGATATCAGTCAATGCCTGTCCGTGTCATATTCCCCCACAATGGGCTGTTAAGAAGACAGGTTGGTAAGTCACGTTGATTCATTGTTGAAGTCTAGCAAATTAGTGAACCTCTCAGGTCCTCAGTTTCCCCATTCGTAAAACAGAGATAACAGTGTACTTTATAAGGTTGAAATAATATTTAGCTGCATGTGTCATAATATGTAATAATCTACTTATTTTATGCCAGGACCTGTGTTTCATTTTCATTTTAGTTTGCTACAGGGAAAGAAAGCACTCCACTTGATGGGGTGGGGAATTTGGGCATGCACGTGCACATACCTACTACATTTTTCAAGCTAGCAGCCCTAGATTCAAACTGTGGTAGGCTATTTAGGATCCAGATCCCTCAACTGCTAGGCAATGGAACCATCCCTGTGCTTCATATTTATAAATGATAGCTCACTTAATCATCACAGCCCAATGGAGAAGGCGCATTATAATCCCTGTTCCTCAAATGAACATCCTGAGGTACAAATAGGCCACACAGCTCTTCAGGAATGTTACCAGACATAGCAGTTCCTAGGCAGCAGTTTCATGACTGGGACCACCAGGTGCAGGGAGGGGGAGGAAGGATTCCTAGCAAACATGGCACCATGGGGGGAACCAGCAGTTAGCGTAATGGCTATGTCGCTGGACTCCCACGTAGTCGACCGCGGTTCGTGTCCCGGACCCGGTAGCTTAAAACTCACGCCGGGCACGTGTGCGTGCGTGCCCAAGATCCCGAGAGGAGAATGGAGGAGAAGGGATTGCGGCGTGACCATCCCCCCTGGGGGGTGATTTCTCGCTTTCTGTCTCTATGTCTCTCTCTGTCTGTCTGGCAAGCGCACGTGCCCTACAGTGAAAATCTCTCCAAAAAAAAACAAAACAAAAAACAAAAAAAAAAAAACATGGCACCATGGGCTATGTGTGATTCCTGAAATGTATAAAATAATCCTACATAGGAAGAACTGAGCTCTTCCTGTGCCAATCACATGATCTGGATAAACACTAATTCCGAAACAATCCTCATTAATGAATAAGAGACTGAGTCCCAGATTTGGGACTAGTCCAGTCTCACCTGGTACATTATATGGACAGAAGTCTGACTACTTTCCCTATTTTCCAAAATCTTTCCAAAAGTGACTGGGGAAGTCATGCCCACAAACATTAACAGACCATTTATTTTCTATTAACAGGATTCTTCCTACCTCCTGTCCCTGGCATAGTATCTTTGAGATGTATATTTCAATCAATTGCAGTATATTCTTTTGCTTATCTCTTCCCAAGACACAGAACTTCCCTTTTCCTTGAGATGTAGATTAAGCCTTTCTTTAACTAATCTCTTCCCAAGACACAGATCTTCCCTTCCAATCACCAACCTAAGAATTGTGGAACCCACCTATAACTTAAAAGCCCCGCTTCTACATGTCCCACCTTTTGGGGCCAGACAAATGGAAAATCTTTTCATTAAATGTTGTCTGTCAATCTCAAAAAGCAAGAAAAGGAACCTCTGTACATGATCACCCTGAGAAAGGCATGTATGCCTCTTCTCCGGGCCTAGGTCACTCTCATTTGGCTTTGAAATAAACTGCATTAATTATTAATTATTAATTTTACAGTTGGTTATTTTTTTTGTCAACAGTTAGGACAGAACCAGGATGAGAGCCAAGTCCTGTCTTACCACCAACATCTCTACCATGTGCAGCCCAAGTCAGTATTTGGACCCTCTTCAGGACTAGGCTGGTTGGCAGCACCAGGTTGGTGCTTCCCCTTTAAAACTCATTGGAGAGCTGGCCCCATAGCCTAGTGGTAAAGGGAGCTGAATCCCTCACGGCCAACTCTGTTTCAAACTGTAGCCCTCGCAGCTTGAAAAAGACACTAGGAGCACATATGTGTGTGTGTGTATACCACCACAATCCTGACAGTTTGAATGAATGAAGAGATTATGGTGTGACCATATCTATTGGAGGGGGGGGTGAACTCCCTCCTCTCTGAGGAGTACATGAGCCCAATGGCATTAAAAAAAAAAATCTATTGCCCCTATGGTCCCTGTACCCCGCAAGCTCTGGCTTGAAAGGGAAAGATGAGCTCAGTTATCTTTGAAGGAGTTCTCAGATTTCCATCACCCCACAGCCACCTCCAATAAAGGGAAAGTATTGATAATCACATTTCTGCTCTCCATACCCGGCAATTAATAATTGCAATTAATCTGGAACACTTAGTCAAATAAAGTAGGGCCTAATTGGCTGCCTGCCTTTTTCCTTTTGATTGAGACTATTGCATTCTTAGCTGTTCTGTAGTTAACTCAGTGGGAGCTCTCAAAGGCTTCAGCTTGGCAATTTGCATAACATTTAGAGAGGAAAGACTGAGCACTGGGTAGGGGAGCTGGGCCTTTTGAATTGGGGCAGAGGGACAAAGAGTAGGAATCCTATACCCTGGGCAAACTGTTCGGATTTATCTATTAACCTTTGACTGCCCTGATCTAGACAGCACTTCAGGGTTTATTCTGGTTCTCCATGCAGGTCAGCCCCTGTGAGAAGGAGAGGATGGGAATGGACTGACTCTCAATTCTTTTTGTTCCAGGAGGTTGGTTTATTTCCCACCTGGTGAGAAATCCACTATTGTAACCTTGGTTTCTGCCTCTCCCACTCTCTCAGGCTGCAGATGGGTCCTGGGGCACCTAGCTCCTAAGAGCTGGATTGGGGAATATGAAATTGTCAGGGAGGAAAAATTCTTCCCCTACACATTTTGGTTCATTGTTTGAGCTCCTGCAAATTACAATAACAAAAGACAGAGTAATAGGAGAAAAATAGAAGTTTACCAGGTGTGCATTGTGTCTAGACATAGGGGAAATTCAGAGATGAGCACCTCAAAGGTGTGGTTAGAATGGGGGGGGGGGAGCATATACAGCATCTTAGCAAAGAACAATAACTTTGTAGAAAAATGACATGACAAAGAAAAAAAACTTTGGGCTTCTACGGATGGCAAATTGTGGAAATATAGAAGTGCAAATATAGGAGACTAACAGTACATAAGGACTAGACAGTAAGGCTTGATTGATTGTATAGACTATTGGTGCTATTGTGTCTCTGATAAAGTAACAAGGTTGCTGTCCTTTTCCTGGTTCAGGAAGTGTGTATGCTGGGGGCACCTCTGCAGGGGGACTTCATGTTCTGTTTTTAGAAATTTAGGAGAAGCACAGAGAATTTACCCTGTAACCACTTTTTCCAATTGTTTAAAGTTAGTTTAAAATAATCATTATATTGGGAACCAGCAGTTAGCGTAATGGCTATGTCGCTGGACTCCCACGTAGTCGACCGCGGTTCGTGTCCTGGACCCGGTGGCTTAAAACTCACGCCGGGCGCGTGTGCGTGCGTGCCTAAGATCCCGAGAGGAGAATGGAGGAGAAGGAATTGCGGCGTGACCATCCGCCCTGGGGGGTGATTTCTCGCTTTCTGTCTCTATGTCTCTCTCTGTCTGTCTGGCGAGCGCATGCGCCCTACAGTGAAAATCTCTCCAAAAAAAAAAAAATAATCATTATATCAGAGTAGCATATTTTGGGGTGACATATTCTGAATCCCTTCAAGCTGGATCACCTGTCCCCAAATTCCTTCCTGAGATTTCCTTGTCATCCCCAAACACGTGCTTGAAATTCTACCATTACAGATTCATTTCTCTGGGACCTGATAGTGGTGGTAAGCTACCAGCTACCAAAACTTGTTGAGTTTCCTAATTGCACTAGCTGGGATTCTTCTTATAGATGATAGCATATTTAGCATGGTCTTAGACAACATCATGCTTTGTTGACTTAATAATTTAAAATTTCAGAGAGTCTGGCCATTTTCAGGCATGGTTTGATCCAGGTGTTTACAATGTCAGCATTTTCGTATGAGTCCCTTGGCTCTGTTCTACTCCTGGGTTGATCTGTTCCTCTGGTGATCTCACACATACACACACACACACACACACACACACACACACATGGCAACTCCACAGTCCCTTCTCCATTCTCCTTGGATTTTGGGACGTGTACACACAAATGCACTGTGTTGGGGGTTTTTTTGGTTTTTGGTTTTTGGGGGTTTTTTTGGGGGGGGATTTTTGCTATAGGGCACATGTGCTCACCAGAGACAGAAAGCAAGAAATCACCCCCAAGGGAGAATTGCCACGCCATAATTTCTCTTCCTCAATTATTGTCTCAGTAGTACCACTGGACACATATAGCTTTTCTCTAAGACATTCCTGCAGAAATTAAGGAAGTGTTTCTGGAGAATCCCACAGCAAACATCTCACAACACATTGACCCAAATTGGAGTACATGTTCCCCTCACTTTTCTCCCCCAACATATCACAATGGCCCAGGTGATGGGATATGCTGATTCACGCAGAGCCCTCACAGCCCACCCTAGCATCCAGTGTAAAGTCACCACATCCAAACAACATAGAAACGATGGGTAGGAGCAGCAGCCCAGAGCAAGGTCTGGGTGCTGAGGGCTAGGAGGACAGGGGCAAGTATGTGGTGAATGTCCAACTTCCATGGAGAATCTGTTACACTGGGCAGTGTCACCACGTTATCACATAGCTCAGAAGTCAGCATACTATGGTCTTTGGGCCAGAGCCTATGTTTTTGTAGCTAGTTTTATTGGAACACAGTTCAGATGTGGGTTTTTGCATATTGTTTATAGTGGCTTTTGTGTTACAACAGTAGAGTTGAGTAGTTGTGACAGAGACCTTATGATCCACAAAATGTAAAATACTTACCATCTAGCTCTTTAGACAAAGAGGTTGCCTGCCTCTGATATGAAATAGCAGAGCATAGAGGGGAATCAGACATTATCTGCTCCTATTTCTTTCCTTATACAGGCACAAACTACTCCAGAAAATGACAGCCTAGACCAAAAGTGAGGTCCTGGTTTACTGCTAGATGCAGGGCTAGCACTCCCTGGTTTTTTCATGAGCCAGCATCTTGGCTGTGAATGTTGTCCAGAAGGTTGATGACCTAGATCCAGGGAGGAAAGTGACCAGGGGTATCTAGAAGAAGATTTAGGAAATCCACAAGGCACCAAGGGCAGATCTCATTGTCACTGCCCTCCCCAGAGGAAGCTGACCCTCAAGCAGCCTCTGGTAGAGTGTCCAGGCCCAGTCTGGGAGGCTGTGAAGGTGGCCAGATATTTCTAGTCACCTTACAGACCTGACTCCCCAGGACAGAGACAGCTTCTGCTCAGCCCTGGGCCCAAGTCCTACTTTAGCTCCTCCAGTGGCTGCCCAGGGCAGGGGATCAGAGCTGGCATTTTATGCCCTTGTTTGCAAACATTCAGCAGTGCACAGCATGAGTGAGCCCAGGGCTACAGTCTTGCAGCAGTTCCTTTACTTGGATACAGCATTTCCTGTGACTGCAACCCATGGGTGAGGCAGGATTCCTCCATAGCAACCTTGACTAACATGTAGGAAGCATTTTCCTGTGCCAGTTGCTAATCTAGCCCTTTACCTGGATTCACTATTTCTCACAACACCACCATGACAGAGGTATGGACACAGCCCCAATGGAGCATAAAAATGAAGTAACTTGGGGGCCGGTAGGTGGCATGGTGGTTAAGGGTGCTGGATTCCCACATGGCTGACCATGGTTCAAGTCTTGGACCTGGCTGTTTGCTTTCTCACTTTCCCTTTCTCTCTCTCTCTCTCTCTCTCTCTCTCTGGTTGAATTAAGAAAAAGAAAAAATAATAACAAAGGGAATTAAATAAATCTTTGAAAAAAAAAATAAGTAACTTGGGGCCAACTGGTAGCTTAGTGGTTATGGTGCTAGACTTCCACATGGTTGACCATGGTTCAAGTCCTGGACCCAACAGCTTGAAACTCATGCCAGGTACCTGTGTGTGTGCCCAAAATCCCAAGAGAAGAACGGAGAATGGATTTCTGTGTGGCCATCCTCTCTAGGGGGTGATTTCTTACTTTCTCTCTATCTCTTTCTCTCTCTGGTGAGTGCACATGCTCTATAGCAAAAAATCTCTCTCTCAAAAAAAAAAAAATGAAATCTGTGTGTCCCAGATCACACAGTTTATCTCAGTCATCTGAGAACTAGATGCTAAGATTTATTGGGGTTTATTGGAAGTATACCTATGAAAAGTCTAAAAGGGGAAGGAAGTGGGAATAGGCAAGGAAAGCCTAAAATGAGAACCTGAAACGTGGGGAAGGAAAAGAGACAGGGAAGCCTCAGACCACCACACAGTTGGTACAGCAAGCCCAAAGGGTAAGTGTCCAGCACTGGGCAGAAACGGCCAGGCCCTAGGACCCCTGCTGTGCTCAGTCATTGGCTGGGGCTGACTGGGAGGACCTGGTCTTGGCTCTAGAGCTGAAGTAGACACCGTAAGTGTTAATGAGAGTCTCCTTGCATTGGAACAACTACTTTCATCTTAAAGGGGGATCTGAGTGGCACCCCTCCACACCAGCACCACAGGTGGAAAATCATTCTGTTGGGAAGATGATCAGGTGTACTTAACCCCTTGGCCTTATCCCTTGATGTAGAATGTGGTGGGGTATGAGGAATGCTCATACTGAGTGTTCTGGATTTGCCACCCCACCAGCTATGTGTCTTTGGGCAAGTCACTCTACTCATGTTCATTCATTCATTCACTCATTCACTACTAAACCACTTATTGAGCATGGAGGTCAGCCCATGCTTTGGTGGTATCAAGACCTGTGATAAACCTTGAGAATGCAATGCTGTCACAGTCTCACAGAGCATTCCATGTGGTAGTGAAGGACCACAGTGCCCACAGCAACACTGAACAATGGAATAGGGGCAGTGATGGAGGATATCATCCCAGAGAACAGAGATGTGGGTGCTATCATGAGCCTTGACTTCTTCATCTGAAAAAGAAAGTGGTTGGACTCAAGAATCTCTAAGCCCCTCTTCCATTCTACAAAGTCAGGCTGAATCTAGCAAATCATAAGGTCTGCTCCATCAGATTGAGAGTCTGAAGCTAGGGTGTAGTGTACCCAAGAACCTACCAGGGCCTGTGCAAGCCTAGACACAGGCACTGTGGCCCCATCTGCATCCTGCCCAGGTACCTGCTCCATCTCCGAGCTGTCTCCAGGGTAAGCACTCAGTGAGTGATTGACCTCAGGGTGGGGTTCATGCTCCAAGGGTCTGCACATATAATGCCTTTGTTGTTTCAGACCCCAGGGCAGGTATCCATTTTGGCTTTCATCCAGAGAGGAGCTAGTCCAGAAATCGAGGTTGAGAGCCAGGCCAGTCAGGCAGGAGCCATCGGTTAAACAATTGACATTCATCAGCTGACAGTTGAGTCCTAAAGAAGTCAGCAAACTCATCTAAAAAGTCAATCATCCAGAATTTCTCAAGTCTCTTTTCTCACCCAGTCATGCCCAGACACATGACCTTGAGAGGTCCCTTATCTTGCTACAAATTATTACCAGGAAAATCTATGGCCAATTAAACAAGCAAATGTTTCTCTTGCACTTTTTTACTTTCACTCTCTTAAATAAGCTCGGACCTGACCTGCGGGAGAAGATGCTGGCCTTTTGCCTGTTCTCTTCATCAGACTCAACATTTCCTCCACAGCACAGATGCCAGGACTTAGTTATTAAATCAGCAAAACCCAAATGCTCCCAAGATGAACTCCTGATGATGCGATAATAGCAATTACCCTGGAGAATTCCAAATGGTGCAAATCACCAGAGGAAATGTCACCAGCAGCAAGCATACTGGCTAAAACAACCAAACAGGTAATTTGCTGGGTTATCACTCAGGCACTAAACATGAACGTAGCAGGGCTCTAGAAACCAACAGTAACCAGCAAAAAAACCTTCTCCATCTTAGCCAGGTAAAGTCCCAGAAATGCAGAACATCTTTGGTCTGTACATTCTTAACTCCTTCTGCACATATTTGACCAGTATAAAAGAATACATAGAAAAGGCTGGGTATGAGGTGGAATGGATGGGGGCTAGAACTTCTGTTCTGTTTATCCTTACCCAAACTTTTCCTGTAGAGCAGGCAGGGTATACAGCCTACTCCTCACTGTGTCCCCATCTCTCAAGAGTATCCTGAGCCTTCAAAAGGCTAATGGAAAATAATTATATGGAGAAACTATGCATAGATTTCAAATATGTTCTGTACAACAATTTATACTTTAATTCCATTTTTCCAGAACTTTCTGAAGTCCCTTCATATTTGTTTCTCTGTCCTTTCAGCTTCTGCTTGTCTTATTCTCTCTGCTTGTTTTTTTTCCTTTCTCCTTCTCTCTCCTCCCTTTTCTGGAGTGGGTCTCTTGTGACATTTGCACTTCAATTCATGTGTCCTTATCCTCCTCACATCAGGAAGTTCTTCCTAAACCTTAGCCAGTCTTGTGGGCATTTTCCTGACCTTTGCCCAGTTTTGGGGGTGTCTGAGCACTTTTGACCCCTCAAAGGGTTTGTGCATGCTCTGAGTATCCAAGTCTGGTCTTCAGGAATGGACAGGCTCCCCCAGCAAGAAAACTCAGGGCAGCCTTGTGTTGCTGCCAGCACACAAAACAGCTCTGTGTTAATGAGAAGAACATACCTCTTTCTTAAGGCAGATACATCTTCACTGTAGGACTTCAGCGCTATTTGCCCCCTTGGCCGGGGAAGTCAGAACCAACAGGATCTATTTATCTGAGCATGGGAACCCAGAGGGGATCATAAATAGGTCCCTCCCATTGCTGCAGAGAGGCCAGGGATCATTCACACATATTAGCTACCTGGGAAGCTGGATTTTTACTCAGACTCCTGGCCCAGCCCCCAGGAATGTTCCAGCAGGTCTGACCTAGAGCCTTGACCCATGCTCCCAAGATGATTTTGAGAGTCCCTGGTTCCTCAGAGTAACAGCCTACACCCTCAAATAAGTGCATTAGTATTTGCTTTATATACGTAATACTGAAAATTGAGATATTAAGTAATAGAAGGAAATAATTTAATAAAGCTAAAATAAATAGAAACTACATTATTTTCTTCCTGTCTTCCAAATTCTGCTTCTAACTCTGAGTATATGCTCCCCACTTTAGAGGCCACGGTCATGGGGACTGAGAGAGGAGATTTCACCTTTGAGAACAGGAAGGCATCACCCTTTGTTGGACAATGCCCAACTTGGCCTGCCTCACTTGGTCCTGCCCTCTTCCTCTCTAGCCCTAATCAACAATGCTGATTCTCAGGTGAGAACCCAGTCCTTGAGGTCAGAGTGAGACCTCAAGGTTTCCCTTCCCTCCAGCGTGAATTCCTCATGATTTCAGACCCCTGATAGGCTGAGGGGAAAGCTGTGGTGGGTTCTGGCTGGACACATCCTGACTTTCAGGATCAAGTCAGCCAATGCTGCAGACCCATGTTCCATGTTTTGCCTCTGCTGTGGAGTGTGTGAACACTTCTCTGTAATGTTTAGCCTCAGCCAAGATGCTGTGAATCAGGCCTGCACTGATTTAGTGACAGATTATATTTCTGGTGACATGCTTCCTCACCTGTAAAATGAGAGGGTCCAACTGATGGATTGCTAAGACCTTTCTAGCTCTGAAAGTGAGGTTCTGAACCCTGGCAGCCCTGTTCATGAGTGGAGAACTAAGCAGCAGCACGTAGAAAATATCACACAAAGGGAGAAAACAGAGCAGTGAATTCAGTCTTTCTGCCAGCTCTTCTGTCCTAGAGAAAGGCCCGCAAGAGTCCTGGGCACCCAAAAAAGGACAAGATGTCCCTTGACCTCAACCCTTCAAGCAAGTTCAACAACCCCGACTCTCCTAGAACAAACTGTTCTTGAGTAATTCTTTTCTTAACCTCATTTATTTCTAAAGAGACAGGATTGACCTATATGATCACTATGGAGCTGACCATGGATGTGGTCTAAAATGGATTTTTAATAAGTGAGGACTGGACCAGCAGGTGGTTAAGGAGCTTAAGGCAGCTAGATCCCACATGGCCAACTCTGCAGTTCAAATCCCAGATCGGGTGGCTCAAAAATCACACTGGACATGTGTGTCCACAATCCTGAGAGAGGAATGAAGGAGAAGGGATTGTGGCATGGCCATCACCCTTGGCAAGTGAGTCTCATTTTCACTCTCTGTCTCTTTCCAGGGATAGCATGTGCCACACAGCAAAACTTACCAAAAGGAAATTAAAAAAAAAAAGAAAAGAAAAGAAAAAGAAAATGAGGGCTGCAGTGCTGGCCCCACAGTGAAATCCTGGAGCTGGATCTTCTGTGGCCCATTATGATTCCAATCTAGTCCCAACTGGTGGCCAAAGACATGTGTGAATACTCCTAAATCCTGAAGGATGGAAAAATAGAGGAGCAGGGCAAGAGGCCACCTGTGTAGCACCTGGAAGCTCCTGAGGCAGTGTGTGCTCCATCCCACAGAACAGAGACACACATTCTGGTACGGGCAGATCCAAGTTTATTTCTTATCGCAAGCTGAAATAAACAATGCTCAAAAGCCATTGTGCGTAAAGAAACTTGGGTGGCATGTGGAGCTAACATGGGCTTAGAATCAGCCAGAACCAGGTATGAGTCCTGGCTCTGCTGCTCTCAAGCTGCGTGACCTTGGGCAGACTATTCAACCCACCTGAACCTGACTTCCTCCCATGTAAGAAGAGAGATAGTGATGCCGACTGTGTCAATTTAGCCTGGGGACTAAAAGCAGTCATTGAGAAATGGCCGCAAATGGGGATGCTCCCTAGGAACAGCATGAATATTGCTCTATCTCTGTCACAACAGGAATTATTTGCCAAGGACAGGCAGCCCCTCTAGCACAGGGCTGGGGAGGAGTTGAACTGGTCTCTGTACACATTACTGTGATGTAGATGGCCCTTCTTTCTTCTCCATCCTGTTCACCTAGCTTTTGGTTACCGTGTTTCTTCTGCAGGCAATTATTGATGGAATGATTTATAAATTACAAGGTGTTTATTGCTTCTGGAGAAAGCATAGGCCAGTTATCAACAGAATTTACTGATAAATTAAGTAGTAAGAAGGATTAAAGCCCAAGGAAGAAACCAGAGTGGGAGGAGATTGGGTAGCCTGAGGCTGGTGTGTTTCCCATATAATTCCCATGTGTTTTGCAGGCTGCGGCAGCTCCTGAAAGCAAGGGGCCTGCTCTAGCTTGGAGGGAAGACTTCCTAGATACTTCCTCTGGGGCTGCAACTGTGGCTCAGGCTGAACCCATGTTCCCCTGGCCTTTACTCTGGAGACCCTGCCCTTTAGGTGTCTATCCAGAATCCAAGGCTGAATTGATAGCACAAAGCTACTTTATTTCTGCTTAACAAACACTAAAGTACTTTTAATACTCTTTTTCCTAATAAATCGAGCCAAACTGCTCAGACTCCCACTAATGGATCGCATCTTAATGGAGTATCTCTTTTTCCTTTTTCCTTAAAGTGATAGCTATAAAGTATCACCACAGTGTGTGAAGAGCCCAGTCTGAGTCCAGGCACAATAACTCGGGTGTGTCTTCCTCAGATATGGCTCTGGCTATCCCCTGCAGATGTAGCTCTTTCTCTGTAAACAGGTCAGCCTGATTTGTATGTATTCCCCCTCTGTGATTAAAAGCTGTTGATGCCACTGATGGCTGCCTGTGGCTCTGCTGAAAGACACTGATAATTATGCCTGGTGCTCAGCCTTGGAGAAGGCCCTGGGAGAAGACTGCTCTATTGGAGCCTGCAGCCCAGCTCATCTGCACTAAAATCAGGGGCTTTACTTACATCCCAGCCGCACACAGGCAAGCACATGCACGTAGGCACATGCACATACACTTACCCACACACTGGGGCAGCAGATCAGGCTTGTCACTGAAGCTTAAGAAACAGGTATAGGGGTCAAGGAAGCAAAACAAGAGTGCTATCTTGAAAGGGAAACAGGGGACCAGCAGTTGGTGTAATGGCTTTGTCACTGGACTTGACCACGGTTCGAGTCCTGGACCCGGTGGCTTAAACTCACGCCAGGTGCGTGTGCTTGTGTGCCCAAAATCCCGAGAGGAGAATGGAGGAGAAGGGATTGTGGTGTGGCCATCCCTCCCAGGGGGTGATTTCTCACTTTCTGTCTCTCTGTCTCTATCTTTCTGGCTAGCACACGTGCCCTATAGCAAAAAAAAAAAAAAAAAAAAAAAAAAAAAAAAAAAAAAACCCTCAAACTCAAGGGAAAAAAAAAAGGAAAAGAAAGGGAGATAGTTCAGCAGCTCAGAGGTCATCCTTCATGAAATGTAGAGACAGTACTGGGTACTAGTGGAGACAGAGTCTCAGAACTGAATTTCTCAGGTGGGGCTCTAGGCCAAGCACCACTTTCCAGTGGGGTGCCTCCAGCAAAATAGTCAACTTTTCCGCCCCTTAGTTTCTTTCATTGAAAACAGGGAGAGAAATATGTCCTGATGAAGACACCGTGAGTCAGCACACACAAGGAACCTAGAAGAAGGCCTCGCGAGGGTTCCACATAGCTTAGCTTCATCTTCATCTGCATCCTTATCCTCCTGTTCTCTTCATGCGCATCAGCATTTGTCATCACTGTCATCTCCCAGAAACAGAGCTGTACAGTAAAAGGAGCCCTGGACTAGGAAGGAGGAGGCACTGACATCCATTCATGAGCCTTTTCCCAAATAGGAGTCCACATAAGTTATAAACGTCCTCATGTTTTACCAAAATAAACACAATAAAATCCATGAGAAACTTTGGATGAAGAGAAAGTAAGAACAAGGCAGGTACACAGAATGTCCTTTGTGCAATCCTGTGGGGCTTCTGGAAGTGGCCGTTATTCTGGCTCTGAGCATCTTAAAAATACAATCAGTTGTAAAATTCCCTGACAAATGTAAGCCAGTTGCAAAATGAAGGAACCTTCCAAACAGAAGGTTGAATGAAAGAAGGCAGAAACAAAAGAACACACTCTGTGTCATTCCACTTATGTAAAGTACAGACAGGGCAAAACTAATCCATGCTGGAAGAGACCCGAGAGGGTCCTGGTAATGTTCTATTTCTTGGTTGGGTATATAAGTACCTGGGTGCATTCAGTTTGCAAGAATTTATCAAGCTATACATTTGTGATATGTGTGAGTATGGATATGAATGTCTATATGTGTGCGTATATACATATGTATTTCATGAAAAATTTAAAATGAAAGCAGTTGCTTGGTAGAATCATAGCTTTTTAATACACTGAAATATATCAGTAACTCTTTTTGTTAATGACAGAAATAACTAGCTAAGCTCTATTGCTGTGTATTCTGCATCGAGTACCCTGTGAACCACACGTTTCCCTCCCAGCCATCCTTCAAGGTGCTGTGGTATCCTGCTTTTACAGACAGGACAGCCAAGGCTTAGTGAGGTTGCAGAAAAGCCCTGCATCCCCACGTTCCTTCTTGATTTGATTCTGTCCCCCACCTCTGCAACTCCTACCCACATAGCACAGAATCTGGCACATAACTGATGCTCAATAAATGCTTGAGGGAGGAGGCAAAGAGAGCATGTCATTGCAATGTCACCACTCACCCTGTCTTGACATTTTGAAATCATTTTTGTCTCCCCTCTAATTCCTATTGCACTTATAGGCAGCACCAAATGGCACTTAATTGCTTTCTGTTACTAGGTCTAAAATGCTCTGTCAATCGGGCCTGTGCTTCCAAGCAGCACAATTGTTTGGCATGACTAAGGAATGAAGACCTATACTGCTGCTACCAATAGGAGAACGGCCTGGGTGGGAGAGGGAGGAGGGGAGGAAGCTAACCATGGCAGTGGTGATGGTAGTGATGGTGGTGGTAGGGAAGAGGCCGAGCTCCCTCCCACCTGCCCAAACCCTTAGTTCCTAACCCAGCACCTAGATGTAAAAGTGAACAAACGGCGCCAAAATGGACAGGTGTCCAACTTTCCCCAACCCCAGAGTCTTGCTTCTGTCTGTGACCCTTTCCTACCTTATAAAGAGTTTTTGTGTCAACAAATAGCCTGATTCATGGCCAATTTACCACTAAATTTATACTCTCCTTGCCCAAATGCCCGTTTCAACTTTAGTTGACACCAAAAAAAGCAGCAGATGGAGTCCTAAGGAGACTTCACCCTCTTCAGGTCCCAGGAGCTCTTTGGGTCTCCCTTTGGGATTTTTGGGGACATTGTTTTCCATCCCCCTGGGAGGAGCATGTCTTTCTGCCACTGCTTGTGTTACACCAAGTCAAATTTCAATGAATAATAAATTACAATAATAATAACTTGAGGAAATTTATGCCCTTGCATCAACTAGGTCCACAACAGAAAGGGAAAACTCACTATAAATTACACCCTGGGACTAGTGAGTGAGTAATGCAGGCGTCTTTCCCCAGAGACCTCCAAATCAACTCATTTAAATTAATAAATCCCACTTTCCTCTGTGCCTGAATAATAGGCTTATTTATATGTCTCAGAATTGGCCAAAATATCCGAGAGAGGAAATAGAGCAATTAGAGTTCCTTCGTTACACAGAGAGGTTTCCAAGACACTGTCTGAGCTTGCTAACTGTTAATTTAGCTGAATATAGGAAAGGAAAGAATGAATTCAATCTGACAAATGCATTGCTGCTAAATCTCCATGCTGCCACATAACCAAAGTGGCCGACTTTTCCCCTTTTCAGTTGCTTCTTTTGCCTTTTCTGGGTATAGGTCTGAAACTCTAATGCACACTGGTCTTTATTTTAAAAGTTGTTGCAGAGTATAAGATGAGACAATTGAGTTTTTTTCCTGACAGCTCCCTCTACAGAGATCCCTTGCACTGAGGCTTGAAATTTTAAATATTTAACAAAATGCAAGCAGTGGCACTGACCAGTGGGATGGGTCTGGCCCACGGGGCCCTATAGTGCCAGTGTTAACTCTTTTCAGTATCTTAGGGTGGCCAATGTGGGGGAAGATCCAGGGACAGTCGGGGAAGAGCTCCTGGAGGGCTCAGAACAACAGATCCTTCCCAATAAGATGAAAGCATTTTAATAATTCAACAGTACAGAAAACTGAATATCAGGCCTTCTTCTGCTAGGGTTCTGAACAGCTACTGGTGAGAAGGTTCTAATCTGCTTTTTGTCATTTCTGTTCTCTTCTTTCTAATCTTATTTTCCAGTCTATGCCTAATCTATCATGCTCACCCTAGCTCACAGTTACGGCACAATGTAATCCCAATGCTAACTACCCAGAGTTAGTGCACTCTACAGGTTAAAGGCATCATTTTTCAGGTCACCAGGTGGCGTGGTGTTTAAAGCACTGGACCCCCACATGGCTGACCACAGTTCACATCCCTCACCTGGTGATTTGGTCTCTTACTTTGTCTCGCTCTCTTTCGCTCACTCACTCACTGTCACTCTCAGGTGAGTGCACATGCCCTACAGCAAAATAAATAAAAATAATATATAAATTAAATTAATTATTCTTTTAAAAAAATAGCTTCATTTTCCATAAGACTGCCTTCACTTGAGATACCAGGTACAAAGCCCTCAGGACACCCACACTTCTGAGAAACTGCCTACAAAGTTGAGGGCTTACATAACCCTCTCAGGTTTGATCATTCACTAGAATGACTCACAGAACTCAGGAAAGTGCCATACTTACAATTAGAGCTTTATTGTAAAAGATACAAATCAGGAGGCACCAGCCAGTGGCACAGTGGCTAAGGCAGCTGGGTCTCAATGGCCAACTATGCAGTTCCAGTTCTGAAAAACACACCAGGTACATGTGCATGCATGCCAAAAATCCTGAGGGAAGAATGGAGGAGAAGGGATTGCTATGTGGTTATTCCCTTTGGGATTCACTTTCTCACTTTCTCTCTTCTCTCTCTGCCGGGTGCACATGCCCTATAGCAATTTTTTTTTTTTTTTTTTAGATATAAGTCAGGACCAACTAAACAAAAAGGCCCATAGTGAAAGAGCTAAAAGGGTCCCACATGGGTGAGGTTTCCATGTCCTCAGGACAAGTTATCCTTCTGGCACACTATTGTCTGTCACCAGCCAGGGAGGTTCACTGATCTTTCGTTTCCACAGTTTTTACCAAGAAGTCATTGGGTAAGCAAGACTGAGTAAAACAAAGACCGTGTGACTGAACGCAATCTCTAGCTTTCACCCCCTCCCAAAGGTTGGGTACATTAATAGGTCCTCGAGAGGATTTTGTTTACATCAGGTTGAAGAACCACTACCCTAGCACTTAGAAAGCACTCAATAAATGTTTGTTAAGAGAATGGATGACTCCTGTGGGGAGTATCTTCTTCATCCAAACTATGGAAATAGGTTCTCGGTGGGCTCTTTCTCAAAGTGGATCTGTCTCTGTATTGAAGATTTGTCACTTTCAGTCAGAGAGAAATTTCTTTTCCAATCTTTGAGTCTGAGCTGAAGAGCCCTAGACTCACCATAATGCCCCAAAAAGGTCTCCTCTGTGCAGTGGAACGCATCTCTGTGCCCACATACATCAGTGTGTAGATGTTCAGAAACACAGAACTGCCCTTATACATTCCCACAACTCCTGAGATCCTTTTCTTTTATTGGAGGAACATCCATTAGCAATGGGTCTTTTCAAAGAGTCAGAAGTGGGTGGAGTAGGGAAAAACGTTTGATCTCCAAAACGTTGTTGAACTGCAGCAGAAGAGATTAAGGCTAGGCTTCAGGAAGGATTTTCTGAAAGCCAGGGGAACACGTTACAGAAAAGTCATAGGCATTTAGGAAATGATAAAATCTGTCCTAAATGACTGGGTTGGGGTGGATCCTGTCTGTGGGCAGAGGAACTGACCATGTGATCTTCAGGATCCAGGGAACTGAATTTAGGTTGGCTGCCTTTCAAACGAGGAGTCAGAGGAAGGAGCCATATAGATTTGAGACCATTTCTCTCAGTTTCTCTACCTAGGGGTTTCTTAGCTTGGGAACTATTAGCATTTTAGAATGAATAATCCCTGGGCCAGCAGGTAACATGGTGGTTTAAGGCGTTGGACTCCTATATGGCCGACTGAAGTTTGTGTCTCAGATAGGTGTCTTGAAAATGATGCTGGGCATGTGTTCATGTGTGTCCAAAATTCCAGGAGAATGGAGAAGGGACTGTGGCTTGGACATCCTCCCTGGGGGGATGGGGTAGGTGTGATTTCTCACTTTCCCTCTCACTGTCTCTTTCCAGTAAGCACATATACTCTATGACAAAAATTTAAGAAAAGAGAGAAAGAGAGAAAGAGAGAAAGAGAGAAAGGAAGGAAGGAAGGAAGGAAGGAAGGAAGGAAGGAAGGAAGGGAGGAAGAAAAAGAGTAATTGTTGTGTGGCTGTTCTGTGCACTGTGGAATGCTTAGGAACATCCCTGGCCTCTACCCCTAGATGTCAGCAGCACTCCTCTCCCCAGTGGTGACAATGGGAACTGTCTCCAGATACTGCCAAAAGCCCAGGGGTAGGGCAAGGACACTATCCCACTGTCCCATGTTGAGATCACAGCTATACCTGTACCATGAGGTCAGGAGGATCTGTGAGGTCCTTCTCAGAACCATTATTCTAGCATTTGACCTTACAGAGTGAACACCCCCTGCAGCACACAGGGCAGCTGAAGAATTATGGTAGAAGCCAACTCCTGCAGATGGAGTTTGTAGGCACTACAAGGACAGCCTCACTCTGAATGGCTCCCATTAAAATGGTTTTCTTCCAGACCAGTTGGCAGAATTTACAAAGGTTACCCACTCTGGGGATTTCAAATTCTAACTTGACTGATGCAGGTGGGGACAGATTGGAATACTCTTTCCAACTTGACAACTAATAGTCATACAAACTCACAGGAGACCAAGGGCCTGAGGTCATAGCTCAGAGACAGAAGTGTTCCTGCTGGATTTCTGATCTGAGCTCTTTTTGAGGCATCATCTCCAACAGGCTCTTTTAGGGTGAGGCAAGCGAAACAGTTTCTCCCAAGTGTATAGCTGTCTTTTTTAAAATTGTGATGTTTGGGGGAACAGCAGATGGCATGGTGGTTAAGGCACTGGACTTCCACATGGCCAACCATGGTTTGAGTCCAGACCTAGCAGTTTTCTCTGTCTCTCTTTCTGGTGAGTGCATATGTCCCATGGCAAATTAAAAAAATAATTTTAAAATAATTATTTTATTTATTATTATTATTTTAATTTGAACAGAGAAAGACACAGAGAGAGAGGAAAAGTGAGAGGGCAAACCACCAGGTCAGGACTTGGCCATATGGGAGTCTAGCAACTTACACCATCTGCTAGCCCAATATATATATTTTTTTAATTTAAAATTTCTTTTTAAATTGTGATGTTTTGTCCACCATGAATTTTTTGTCATTAATTTTGTTTTTTAGAAATGTTACATTAAAATATTATTTGGTTACTGAGTGTTTTGGATGCCCCTTTAAAAGTTGCAATTAGAAATTTTCTCTTATTTCACTCTAGTCTTGACCTTGATCATCAAGGTTTTGTCATGCAGAACAGCAAGCCCAGGGAGTGAGGTGCATAGCAAAGGGAGTGACCAAGGCTTAGTCTGAAGGCTCTGGACATCTGATTTTGCAAAGGTCCACCAGTAGAGACTACTCAATGTGAATGCACTGAAGGTAAAGGAGACAGAGCTTCCCAGTCTTAATCCTCAGTGAATGAATGATTCTAGAATACTACACATCATTCATTAATTATTAACAAATTATTCTCAGAGGACCTGCTCTGGGGTGGACACAGGAGAGGCCAATGGGATGTCTTCCTTGGCTGGGAAGACAGCTCGTAAACAAATGATGTCTAATGCCAGTGATAAGGACTGTATAAAGCACCAAGGGAGACCTCACCAGCAGTGATTCATTTGATCTGATCTGCGAAGACAGAACCCAAATGCAAGATTCATTCTCAGCCCAAGAGATATCTTGTCAACCGTGGGTCATTTTCCAAGTTCAGTAACAAGTCTACCAGTGTCATGGTGGTGAGATATGAGCTGGGGATTTACTTAGCTTCATTTCCTAGTCACTTATGGAACAGTCAAGGGACTTTCTACTTCCCTGCATATAACTGAGGCTTGGTCGGATGGAAACAATTAATGAAATGATTCTCACATAATTAGAGGGCTTAACTGATGTGAAAAGTCAGAGTATACATGGGGACTTCAAAAAGTGGAAAAATGGAATTTAAGTGAGAGTGTATCTTGGTACAAAACAATTTTAAAATTCATATATAGTTTTTTTTCTAATATGTATTTTCCAAGGACCTTTTGGAGGAAACCCCCCCCCCATAGTTTTTATGGCCCAGATTTCTTTTCTTTATTCATAATAGAGCACATGTGCATACAATTGAGAGAGAGAGAAAAAGGGACACCCTCCATGGAGTCTGGTCACACTGTGATCCCCTTCCTCCCATCCTCTAGCCTGGTGAATCCTGGTCACTCACAAGCATGCCTGGCATGTTTCAGGCTGACCAGGCCAGGGATTTGAACTGTGATTGCTATGTGGGTTCTGGCTTTTTCTTTTCATCTATTACGACTGTACCACAGAGCTGGATTCTCATTCTTTCTTACTGTGTTATTTTGGGGGATAGGTGGGAGTTTCAGTAAAGAAATAGAAAGGAAAAAATATGCCAAGAACAGTAGTCTAGTGCCCCATTGTACAGATGAAGAAATGGACCCAGTGACTTGTTCAGGGTACAGTCTGAAAAGAGAAATTATCAATAATAATAGTGTAGGCCCACAGGTGGGGGAGGGCAAGTTTTACCTTCACTTCTGTAGTCGCACAGGGACATGCACTGCTTTCCTCGTTAAGAAATTAATTAAGCAGCAGTTAATCCCTACAGTAGCGATAAATGGTACTAATAACCGAGCATTTGGTCTGTCATAGGAGATGGAGTCCCTGATGGCTGGTGCCAGGTGTTCCACGTTCTGAGGTAGAGGGGCTGGGGGAGCCTGCAAAAGATGGCACTTGGAAAGGATGCGGACTTGGCACCTTCTCCCTCTGCAGCCTAAATGCATGTTGCCATTCTCTAAGTTCCCTGAAGCTGAAGCATCTGCTTTCTCACTTCTTATTTTCTTCTCCTGGAAAGAAAGAGGGCCAAAGCACCATTGGTTCCATTTTATGGCTGGGGAGTTTTATGGCTGGGGAGGCCATCACTTTAAAATGCTGAGCCTGGGACCAGCAGTTAGTGTAATGCCTATGTCGCTGGACTCCCATGTAGTCGACCGTGGTTCAAGTTCCAGACCCTGTGGGTTAAACTCACGCCGGGTGCATGCCTGCGTGCCCAAAATCCCGAGAGGAGAATAGAGGAGAAGGGAATGTGGCATGGCCATCCCCCCTGGGGGGGTGATTTCTCGCTTTCTGTCTCTCTGTCTGTCTGGCACGCTCCCTATAGCAAAAAAAAAACAAAACAAAACAAAAAAAAAAAACAAAAAAAAAAACTCTCCAAAAAAAAAGTGCTGAGCCTGTCCTGGAGCCGGACCACTCTTTTTTCTGCCTGCCCTGGCTCTCTCTCTCTAGCTCCCAGTCCTGCAGAAGTTCTGCTCTCACAGTGCTGTCAGGGGTGCCATCTGACCACAATGGGGCTGTGTATGCATATACCTATCTCAGGACCAATCCATCTCTCCTGAGCTTCACGAATTCAAGGGAAATCCCTCGCCTCCTGGCACAGAACAGTCTCTCTTTGAGCCTCTGTGTTCAGAGGTTCTTGCTTATAGCTTCCTTGGTTTGCTATCTGTGCAGAAACAGAGAGTGTCCCCTCTGAGACTCCCCCCCTTTCACCTCCTGTTAGCCCCCATGCCCAGCACAACGCCTGGTTGAATATGTGACTGGAAAACACCAGCTCCCCTCCTTGCCCTGAGCTTCTCTGATTATCCAAATTGCAGCTGATCCATTTCCTGGAAACTACAATAAAAGGGCTTTTATCCCTAGAATTGATAAAGGGATCCATAGAAGTGCAAAGGGATGAAGGATAGAAGCAGATAACAGAAATAAGTGAAGCCAGCCTCTCTGGAGACCCTCAGCTTCCATCCATGGTGGTCTCAGGAAACTATGGACTCAGCATTGCCAGGAACTTTGCTCTGTCAAAGCAGGCAGAAAACTGGATTCCTACATGCCATTTCCAGATTCATCTGTGTGAGCATTGAATTCATCTTCTCAAAGACACTGTGTGATCAGATCAAGCAAAACACAAGTCTGGGCTGCCTATTTGCAAATGATGTTCGCATTTCCTTTGATATGAGGCTGAAAAGACCCCAGGAAAAAGCAGGGTAGTAAAGGTCTATAGGGGAGAAGCCTAGGATGTCCTCCCTCCTCCCCTCCACCCTGTAGTGGGAACAGGGGCAGAGCCTGAACTTCTGCACCTCCTGCTGGCCCTGTTGTGTCCTGGATCCTAAAACACTTCCCCCAGCCTGTTTCCTTGGAGTCGTTTTTCCCCGCCTCACTACTATTCCTTCCTCGTGGGTAAATCAGAGAGAAAACCATCAAGCTCTATGCCTTCCACGGCTGGTAACGTTCCTCTCAAATGTCTTCTCAGCGAATCTCCATGTTTTCAATTACTCCTAACACACCTCCAGGGAGCCCAGCCAAGCGGGAGGATTAGTAGAATAATGAGTTTAAATTATTTAGTTTTTTTCTCCCGTCTTTATTCTCTGGTAATATTGAATCTAATCCAGGTCCAGATGCATTGGATGATACATGACAGGTTATGGCTAATAAGTGACCTCATTTTCAAATTAATATGCAAATTTCCCCTCTCAGAGCTGAGGAATGAAAGGAGTTGGGGACAGCAGGGAAGATAGGAGTGTGAGTGGGGAAAGGAGGGGGGCTTTAGTGTTCCCTATTTCCTGGAGTCTAATCAGAGTGTTTATACATGAGACAGGGAAGTAGATTTGCTAACATGGAAAATCTTTGAGGACTAGGGCGCTCAAGTGTACTTATGTCTCCCTCTACAGGGAGGCTGTAAGAACTCTGAGCATCGCAGCTGGAGAGAAATTCGAAATTCACCCCCATTTTAAAGATGAAGGCACTGAGGCCTGAAGTTACCTAGTGCACTGGAAACAAGGTGATAGCTATAACCCAGGATTTTGAGGGCCCCTGTACCAGTAGGAAAATGAGAAAGATTGGTCTTCTCCAGAGTGAGAAGACTCTGAAAACCCATCAAAAAGCAGGTCTTCCACTGTATGGGGAATTCTCCGCAGGATTACACACAGTGCTTAGTCTAAATGTTGACCACTGCGAAGAATTAGTGGTCAGGCCACTGAACCGATTCAATGAACACTGGGCACCTGCTATGTGCTAGACATTGTGCTAGGCATTAGAAATAGTCTATTTATTTATTTATTATTATTACTTTTTTT
>NW_006159716.1:4410141-4422037 GCF_000334495.1 Tupaia belangeri chinensis
TTTTTTGTTTTTTTTTTTTTTTTTTTTTTTTTTTTGCTAGAAGGTGTACATGTTTGCTGGAGAGAAATAGAGAAAAGGGAAGTGAGAAATCACCTTCCTCCCCCAGGGGGCATGATCACACCAAAATCCCTTTCCTTCCACTTCTCCCTCCCCTTGGGATAATCCCTTTTCCTCAATTTCTCCCTCCCCAAGGGATAATCCCCTTTCCTCCATTTCCCCCTCCCTTTGGGGCCCTGGGTACACATGTACAGGCCCTCAATAGTCCTTCAAGCCAATGGGTCTGGGACTTGAATGGCACAGTTAACCACATGAGATCCACCTGACCCAACCACCATGCCACAGACAGGACCCAGAGATAGTCTTTTGTCCTAAATTTTAATTTAATCATTAACTCCACCTGACAAATGAGGAAACTGAGTCCCACTGAGCCTGATTAGGGCACAGATTTCATGGGAAATTGGGTCTGGATTCCAGAGCTTCTTGGTCTGCCTGATGCTTGCTGTCTCCCAGGCCAGCTCTTTACTCTCAGGCTAGAAGCCCACAGATATGACAGTATCCAATCTGGATTCCTATAGCATATTTTTAAAAAGCTCATACACACACACACACACACACAAAGAGTTGGCACCTTCCCAGCTCACCCTAGAAGACAAGGTATTGGGGAGGGAAGGGGCCACTGGCTGTGGATAACCCAGGGCCAGTGAAGAGGATCTGGTGGGTCTCTGGCTGGGAGCTGGGCCTAAGTGTGGAGTCGTTGTGGCCCCAGGATTGACGTCTATCAGGCTTCATTAGGCAGGATCATCTCTGTAGGAGTCCTGTTCCTTAATCACTTAATCTTCATGTTGGTTCCTTTAATGCATATTTGCCTCCCTGTCTTTCCCCTTCTCTGGGCTGTGATCTTTTCTGTCTTCACAGCTATTGTCAAGCACTGGGGATGAGGAGGCTGTCGACAGGGGGCTGTAGGAGGCAAGGGCCAAGGGACTCCCACACACCTTCCTGTTCTCCTTTCTCAGCCTCGAGGTCCTCCGTGGAAAACAATGACTCAGGTCAGAAGGAAGTCAGGGAGAAGGGCCTAGATGGATTCTCAGACTCTGCTGTCCACTGTGACAGCCCCTAGCCACATGTGGCCACTCACATTTGTATTTAAATTAAAATTTAATAACACTAACATTTCAGTTCCTCAGACATAGTTGCGTTCACACTAGTGTTCAGTGGGCACATTGGCTAGTGAACTAGCACAACTATAGCATCCCGTCATCACAGTTACTGAACAGCACCTCAATCCCTCCTCCTGCATTCTCCTCTTGGGATTTTAGGTACACATGCACACATGCCTAGCAGGTTTTTCAAGCCACCAGGTCCAGAACTTGATCCACAGAGTTGGTCATGTAGGATCCAGCACCTTAACCACCATGCTTCCTACTCTCCTCTGGGTCTTACACTTATAATTCCTGGTTTTATCTCTATCGGCATCTTCCTGGTCCTCTGGGCCATGAGTTCACCTGCAACACCCAATTTAGGGCTTTGTCTGGGGTAGGGCTTGGTACATGGCACCTCAGTGCCTAAAACCAGAAGGCAGGATGAAGTGATGCTGTTTATTCATCCAGGCATCAGGCCATTTATTTTCCAGTAAGAGTAACCCACTTATAATGGGCCATTAAAGGTAAAAACTCTTCCATTGGTTTTACAGCCACCCCGGGACATGGAGTATTCTTTCTACTCAGGGGTGTTTCAAAGTAAGGAAAGCAACGCACCAAGAATGAGGATGTGGTTGACCTCCTAGAGATGAGAGCTGGCCTTGCTGGTCTTTTTCTTCCACACGAAGGTGGTCCCTAATGTGTGGGATCACAGCACATGGGAAACCAGTGCCAAGAAGGAAGGGAAAAAGAGAATGAGAAGGGGGAGGAGGGAAGGAGGGATGAGAAAGTCAGGGAGGGTCCTGATGCACACAAAACCCCTCAAACCTGTACAGTGCCTTTGAAGGACTGCTGGGGTTTCCAGTCTTGTATATTGCTTATGAGCAGAAACAATTCTATCATGCACACTGGGCAGATGAGGAATGTAAGGCTCCAAGAGGTTAAGGTACTGGGCCAAAGGAGACTCCTCTGGCAAGAAGTGGCAGTCCTCCCATTGTGCCTCACATGTCTGTCGCAATAAGGACCATGAGAGTGCCTGCAGGACCCAGAGGGTCCCAGTGCAGCTGCCATGGGTGACGGGAAGCAGGAGCTACATGCAGGCTGTAAAGTGGCAGGTATTATTTGCTAGCTGAGAGCAGAAAGCCATTTAGCAGTGGAAGCAGCAGGGGAGACAGCAGGAGAGACGAGCTGCAGAAAGCAAGCAGCCAGTGGAGGAAAGCAGAATGAAGAACTCAGAGAAAGGAGCTTGCAAAGAAGGGGCCAGGGAGAAAGGGAGAGTGTGTGGCCAGCTGCATGGGGTCTGAAGGAAAGACACAACCTAGAATCTGGTCACCTTTGGTGCTGGGCCAGACCAGAGGAGGTGCATGGGAGAGACCAGGAGCACCATGGCTTGGGTAGTACCTGGACCAAGCCTGCCCTTGGGTCCAGTTGGCTATTGAGGGTGAAGCCACAATGACCAGGTGCCTGCTGAGATACTTTCAGATATGAATTCACCTCCCAGGTAAGGTGGTCTCAATCAAATCCACTTTTGTTACAAGTTTTACAGAAGGTTGGTTACCAGTGTTTCCATCACTCCAAAATATGGGGCTGGTTATGTTGATTACTATTTTTCAAAATTTTTTTGTAGTGATCTAAGCACAAAATATATTTAACATTGGGACCCAGTACACTCTTAGACTCACACACCCCTATAAATGGAAATGATTTCTCAAAACACTCAAGACTCACTTTCACATTCTTTTTTCTTTTATTTACTTGTGTTTTTTCTTCCCCTTCCTTCCATTATATTTGGAAATATGCCAATCACAACCCACCAAATCATTTTTCTCCTCAATGGGTCTTGACCTGCAGGTGTAAAAAATTCTGATCCTGATAAACTATATGAAGACCTCTTTCTACCCTTCCTTCTCAACACGCTCCTGCGGGACCCTCTACATTTGGAAGATGCAGTCTCTGGCAACGTGCTGCACAGAACACCAGGTGAGCTCTATCAAGGTTTCCTTTAAACATCATAGAAAAAATGTCATCACTTTACCTTCTCAAACACAGTCATGCAACCCCCACATCCATTCCCTGGCATGGGGGATTGATTTTCACTGAAACAGTATGACCAGGATGATAGGGACAGCCATTAGAACGTCCCGCGGTGGTATGCCTGGCATGGCACCAAGCACTTTCCTGCCTTACTACTTCATCTGCTCTTAGATACAACCCTATGGGGTCAACATCACTAGTCCCTTTTACAGACAAAATACTGAGTTCAGAGAAGATTCTTCTAGGATCACATGATGGCAGAGCTGGGATTTAAATCTAGTTTTTCATATATCTCCATGGTCTTGAGAATATTATAATTTTTGACGAGTTGAACATCAGCATTGCTCTAAGTAACAAAATTCTGGTGTCTTGTATTGCATTTCTCCCCTGACCTACTTTTTCTCACACATATACAACATGTAATTACTAAATCTGCATGTAACCCTTTGCCCAAGTGGTCATGACATGGGTACAAAGCATATTAGAGCCAGCCACATTGGGTCTCCATGTGAGAAAAATTTTGTGAGAAAAAATCGTGACGGCGTGGGCGGACTGGTCATTACCAAAGGGGATTTTACATGTTAGCAACTTCCTTCTAAGGCAGGAGGACCTACCCTGGTGGGCACCATAGGTCAGTTTTATTCTTCATTCCAACCTAATTCTAGAATGTTACTTGTGCAAAATAGAGAGAAGTTAACAAGTATAAAGTGTCACCTCATCCAGGTGATGCCACTATTGAATGCATTAAGTGGGCTTGTCTCAACTGTGCCTATTTTCAGGATTCTCTTAGTTTCTGGCTCTTTATCTTCCTCTGTCCTTGAGACTGCCTTCCCACTGCCCTATCCTGCTGGATCACCTCCTTCCTGCCCCAGGCAAAACCTTCTTCCTCCCCAAGGTGCCCAATGAAGTACGGTCCCTTTCTGTTTGGACACCAAGCCCACCTCCTCAACTCTGGATCAAAATAGACAAGTCATTAGGTATGGACTGTAGTGCAATGGTAAAATGCATCACTTAAAGAGGGTGACTCAACAAGGGAGGGTTCTGTCTGGGTTTGTGTCCAGAAACCTTTCTGAGCACTCTAGGCCCACATGTACCCATGACTAGCTGGGGATGAATCACAGCACCAAGACCCTGTTGAAGGTGCACTCTGTCTTTTTCTTTCACTCATGCAAAAAAATAAATGAATAAACTTTTTTTAAAAAGTGTATTAAAAAAATATAGACATGTCAGATTATGTGTTTGTTCCAGTCCTCCAAAAAGCAGATGCTGGTTGAGATTAAATGTGCAAGAATATTTTTATTTTTTATTTTTTTTAAATTTGCTATAGGGCCCATGTCCTTACCTGGGAGAGAAAAAGAGGGAGGGATGAAGTGATAAAACAGCTCCCAGGAGGAATGAACACACTCTAATCTCTTCTCCATTCTCCTCTCAGGATTTTAGGCACACATGCCCAGCATGTTTTTCAAACCATGCAGTCGCCCATGTGGGATGCAGCTGCTTTTACTGCCATTCCATCTAGCTGACCCTAAATGTGCACAGATTTTAATGGGGACACATCTGTGAGAGAAAATAAAGAGAAAGCCAGGAGAGGCTGGTAGAGTCACTGGACTGAAATGAAGGAGGGTAAGAAGGAAGATTGGGTGGAACATCCTAAATTGCCATGTATTCTAAAGGTTTGGCAAGGTTGCCATGGAGTGCTCAAGTCAAAGTCCCCTGTCAGGATTCCAAGCCTTCCAGGGACTGGGTTACCTTAGAATCCCTGCTGTGCTCAGTCACTGCTTGAAAGTAGCCTGTTGAAAGGGTGACTTTAGTGCAAATGTAACGATGGATTTCATGACACAGCAGCCAGGATCCTTAGCCTATTAAGATCCTGGTAACCAAGGTCCTCAAGGAACATTCTCCAAGTTACCATGGTACCCCACCATTTCTACCCAATCACCATGTTTTCTGCCCATAGAAGTTCCTTTACTCTTTGCTTGTATAGCAGCTGGGAACTAACTTCAATCCTGACCAATATGTTCTTGGTTTTTCCCAAATTTCCTCTTCTGTGGTTCTTTGTTTTTGATGTGCTCTTGCCATTTCTCTACCCCATCTGCTCTTCATCAACTCATGTGGATATTTTTAATCTTGTTGGATCCATTCTTTTTTTTTTCTTTTTATTATTTTAATTTATTTTATACATTTAATCACTGTATATCACTACAGCTTATAAAATGAATTACCCAACATGAATACATTTCACACCAGTCCAGTTGAAGATATCAAATACGTTATCATCAACAGACATCTTTCTTTCTGGAAATCTTACAATTCTCTCTTTAATCTTTAGTTTATCATAATGATGCCTATTGATAGTTTACAAGCACTTAGCAGATTCCATCCTCCAACTACCTTGAGTTGTCCAATGATTCAGTGTTTTTTCACCCCCACACTTCCATTGTATCTTGTCTTAGCTTGGTTTACCCTGAAAGCAGAAATAAGGACTTGGGTACAGGTAGTTTGTTTGAGAGGTGATCACAGGATTCAGCAGGGAGGAAACAGGAGGAAGAACACTAGGAAGAAGGAAAAGCTAACATAAAGTCTATGATTAGTCTAGGGCCAGATGGCTTCACTGGTAAGTTCTACCAAATGTGTAAGGGAAGAATTAACACCAATCCTTCTTAAACTCTTCCAAAATATAGAAGAGGAGGGAATGATTTTTTAAAAAGATTTATTTAATTTTATTCATTAGTTTATTTTAATTTGATCAGCCAGCCAGACACACATACACACACACAGAGAGAGAGCGAGAGAGAGAGGGAGAGAGAGAGAGAAGTAAGAAAGCAACCACCAGGTCTGGGACTCAATCCGTGGTTGGCCATGTGAGAGTGTCCAGTGCTTTAACCACCAAGACACCTGCTGGTCCCAGGAATGCTTCTTAACTCATTCCTCGAGGCCAACATTACCCTGGTAGCAAAGCCACATAAAGACATCACAAAAAGGAAAATCATAAATATTGTTATGAATATTGATGCAAAAATCCTCAAAAAATACTAACTTGAGTGCAACAACACATTAAAATGATTATGTACCATGACCAAATGTGATTAATCCTAGGACTACAAGGTAGGATTCAATAAGAAACTAATCAATGCACTATATCACATTAATAAAGTGAAGGGGAAATCCTCATGTGATTGAATTGATGCAGAAAAATATTTGATAAAATCCAACATATTTTATAGTAAAAACACTCAGAAAACTAGGAATAGAAGAAAACTTCCTCAGGCCAGCCTGTAGGCTTGTAGTTAAAGAAACTGGATTCCATTTAGCCAGCAGTGGCTTGAATCCTGGCTCTGTTGACAAGGATGCGTATGGTGGTCTCAAGTGGGCTGGACTGAAGTGTATATCATGCTGGGTAAAGTCTCTTCACAATCTAAATGATGTATAGCGATTTAATGTATGAATAATAATAAAAATATAAATAAAAGAATAAAAGAAAAAGAAAAACATGCTGGGCACATGGGCATGCATGCCCCAAATCCCAGCAAGGTGGAGAAATGAGGATAAGGGATTATGAATAATTATGTCCTATTGAGGAGTGCTCTCTTCCTCCTTTCTCTCTCTCTCACTCTCTGTCTTTCTGGCTGTGCATGCACCCTCTGGCAATTAAAAAATTAAAAGAAAAAGAACAGAAATTCTTCAATGTCTTTCAATGACTAAGGGCATTTAAGAAAAACTCATAGTATTATATTCAAAGTTGAAAGACTGAAAGTTTTCTACCTAAGATCAAGAAGAAGATAAGTTTGCCTGCTTTGATCAGAGATATTCAACACTGAACTGGAGTTCTAGCCAGGGCAACTACACAAGAGAAAAATAAAAGCCATCCAGATTGGTAAGGAAATGCCAAAGAAAACTACTAGAACCAATAAACAAATTTAGCAAAGTTGTAAGGAAAAAAATCAGTCATGCTTCTATATACCAGCAAGAAGCAATCAGAAAAGAAAATTTAAAAAGCAATTCCATTTATAAAATCATCTATAAAAATAAAACATCTAGAAAAAAAAATTAACCAAGGAAGTAAAAGACCTGTACACTGAAAACTACAAAGCATTTCTACAAGGAATCAAAGAAGACTTAAATAAATGGAAAGATATTCTTTGTTCATGAATTGGAAGATATCATATTGTTAAGATGGCAATATTACTCAAGGCAATCTAAAGATTCAACATGAGCCCTCTCAAAATTCTGACAGTCTTTATTATAGAAGTGGAAAAACTGATGCTCAAATTCACATGGAATTACAAAGGGTTACCAAATAAAACAATCTTGAATAAGAAAAACAAAATGGGAAGACACATACTTCTGAATTTCAGAAATTATTACAAACCTACAATAATTAAAACCACATGGTATGGTATAAGATACACATAGAGACAAAGTAATAAAATTTAGAGTGAAGAAACAAACTGGTAAATCTATGGCCAAGTAATTTTCAACAAAGATGCAAAGTTCATTAGAAAGAAAAAGATAATCCCTTTAATAAATGATGCTACATAGAATAACTGGATTTCAAAATGCAATATAATGAAGTTGGACTTCTAACTCATACCATATACAAAAGTTAACTCAAAATGGATCAATGACCAAAAGCTAGGAGCTAGAACCATTGGGACAAGCAGTTAGTGTAATGGCTATGTCGCTGGACTCCCATGTAGTCGACCGTGGTTCGCATCCCGGTCCCAGTGGCTTAAAATTCACACCGGGCACATGTGCGTGCATGCGTGCGTGCCCAAGATCCCAAGAGGAGAACGGAGGAGAAGGGATTGTGGCGTGGTCATCCCCCTGGGGGGTGATTTCTTGCTTTCTGTCTCTCTGTTTCTCTCTGTCTATCTGGTGATCGTTCTATCGGGTGAGCGCACGCGCCCTATAGTGAAAACCTCTCAAAAAGAAAAAAAAAAAAAAAAAGAGCTAGAACCATTAAACTCTGAGATAAAGATTTAGGGATAAATTTTCATCACCTTGGAGTTAGTAATGGTTTCTTAGAAATGAAACCAAAAGCATGAGCAGCAGCAACAACAAAAAAGATAGATTGTATAGACTTTATCAAAATTAAAAACTTTTTGTATATCAAAAGACATTATTAGAAAAGTGAAAAGACAGCTTACAAAATGGGATAATATATTTGCAAATCATATATGAGTCTAATATTAAGAATGTATGAAGAACTCCTACAACTCAACCATGACAAAACAACCTAATTTTAAAATGAGCAAAGGACTTAAATAGTCGTTTCCCAAAAAAAGACATTTAGATGGCTGATAAGTTCATGAAAAAATACTCAAAATCATTAGCAAATCAAAACCACAATGAGATACCACTGTACACCCACTAGGATGATGATGATGATGATGATGATGATGATGATGATAAGTATTGGCAAGGCTGTAAAGAAATTGGAACCCTCAAACATTGCTAGGGGAATGCTGCTATTGCTGCTGTACAAAATAATTTGTCAGTTCCTCAAAGAGGTAAACATGGAATTATGACCCAGAAATTTTACTTTTGGATATATACCAGAAAGAATTAAAAATAGGGACTCAAAAATATATTTATATGCCAATGTTCCCTGCAGTATTATTCACAATAACCAAAAGGAAACAACCCAGAGTTTACCAATAGATTAATTGATAAGCATAATATGACATAAAACAATTGAATATTAAAAAATTAAGTTCTAAGAGATGTTATAACATGGATGAACCTTAAAACTTTAAGTGAAGTAAGACACGTATTATATAATTCCACTTTTATGAAATATCTAAATAAAGCAAATTCAAAGAGACAATTAGAGGTTACCAGGAGCTAAGGGGAGGAGGAGAGACCAATATATTGCTTAATACAATGTAGAGTTTCTATTTAGAGTAATGGAAAATTTTTGGAAATAGTGATGATGGTTGTTAATGTAATCAATACCACTGAATTATATACTTTAAAATGGCTAAAATGGCATACTTTATTTTATACTTTACATATACACAGTGTATCTCTCTGTGTGTATAATAATGTACTTTTTAAAGAAATCGTGAGTATACACACAGAGACTCACAATTGTGTATATACTCACGATTTCTTTAAAAATTGCATTATTGAGACAGTGACCATTGTGAAAAGCTGGGATTCAATCTTGGTAAGGCCACTTAAGGAACCATGTAGAATGGGATATTTGTTCACTGGCTTCTGCCCCCTACTGATTAAGAACTGCCTTAGGAATTGTTAATTCTCCAGCTATGCCTAGGGGCCAACTAAGTCTCAGAGAAAGACCAGGGGCAGAAAAG
Organism: Tupaia belangeri chinensis; assembly: GCF_000334495.1. NCBI lineage: Eukaryota > Metazoa > Chordata > Mammalia > Scandentia > Tupaiidae > Tupaia > Tupaia belangeri. Next base: position 4,419,629 of record NW_006159716.1, read on the forward strand.
CAGAGATGTTCCTTTGTACCCTCTTACAAGAGACTGTCCACCACAGATGTGCTTAAATCGGTGATATGACACAGAGCGAACTTTTGCTGCAGATCCCATTCTCCCCAGTTCTGGAAATCCTCTTGGTCTCCAGTCTCATTTTGAAGTATGTAGTGAGTGTTTTCACCAGTGAGAAATTTGTTCATTCTCAGATTTCGAGAAAATTACTGGGGGTCTCTACATCTGCCATCATCTGAGAACAGGCAGACTGGTAGGCTGGGTTGTCAGAAAGCCTGACCAAGATTTCCTGAGCAACATCACCAGCATGTGTTCATTAGGGAGTCTCATCTGAAATCCAGCCTCCTCTGGGGTTTTTATCTCTTACGTGCAATTACATCAGTTTTCTCTCACTTTTGAACACCTGTATCTCAGAAATCTAATAAGAAAATAAGGCTCCCCAGAGAGATATCTTCCTGGAAGGTAAAGAGATGATTATAAAATCTCCATGTGGGAAGATATGGACTTTGCTTTGAAAGGCTTGAGGACAAAACATGGTATAAATGTACACCCCTGGGAGATGAGGAACAAAGGCCAGTTTCTAACCTAACTCCCTTTGGAAAGCAACATTACCATGACACATAGGGATATTAAAGTAACAACACTGCTGGGATAAAGTATCTACTGGGCATGGGCTGATAGAAGAAACCACAGAAGTAAAGATCAGGCTGTCTCAGTCATTGCATCGCTATGTGATCAGGCACATCCCTTCCCTTCTCTAGACCTCAGTTCTCCGAACCGAAAAATACAGGACGTAAGAGATATGGCTTCAGGGCCACCAGATGGCATAATGGTTACATTGCTGGACTCTCACATGGCTGACTGTGGTTTGAGTCCCAGACTGATGGCTTGAAATTCACACCAGGTGCATGTACATGCATGCACAAAATCCCAAGAGGAGAATGGTGGAGAAGGGACTGCAATGTGGCCATCCCCACTGGGGGATGATTTCTCGTTTCTGTCTCGCTCTCTCTCTCTGGTGAGCATGCACACCCTATAGCAAAAATTTATCTTAAAAAAGAGAGAGAAAGATGGCTTCTGTAGTTTTTCTAGCTTCAATCCTCATCTACATCTATCCTGGGATGTCCATGTAAGTTACAAATTTCTTGAGGCTGAATTTCCCTTTGGTGAAGTTTGGGGGACATGAATTTGTCCATCATTCTCCTTGATTACGGTTGAATTCATGCTCACAAGAGGTCTGTGCTGAAAGCCTGGCTCTGAGTCCTGCAAGCTCCTCTCATCCAGAGAGAAGACTGGTGCATGTGCGGCATAGATCAAGCCTCCTTACAGTTTAAGATCCTTTCAGTAAGAGTTAGAGCATGGTATATGTAAGTTTTTATGTGGGTAGAAGTTGATAGCAAAAAGGAAGAATTGCTAGGTGACAAAAATCTTTGCCAGAGGTAGCATGGAATAGAAGAAAACAAAAATCCTGAAAAACTAAGATTTTAATAGTTAAAGAGAAATGAGTTAAAACCCAGCACTGCTACTTATATGTTTCATATTTTTGAGCAAATTGTTCTAAAGCTCAGTTTCCTCACTTTTACAATGAGGATAACTGGCATGTAGGATTGTTTTTCAGATTAGCATTTATGGGACCACCAGTTGGCATAATGGCTATGTTGCTGGACTCCCATGTAGTTGACTGCAGTTTGAGTCCCAGACCCGGTGGCTTAAACTCATGCCAGGCACATGTGCATGCATGTCCAAGATCCTGAGAGGAGAATGGAGGAGAAGGGATTGTCTCATGGCCATCCTCCCTGGGGGGTGATTTCTCGTTTTCTGTCTGTCTCTCTCTTTCTAGCAAGTGCATGAGCCCTATAGCAAAAACCTCTCAAAAAAAAAAAAAAAAAGATTAGCATTTATATAACTAAGTATCTGGTGAATATCAGGTCTTCAATAACTATAAGCTATTATTATTTAGGGGTAGCAGCTGTAAAACTTAAGATTATTTTGGTTTTAAGCAACAGAAACTAACTCGATAAGTTAAATAAAAAGTGAACTCCTTTATCTCAAGGAAACTGGGATAAATCACCAAAATCAAAAGATTACACAAACCGTCAGGATGGGGACAGGCAGATAACACAACTCTAAGGATCTTAGGAATAGAAAGAGTAACTTTCTCCCAAGAAGCCACTCCTGGAAAAGGTCAGCTTGGGGTAAATCTTAGAGTGCAGATATTGCCCTCCCCAGAGCCAGAGATCAAGGAATCTTAGGGAACCAAATTGCCACCTCAATTAGCGTGCACTACTGGGACAATGTGCTTAATGATGTCCAGGTCTGGGCTTTCCCTTTCATTCTGAAGGGACCCTGGACCCTGGAGATACAATGTGACTTTCAGCTGCTGTAAGACTCTGACTAGATAGAGCTACACTC
>NW_006159716.1:4422068-4423178 GCF_000334495.1 Tupaia belangeri chinensis
ACATATATAGCTTCAATGAGCTGCAAGATGATTAATGGTATCACCCTCCTCCTTTGTTTATCACCAGCGCCTGCATTCACCATTTACAGACACAGTTGAGAAAAGATCACATTTATATTTTGTGTTTATTGATTTCTATGAGCTTCCATCTACATACAGTTCATCAATATATTGAAATAATTTACATCACAAGTGTTTCTATGTTGTGCTTTTGTGTGCTCACTTCCTTAAAAAAAAAAGAAAGAGAGTTCTACCATCATAATGCCCAGTTTATTCAATGTATCATAGTACTTCCTAGAATTCCAAAAATTAGCACTTAATGGAGCCCCAGAGATTACCTAGTCCAGTGGTTCTCAATCTTGGCAATACATTAGAATCATATGGGAGATTTACATACTGATGCCCAGGCCTCACCCTCAAAGATTCTGATTTCATTGGTCTATGGTGAACCCCAGGAATTAGTATTTTTAAATAACTGCCAGGTAATTCTCATGTACAGGCAGGGCTGTGAACTATTGATTTAGCCTAAATTTCATTTTACAGACAGAAAAACTGAAGAACATCAAAGAGCATTATAGCATGTGCTCAAAGTCACCTGATTATTTGCTGACCGTGAATTCAAGTTTCCTAATTACCCATTGTTTTCCCCTTGGACAATTGATTTCTATTGTCCCTTGAAGAGCTGGAAGACTTCAAGAAAAAGGTACTAGATTAGGCTGAGGAGAACCAAGAATAGGGTAAGCAATTTAGACAGTCTGGAAAAAAAGAGTCACAAATGTGACCTTAAATGTGAAACATGCATTATAAACTGTGACATATCATACCCATGTCCATTGCTAGTGTGAAAGTGGTAAATGTGAGTGAGCGCTGCTCACAAGAGGTCTGTGCTGAAAGCCTGGCTCTGAGTTATGTGAAGAAAAAGCACCACCCAATATCTGAAATGAAAAGCTATGACCAAGAGACTCAACTCTACTCAACTTCTCTAGGAGCCTGCATCTAACAAAGGCCATGTTGTCTTTTCTTTATTCTGGGTTTTTGTTCTGGGTGATATGTACAGAGGTGATAAAAAGTAATATATGTGTGTACATACACATATATGTGTGTGTATAT
>NW_006159716.1:4435844-4442631 GCF_000334495.1 Tupaia belangeri chinensis
TATATATATATATATATATGTATATATATATATATATAATAGTTTTAAAGGGATTAAAACACAAGAAAAGTACAACAGTTATATCTAGGGTAAGAAACTGTGGGATTGGGGCCAATAAATAGGGGCTTGCCTTATTATTTGTTTAAGAAATGAGCTGGTGAGGAATAATCTCTGTAAGCAAAGCAGACTTCTGGATTCATATAACGTTTTGAAGTCAGGGATTATATTGTGATTGTGATGAATTTAGAGAAAGGAAAAGGCTTATGCTAGTCTCAGAAATGTACTTACTTAGGCAAGATTGTACTAGAGTAGGTTGGCTGCTCACTGACTAACACTCAAAGACTATCACTGATTTTTGTTTAGAAATATGTTCAATGCAGGAAGTTATCATTGATGGATTAGACTCAGGCAAGTTGACATTGATAAATAAGATAGTCAATCTTTTTCCAGCAGTATAGAGGCTTCATTTATATTCTCTGGTGATGATTCAAAATTATCAGTTAAAGGATTTATATTTTCAGATTGAAAAGACTAGTCAGATGCCTCACATAATGATTCCAAATAGAAGCAGGGTGAGAAGTATTATTGTGAACTTTTAGAACACTGGGGGCAAGGAAAAGCACCTAAAAGATTCCAATGTGAATATAAGTCATTTATAAAGTATTCGAAATCAGAATGTCTTTTACTTCCCAGCAAGTGGAAGCTAATGAACAATGAAGCAAAGTCCTAAATAGTCTGAAGGAAAACTGAATTCAACATAGAATTTTATACCTAGCCAAGCTATCACCATGTAAGGGTAGAATAAGGCATTTTCATACATGCAGTCTCAAAAACCTACTTCCCTTAACACTCTCTTTCTAAGTAATAACCTTGGAGAATGTGCTCCACCAACAGAAGAGTACAGATCAAGAAAAATAAACATATGAAATACAAGGAGGGGAAGATCTGTAAATGGAGAGAGGTGAATATGAGAAAGGAAGACCCAAAATGACAGCTGTATAGCAGGAAGAGAGGACAATTAGTTCAGATGTGTATAACTCATGATATGCTGAAAACACATAAACGAAGATCTCAGGGGACAAGCAGTTAGCATAATGGCTATGTCGCTGGACTCCCATGTAGTCGACCGCGGTTTGCGTCCCAGACCCGGTGACTTAAACTCACACCGGGCGTGTGTAAATGGGTGCCCAAGATCCTGAGAGGAGAATGGAGGAGAAGGGATTGCGGTGTGGCCATCCCCCCGGGGGGTGATTTCTCACTTTCTGTCTTTCTCTGTCTGTCTGGCAAGCACACGTGCCCTATAGCAAAAAACCTCTCCAAAAAAAGTTTAAAAAAATGTAAAAAAAAAATCTCAGCTGTCTATCTTCTTTCTAATCTACAGATAAAATTTCTATGTAAGATTAGCCCTGGTTCTTATCTTCCATACTCATGTGTTATATGTGTGCCCTAACCTAGACTAAGACCAAGAAACCTCTCAGCTCAGTTTTTTTCTGTGAGCCTTCATCTAATAGGGGATATGTTGTTCTTTCCTTCTATAACTAGGTTTGTGTCTACTATTCTGTTTAGATATACTTGCATAGGTGGTCAAAAGTAAAACCAAAGTATGATTAAAACAAAGCAGGGGATCTGGGGAGTAACACAAAGGACTACTGAGATACTGTTATTCTTGAAATGAAATAAAGTCATAATGATTCTTTACACTGTAACTATATTTACTATTCTGTATGTATGATACATTTCACAATTTTAAAAATCTGTATCGCTTCATATAAATAAACAAGCAGTGATGTTTATTAAGCTTTTTTCTGATAGTGCATTATTTTTGATACTAAAAAAAAGCTCAGTAAAAATTCCAAATGGCTAAGATGAACAGGTTTCACTGTTATCGTCCTGCTGCTGCAGAAGGGATTATTTTTTAAATAAATTGATTTCTAACTTTTGAAACCTAAACACAATGGAGTTCTTTTAAACTCTGTTGATTATCTTCTATATTAATGACTGAACTAGTGTTCATACACACACACACAACACTTTTAGTAATTGTTATACAGGAGACAGTGTTTAATCTTTTACTCTTCATCATAGTATTACACCTAGAATTTTCCCTCTGGCAGTTGACACAAAATGGGAATAGGAAGAGAAGGAAAAGGGTATATTCAGTGTAATGGTGTGGTTAACTGAGGTAAGAGAATGTGCCCTCCATGAACAGTAGCCTATAACAATAATCTACATTATAGAACTGTGGCCAGAAGATCTCTGGCACTCAGTCAGATTAACTGCTCCTCTACCACACTAAAGACTAAATAAGATGATGGTGTAGGATCCCTCAGTTCTCCCCACTTTTTCTCTTGTCCTAACCAAGAAGCACAAAGTGCCTTGAACACTTTGACCTGGCCAGTAGCATTTCTCCTGAAGGCTTGAGCCCATTCCAGGGTCTTGAACATTTCCAGGTACTGATAAAGGTGTTAAGATTGTTTCCCAAAACACTAAAGGAAATTGGCCTGGCCTTGAGCCAAGTACCTTAAACTCTGATATAACACATCCCTGTCTTGTGGACATACCTAGGTAGAACATCTTTCTCTTGCTGTGTCACAAAGATATTCTTCAGCCCACTCTGTAAATAAGCTCCCTTAATATATGCTTTGGGCTGATTGCCCTGGTGCTGAGTGCTTCTTTCTTTGGAATACCAACTGGTCCCATCTTGGGATAGTTTGGGACACTGCTTTGCAGGACACTGCTACTACTTTCGTGATGACTCCAGCTGCAGATTCAAAGATCAAAACAGATGGAAAGAAAGACTAATGGCAATCATTTCAAAATTTTAGCCATCTTGGAGCATATATTGAAAGTCCTCTTTATGCATACATAAAGAGAAAATCCACCCTTGTTGTCTGGTCCACAGTGAGCATATGCTAGATATGAAAGGTAAGTTAGTCAGTATCCAAAGAAGCATATCTATCTACATTGACCTTCAGAAACTAAGAAAAATTACTATTTTTACTTCTGCCTTCCAAACATCACTCAAATTTCTCTTGTATCCTATGTTAGCCTAGAACAATACATTCCAGCAAGTGCAGTTCCAGCACAGCTAAATTGACACAGTGCAAAGCTACTGCAGTCCAAACCTTAAAAACTTAACAATCGTACAGATCTTTTTTTCTTCCCATAAACACATTAGCACATTTGACTTCTATTGCTTTGCAACTGACAAAGTGTTTTTCTATAAATGATTGCATTTGACATTTGATTACTCCCAACATTTACTACTAAAAAAAAAGATACCATTAATCAAATGCCTCATCTCTGTCTTAAGCCATGTCATTTTAATTTTTACATTAATCCTATTAAGTACATATGATTTTTTTACCATTTTCAGTTAAGGAAATGGGGAAATCAGAGAATATACATCTCTTTAAATCACAAGTAACTTTTAAATAAAGACAATAGCAAAGTCTTGTTTTTGTCTAACATGATGCTACTCTGTCCTTTACATGAAAGAACACACACCAGCCCTCTTCTCAAAGAGGAGACAATGTTCTTTAATTCATCTTTGGGTTCAGTTTATTCCTTTATAGCTGAGTTACATTTTTTTCTTTAATATTTTGTAACTTATATATTGAGATATAAAGTTAACTGCTGTTAACACATCTTTGATCATAGAAGAATAAAGAAGGGGAGATAAAATGGGTTAATACATACAAAATATATTTGTTTCAAAATAAATAATCATTTCTACTGAGTATTAATCCAGTATTACTTCTGTCTTCATTTTTAAAACTGGTTATATGGTTGCAGTTGGTATTTATAACACCTTTCAGTACTCATTTCAATTCTCTTCACCTTTAGCAAGTACCTCAGCCAGGTGTGGTTATCAGGTAGGGTAACTCAAATCTCTTTTCTTTGAGAGTCTGGGTCATTGCATTATTTTAGTTTTCCATTTAATTGCAGCACATGGGAAGATTAAGAGGCACTCCAGGAGATGGCCTGAATTCCCCATGTATTCCTCCTTATGCCCCTTGGATAGTACCCAATTTCCCTTTGTAGTCAGAATTAATCACCCCAGCTAACCCCCATTCTTTGCCTGTTTATTCATTGGCATGAAGAGCCCAGAGTGACCAGGTGACAATCCCAACTTCCAGTTTAATAAAATGATAGTTATGTCCTCTGGTAGAAACATTTTTTCCCTGGCAACAGAACTCAGAGTAATGAGGAGCAAAAAATCTGCTTGTGACTCATTAGGGACAATGCTGAGAGAAACCAAGACAGGGTCTCAGCATTTTATGATCCTCTGGCATCAGCCTCTCTGAGACACTGGGATTACAGGAGCACAACACCACATACAGACTTAAGATGAACCATTGAATCTAGGTCTACCATGTGGTATCAGCCTGTGGAGCAGTGTTTTAGGTAGGGCATGCCATTGCCTTTTTTTCACCACTCTCATTTCTACCACTTGCTTTCTGGCCCTATGAATCCTGGCTGTGCAGAAGAAAATATTGGTTGTTGATTTAAAGCATATGAAATACCCTGGAGGGCACTGCCTCATCCCCACAGGGTGTTACCACTCAGCTGGAGCAGTAACGACATCTACAAATGACTATTCCACTTGGCATTTCCTACCATGATAGCCCTCACTCCCCAGATCAGAAACCAATGTGGGGATTCTGCTTGTTGCTAACTATGTTCAGTCCAATTATATATCTGGAAATATCCACATGGTGAGCTTGGGGACTCAGTGGATATACCCACCTCAATGAGATCCTATTCTAACCCATGATCCACAGTGGCATTTGGGGTCTCTAGGAACTAATGCCAGTTCAGAGCAAGTGTCCATTAATCTGTAAAAAGTCTGATATTTTTCCCCTGACCGCATTACATAGTCACCTGGTAAATAGCCATCAGTTCCTCTAAGTAAGACTGGGAAGACGATTTACAGTACACAGTTTTGTCTTTCTTCTTATTTATTTATTTTTTTTTTGAAGAGGTTTTTGCTACAGGGTGCATGCGCTCACCAGACAGACAGAGAGAGACATAGAGACAGAAAGCGAGAAATCACCCCCCCAGGGGGGATGGTCACGCCACAATCCCTTCTCCTCCATTCTCCTCTTGGGAACTTGGGCACACACGCACACATGCCTGGCGTGAGTTTTTATGCCACCAGGTCTGGGACGGGAACCGCAGTAGACTACGTGGGAGTCCAGCAACATTACGCTAACTGCTGGTTCCCCAGTTTTGTCTTTTTTTAGGGGAGTCTGACCTCTTCTTCATTCAAGAGGTTCTGGCTCAAACCTAAGAACTGATTCAGGGAATGGAACTCTCCATTTAATTCAGGTTAGACCTCTGTCACCATGCTTAAAGCTTTTTACATTTTTACAAATGAAGTAAAAATTTAGTAGGCTTCCCTCTATTTTTCTGTTTTAGAACCATTATGATCAACACTAAATATGTCTGTGAGTCAAATCAAAGAATGATTACTGCTTTGGCTTTGTTGCTCAGAAGGTAACCATGCCCAACTTGTCACTTTTAGTTAAGAGCCACCACTTATCCTCTGCCCCCCAGGGACCCATCATCCCTACCGGATATGCTTAAAGGTAGTACTTTCCATGACTGTTTTTGGTCTTTAGAATATAATTTCTACAGAGTTCTTCATCTATGCTGGCCTTTCCTTTATGAATATATTTCTCACAATCTTGGTAAAGGAGATGTCCTCTGGGTGATATATATTTTAGGGATGGAAGAATAAATCTTATATATAAATTTATTCTAGAATTCTGGTCTCCTTAAGCCTTTGAACAGTTTCCTCTCTAGTATACCAAGCTGAGACTGGTATTTCCAGTTCCACGAACATAGGCCACTATGAGATTCAAGTCAATCAACTAAGCAAACTAGTAGAGTCATTCCCAACCAATAGAGCTGACACATGAATTCAGAATCTCTGCCTGGTGAGACCATATTAATAAATCCTGTCTAATCCAACATTCTATTTCTTCCATTGTTATCTAATGCCCGTAAGTTTTATTCTCACAGGTATTCTCCATATGTCTATATAAGTTGGGGGCGGGGGCATGCAATACTTTTGATGGGTATGCCATCTCTTTACAGGTAACAATCTATACCTCACCCACTAAGGCCTGCTTGGACTTAAGTCTGGTTATAGGAGTAAGCAATGAGAGGTGGAGGGTAGATCCTGTGGAAGGTCAGCAGCTGCTTGCAAGGCAAGGGCCTCAGGGAAGACCATTGCAGGTTCCTCAGACAGGAAAGACCAACCCCAGACAGAAGTGAAAAGGGGCTGCTTCTTTCAAAAAGGAGGGGTTGGTAGGATTTAGAGGAGCTAGGTCTCTTGTTTGATCATAATCTTTACATATGTCCCCATCCAATATTCCGTGTACCACTGTTTCACAAACAGAACCCTAAGCTTAACCTAAGAGCTGGAAAGTCTGGGATTCCAACTTGTACTATAATTTAACCACCTATGAGGTTAGACATTGGGCTTGGTTTTCAGAAACCTCAGTGGCTACAGATGATAAAGTTTCTTTTTAGTCCCTCATGGTTTTTTTTTGTTGTTGTTTTTTTGTTTTTGTTTTTGTTTTTTTGGAGAGATTTTCACTGTAGGGCGCGTGCGCTCGCCAGACAGACAGAGAGAGACATAGAGACAGAAAGCGAGAAATCACCCCCCAGGGGGGATGGTCACGCCACAATCCCTTCTCCTCCATTCTCCTCTCGGGATCTTGGGCACACACGCACATGCGCCCAGCATGAGTTTAAGCCACCGGGTCCGGGACGCGAA
>NW_006159716.1:4442865-4473439 GCF_000334495.1 Tupaia belangeri chinensis
CCAGACAGACAGAGAGAGACATAGAGACAGAAAGCGAGAAATCACCCCCCAGGGGGGATGGTCACGCCACAATCCCTTCTCCTCCATTCTCCTCTCAGGATCTTGGGCACGCACGCACACGTGCCCGGCGTGAGTTTTAAGCCACCGGGTCCGGGACACGAACCGCGGTCGACTACGTGGGAGTCCAGCAACATAGCCATTACACTAACTGCTGGTTCCCAGTCCCTCATGGTTTTCATGTCCCCTTAGCAGACTTGAGCTAGGAATTTAAAGCCCTGAGCATATTGCTCTTTCTCTAAGTTATACAGTACAGTTAGGAGCAACCAACCAACCCCTTTGTGTTTCTATTATTATATTATTAAAATATTCTATGACAGTAACCACTTGGTTGTCTTCTATAAAAAACCTGCCTTCTATAAAACAGATGCTGGATTACAGGTGTCTCTACAAATGAACACTTAAGTAGCTATTTACAACTGCTTCCCATGGACTACTAGTGTCCTCTTTATCACTGGAAATGTGGTCATTAATGTCTTTAAATCTATAAAATCAGAGAATCAACTGCAATTAATCTAGAACCAATTCAGAGAACCCATCCTTATAATTCTGTTTTCTGGAATCACTTCTCATAGAGAGTTTATCTGAGAGACCTGCCAATATGCTGGTGATGTGAAAGCAGATGTTCAGCTGATTTTCCTATGCCTGGTGCTGAGCATGAAGTCACAATACAAGTGTTAAGAAGAATAAAAAGGTTGTAAAGAGGGTGAGAGCTGAAATAACTGTACCATCAAGAGGAATGAGCTGAAACTTGCAACTGGTTCTCCCATCTCCAAGCTTCTGACCTCCTTCCCTGGATGACCTGCAAGAGAAGCTGGCCTTCTCTCAGCAGAGCCACATTTTTACCTGGCAAAGGACTTAAGAAAGCTAAAGAGATTTTTCAGAGAGCTAGAAGAGCTAATGGCCCTGCAGCTGCTCATACTAGCAAAAGAAGTCAGCAGACTAAAGAAGAAATAAAAAGTGTAAGCTACAACACAGCCTGAGTTTCATCCTTTTGGGTAAGCATGGCAACTGCATTACTTCCACTTTTCACATCTCCTGCAAATTTTTCTTGTGGCTCCAACCAATAAAAAATAGGGATATTTTGTAAAATGTAGATTAGCTAAGTCCATATTCTTAATAAAGCCACCACAGTATCCCAGGCAGTTATAAATACATGTGCAAAGGGAAATATATGAGAAACAGTATGGTATTTTGGGTAGTCAGTGGAATCTGTGTCTGTTCAAACTCTCCTTTAAATGAACCTTGCCCATCCATATTGGGACTGTAAGGAAAACTGCCATAGGATAACACACATGAAGCTCTATCCTAACTGGATATTCCAACTGAACTCCAACCTCTGGCTTTGACCCTGATTGGATTGGTGACCTCTTCTTGGTCCTCTTATCTGCTTCTTGCTTTGCTCTCCTGACACTGAACTCTGGAGATGCCCAATTGCTTTAACAACATAGGCTTCACCCAAGTAAGTCTACTGCTTACCAACTCCAACCTACAGGGGGATGGAAAGTAGGTAAATGAGTCCTGCAAATGAGTAATGATGATAAGGATAAATCATCTAGTGACGTAGGCTTTCAAATTTCTTTGCTAAGTCTGGATCAGTCAAAATGAATCATGCCACTTCTAAGCTGCTCAGGTGGCCTGTGAGTAATAGACCTCTGTGTGAGTTATGGTTAAGAAAATCCTACAGCAGTTGGAGACCTAAAGTAAAAATAGCCCATTCTCACCTCCCTAAAATGGTTTGTTTGGTTTTGCTCATTAAATGTGTATAATTATACCTTTAAGTTGTTTTCATTTGCATTTCTTTAATTGATAGTGTGAATGCCTTTTCCCTGAGATGATTTATCATCTAAATTTTCTTCAGTTAGCACTTTCTTCTCGTCTCTTTTGGTCTCTTATTTTGTGGAATCTGAATATCAACCTTATGTATTTTATCAAGTCTTTCTATATTTTGGACAGTAAATTTTTCTGATCATATTCATCAAATATATTTTCCCTTTTCTGTTGCTTTTCTTCTGATATTTATTGTATTGCTTTGCATTGTACAAAAGCCCTTGGTTTTATGGATCTTGACACATCCATCTTGTTCCTGATGATATCCTCCTTTTTTTATATTCATAAATTTATTTTGCCTCAGAACCGAGATAAATATTCTGTTCTATTTTCTTCTAGATAATTTTTTATGGATTGAATTTTTTATATTTATCTTTGATCCACTGGAATCTGGAAAGTGGTATTAAAGAGCTTAGCCCTTGGTGTCAAAAAGATATGACTTTAGGGTGGCATGGTGATAACACAACTGGACTGCAAGGGGAGATCCCCAGTTTATGTCCAAGGGCCTCCCTGTACATGCTGGGTGCATGCAAACATGTCCATGATCCAGTCTGGCTGAGGCTAGGGGTGGATCACAGCCTGAAGATCCTGTTGGAGGTTTCTTTCCCTCTCTCTCTTCTCTCTCTCAGAAAAAAACAGACTTAAAAAAATTGAGTTCAAGTTCTGTCTTTTCTCCTTACATCTCATGTGACTTAGAAAGGAATCATTTGTCTTCTCTGAAACTATGCCCAGATAAGTCCACTATATTACATTTCTTTCTTAAATATTTCAGTAGTGAAATATAACATACAATGAAGGGCATGAAACATAAACGCTCACCTCATTTTCTTTTTTAAATTATTTCTTCATCATTCATTCTTCCAGTTGGATTCCACTCTAAAGTATTCCATAGAATTTTAGCTCAAATAGCATGACTTCCCGTGTTTATAATGCCCAAGTCCACTGGGGGTACTGCCAGCTCAAGCAATGCCGATGCCCCCAAAAGGAGCTTTTGGAGACTGAGCAATTAAGACAGCCACCACTGGTTGATATGACCATGAGAATAGCTCACCAAAAGGTGCTGCCTCAAAATGAATAAGCGCGCACACACATGCGCACACACACACATACACTCTCCAAAACCTGGGACCTGAAATTCAATGGTTGGGAATTCGAACTGGAAAAGTTAGACAGAGGTAGCAATAAATATATGAACAGAACAAAAAGTTGACAAAATTGGTGATTATGTCCACAATGCTGGGCATCAAGGAGGTACTTTTTATGCCTATGACTTTGACATCTCAGTAGACAGGGAGAGAGGACTCTGAGACTGAGGAGGGCTAGGAACTTAGAGGCGTATTATTACCCTTCTGCATTTGGTATTCCTAGGCATGAGGTAGTTCTCTCTCCTCGTCATTAATGTCTTCTTTTTGTCATTAAATATTTATAATGTTATTTGAATAAATCTCTTATGGTGTATGTTGATGTTCAAATTTTCTTATGATCATAAATGGGCTCTTTGTTTTCAGTGTGCTACTGGTATATAACAACACAATTGATTTTTGAGGCTACAGCTTATATCCTATAACTCTACGGAATTCATTTATTACTTCTAATCATTTTTGGTTGATTTCTTTTGATTTTCTAGGTCACCAGTTAAAAAAGCAATATTTTTTATCCCTTTCTTTCATATATTTATGTCTTTTATTGTCTTTCCTTTCCAGTAGTTATTGTAAGATCTTCTTGCACTATATTAAGTAGGCACAGTAAAGAAAGTATCTTTGTTTTGTACCAATCTCATTTTTGTTTTTATCTGAAGGAAATAAGTCTAACATTTTTTCAAAGTATATACTGTACTTTGCAACTAAAGTCAATCATATGTTGAGTTTTTATAGGTTGAAATGAGATGAATAATAGACTTTAAATAATTACTTTTTAAAATTTAAAAGAAATCTAATCTTAAAAGAATTGTATACAAAATGAATTTTAAAACATGCCAATGTTATTTCTGGCACATTTTAACATTAGCATAATGACACTGTTATTATGTCTTTCTACTAATATCAATTATGTTGAAGCTTTTAACTTCTATGTGGAAGATTTGTACTCCATAATTAAATCTGGCTTGGGTTTAGTGAATACTTCTTTTAAGGTGCTTATTTTATTTCCTAGGCTTTGAGAGTTTTGTATCTGTTTTTCTGAAGTAAATTGTTCTAGTTTGACTTCATGGTTTGTTTCCATTGGATTTGAAAATTAGCTTGTATTTGCCTCAAAAAATGTTAGCTAACACCTCATCTTTTTTATATATCCTTAAAGACTACATAAACCTCTAGTATCCTTGATATTTTGAAAGTTAAGAAAACCACCTAGGGACTCTATCTAGAGTAGGTTTCTTGTGTGGGATAAATCTTTAATAACAACATTTACCATTTCTTATTCTGTTATTAGTCCAGTCATGTTCTCTTTCTTTTCACATTAGTTCTCAGAATTTAAAAACATGTATCAAGGATTATGCACTTCTACTTAGATGTCAACTTTATTACCACATAACTGAGACTAATTCTACTAAATTATGATAAATACAAAAGAAAAATACAGCTGGCCCTCCACATTTATGGGTTTAATTTCTATAGATTCAACCAGATGCTACCAGGCCATACCAGTTGTTATGAAACAGAGTATAATGGGGCTCCCTAAAAGAGAGATGCTGAAGATGACTATCCCTTATCTGAAATGCTTGGGACTGGAAGCATTTCAGATTTTTTTTCACATTTTGGAATATTGTATAATCTCTTGGGGAGACATCCCAAGCATAAACATAAAAATTCATTTATGCCTTATATATACTTTATATACATAGCCTGCAGGTAATTTTATACAGTATTTTTGTGTGAGAGCATTTTGACTATGACATGAGGTCAGGTGTGGAATTTTCCACTTGTGGAATCATCAAACTCAAAAAGTTTCAGATTTTGGAGCATTTCAGATTGCAAATTTTCATAATAGGAGTGCTCTACCTGTATATTTTCCTTTTCACTTATATCTGACCCTAAAATTATTTATAAGCAATCTAGAGATAATTTAAAGTATGAAAGATGATGTATGTGGGTTCTATATAATTACTAAGCCCTTTTATATAAGAGACTTGAAAATCATGAATTTTGGTACCCGTGGGGGGTCCTAAAACCAATCCCTCATGGGTATCAAGGAACAACCACGTTTCCTTTCTCCTTTACTGACTTTACTAGTAATTTCATCGGCGTTAGGTATTCTACCTTCTTTTATTTTTTCCACAGAGCCAGGTGCAATGTCAAACTGATTGTAGGCACTAAGTAAATGTGTATAGAACGCGTGAAATAAAGGGTGAACTCCTTTCAGCATAGTCTGTAAGTTTAGGTTTCAAAACTGTCCCTCTTTTATTCTCATCATAGTTATCTCACATCTTTGGAGTCTGAACTACTTTACGAAATATTATATCTTGCCTTGTTCAAAAAGGTAGATTGAAATATTAAAGAGAATAAAAATATGGCAATTTTAAAGATAAAAAATTTAAGTGTAGGAAAACAGATGTGTAAAGCACTGATAAACATTCAATACTTGCAATAAAATGTTAACAGAATTAATCTTTACATCACAAGGTCTGTCATTTTTGGTTTATAATTTCCTGAAGGTATTTAGTCTATGTGATTAAAGGTTGATACTATCAAAGTTTACGTCTTCTTGCTTCTAGAACACCTTCATACTTTTTCCTCTTCATTTAGTTGGTCGTAAGCTCTTGGTTCTCCTCTGCTTCCTGTAACGGTCTTCCCACCTGGAAATATTCTGATCCTGGCCATATTTGGCCATGGCCAGTTCTCTACGCTTTATAGCAGTTTCTTTCTGAGCAATGCTCCAGCCCTACAGTCTGAGAAAGAGGCTTAGATTTGTTTTAATTCTCTCAACTTTAAATATGACCTTTCTTTTCATCTTAGCTGCTACAAAAATCCCTTGTCTTTGAAGTTTAAGGAAAATTAACAACTTGGCATGGTTCCTGGAAGATGGGAGGAGTTTTCTTTAAGAATTGCACCCACTTGATACACTCACTGAGATAGTTTTTCTTTCCATGATACTTTTGTTTCATAATTTTTTAAAAAATGAGTATCATGTATTGACCGTTCTCTGTTTCTTCTGGAAACCCATTTTCACAGAGAAATTTTCTTGATCTATGTTAAAGCTTTATAAGTTTTATTTTGTTTTTGTTTTTGTTTTTTAAGAGGTTTTTGCTATAGGGCGCATGCGCTCGCCAAACAGAGAGAGACAGAGGCAGAGACAGAGGCGAGAAATCACCGCCCAGGGGGGATGGCCACACCACAATCTCTTCTCCTCCATTCTCTTCTCAAGATCTTGGGCACACATGCATATGTACCTGGCGTGAGTTTAAGCCACTGGGTCCAGGACTCAAACTGCAGTCGACTACATGGGAGTTCAGCGACATAGCCATTACACTAACTGCTGGTCCCTTTGTTTTTTTGTGGTTGTTGTTTTTTGTTTGTTTGTTTTTCCATTTATCCTTTAACAGAAAGGTATAGATACCTGCCATATATGGGTTACTAATGGAGAGCACTATTGCGGTGATCTGAATGTGTCTCCCCTCCCCACCAGGATCCTGTATATGGAAACCTAGTCCCTGAAGTGATGATATTTGGAGGTGGTGTCTTTGGGAACTGATTAGGTTATAAGGGCAGAGCCCTCATAAATGAAATTAGTACCTCAAAACAAAAAAGTCCCCAGAGAGCCACCTTGCCCCTTTTACCAACAAGAAGGCACATCTACCTGTAAGCCAGAAATGAGCCCCTCACCAGACACTGAATATACTGGCATTTTGATCTTGGATTTCCCAGCCTCCAGAATTGTGAGAAATAAATGTGTGTTGTTTAAGCTACCCAGCCTATGGTATATTTTTTAGAGCAGCCTGAACTAAGACAGGCAGGAAAGTAATAGATCCATGTAGAAATGAAGCTGCCAAAAGCCATGACTGCCTTCCCATCCTCCTGCAGTGTTGTCCTTGCTTGAACCAGCATGTGTGGGATTGACTTTAGATAAATAAGATCTGACCTGAGCTTACCAGAGTCATTCAGCCCTTATCACGAGCCGATGACTCTCTTACACTTCCACCTGCTCTTCCTTCTTTGTCTGGAAACAATCCTGTTTTTCCTTTTTTTTTTTTTTAGGTTTATTTATTTCTTCCATGAGCATGAAAGTGAGAGAGAGAGATAAAACCCCAAAGGGGCCCTGATGCTATGATGTATCCCCAGTATTCAGCCAGCCAGAGATCACATATACACACGTGATACTCAGGGAGGTCTACAGACTTGAAATCAGAACTTCCCATGTAGGACTGCCTCACAGAACATCATATTTTAGTGCTGCACCACTCTCTGGCCCTTCATGCTTTTCCTATTTATGGGTCAGGTGTTGTTGCAGTCTTGTGGCCTAGAGAGCAGGCTCTGAGATATGTATTTAGGGGAACACAGTAAGTCAATACCAATAGCAGGGAAGAGAGGAGGCAAGACTGGGCAGTAGGAGAAGCTGAGCTTTAATGCAGGCCATGGACAGCCTGGGGAGGGTTGGCACTTCATATTTGTTTCCTGCCCACTTGGTGTGGCCTGTCCTAGGAGGGGCGTGACTTTGAACAGGTGGCTCTCAATAGTAGCAACAATCCCTGCAGGGGCTGACACTTAAGCGGGAGCTGAGCTGCACTTCCCAGGGTCCACCACAGGGAGTAGACTAGAACCTGAGGTCACAATGTTGAAAAGCCCCAGCTTGCAAAGAGCTCAGGTTTATAATGTGGCAGAGAGGCAGGGAAGGACACCAGCCATTATAATATAATACAGCAATTACGATAATTGAAGCATGTTTAAAATGTCAGCATGGGTTTGTGTATATGTGTGTAGAAAGAACTATTTATAATTACTTGGACTTTTAATTAATTTTTAAAACAAAATATTTTGAAAGCTGTTTTGGCTAAGTCTACACTCAACTGTAACTCTTGTTATTCTATTTATAAATCTAGTAAATTTTAAATAAAAATAAAACAATTACTTTCCATGGGGCTTTTGAATAATGTTCCATCCATTCAAGTTGAACACATTTCTCTCAGAACAATTAGTCT
The DNA here is from genome assembly GCF_000334495.1 of Tupaia belangeri chinensis. Lineage (NCBI taxonomy): Eukaryota > Metazoa > Chordata > Mammalia > Scandentia > Tupaiidae > Tupaia > Tupaia belangeri. The sequence continues at coordinate 4,450,883 of NW_006159716.1, forward strand.
AATTTACACATATAGCTATACTAAGTATTTTAAACTATATCTATAATTAAATTTTATTTTCTCTTCAAGGTCTTCAAAATTCTAATAGAGAAAACTTTTGACCTTAACAAGAAAACCTCTCCAAGTGTCTAAACAACTGTAGTAAATTGATCTTATTAAAGTTCTAAATATCAGGCTACTACTAACTTTCACTAAACTTAAGTCTAATGATTTTATAACTTTCGACTTAACTTAAAAGTCACAGGACTAATATCAATCATTACTTTCATATTGGTTTTTCTTTTCGTTTTTCTTTTTTTATTTTTTTGGAGAGCTTTTTGCTATAGGGTGCGTGCGCTTGCCAGAAAGACAGAGAAAGAGAAAGAGACAAAGAGACAGAAAGTGAGAAATCACCCCCCTCCATTCTCCTCTAGGGATCTTAGGCATGCACGCACATGCGCCCAGCGCAAGTTTAAGTCACCGGGTCCAGGACTCGAACCTCAGTCAACTACATGGGAATCCAACGACATAGCCATTACGCTAACTGCTGGTCCCCACATTGTTTTTTCTAACAAATACATTGCAAAGGCATTTTTTAAAAGTATGGACTAGCAATCCATAGAAACTAAAGGAAGAACTAGCTGTCATGTGTGAACTTTATATACTTCCTGATTCAAAAACTAACTTACAAATTCATGAAATTCATGAGACAATAAACAACTTGAACTCTGACTGATACTGGATATTACTAAGAAAATTATCATGTGTCTATATAACATAACGTGCTATGATGTTTGGGATTTGCTTACAAATTAAATGGGAGGGGAGAAGTAGATATGGATGGATTGCCCATGAGTTGGTGATTACTGAAGCTGAGTAATGGGTTCATGGTGGCTCATGAGCCTCAGGTTATACATACTTGTATTTGTTTTACATTCTGCATAGTAAACAGTTTTTGAAAATTAAATAATTTTAAGACTAATTTGTGAGATCACTTAAGATACCATATTTTCAATAAAAACTCATTAGATACCAAAATCTGCAGATTGTCCCTATGTTTGCAAAATGTATTCCTACATATAAAAGCACTGATGCCATCAATTTGATTCATTTCTCCATCTCTTTTAAAACTATTTAGAGTTGAAGAGACACCCTCTAGGCAGTGGATCTCGACTCTGAGAATCAGTATTGTTTTCAAGTTCCCCAAGGGATTCTAGTGCATGGCCAAGGCTGAAAACCACCAGAGGTTTATTGAAACACATGATGCCAGGTCTTACCCCTAGAGGTTCTGACCCAAGGGTTGTGGCTCACCTGAGAATCTCCATTTTTCACAAGTTTTGGGTAAGGCTGACCCTGCTGGTTCAGGGACCACATGTGAGAATCACTGTGGTAAGGCAAATAGATTACTTTAAGAAAGTCAGAGTTGCCAGATCAATAATTTGGGTCCACAACACTGAAGCTATCTCATGCAGGCTAAAGTTGTTTGATGTCCTAAATCCTAATTGGACATAGACACTATGAATGTGACCAAGTACACAGGTATGTTTGTTCCTTGTTATGATTGCTATGGTGATAAGTGCGTGTGTGTGTGTGTGGGGGGGGTCCTCCTTTTCATTTGGGTTTTTGCAATCCTTGTCTTCTGTATTCAAATCACACTATTAGACACAAATTACACCATATTTCTTGATAAGAGCAGAGGGAAAGGACAGATACCTTCCTTTACCCAGCCTTCCTTAACTGACTTCTTGGAGGTTTTATTATTTTTAGCTTTCTTAAGATATTTTAGCTCTGAAGACTTTTAAATGTTAAGTCTTTAAGGTTCTGGATTTTCTCAGACTTTGGCATTGTGGCTAAAGCTATCACATCCTGGTTGTCATATATCTGGAAGATCATAGTCTTCTTGGGTGACCAAGGAAGACTTCATAGAGGAGGTATTTTGAGCTGAGCTTCAAGGGATGAATAGGAATATAGCAGGTGGACAGAGAAAACAGGAATGAGGGAACAGAGAATCTGTGTGTTCATGATTTCTGGAAAGTCAAATGGCACATGTCGGGAGTCACTGGGGGGTGGAGGAATGGGAAGTGAGGATAAATAGACAGTTAGGGATCAGGTGTTGTAGAGGGAGAATTTCATATGCCATTCAAGGCAAGAGTAAGATTTAGCCCCTAGATGTTGAGAGACTAATGGAGCACTTGGAGCAAAAGATGGAACCCATGGACATTAGATCATCCTGGCAGTTGTGGGGAAGATGGAACTTGACTGTTGGGCAATGGTGAATAAAGTTGTGAGTTCACTTTGGGGCCAAGTTAAGGGTGAAACTCCTGAAGACATCCCAGTGGCAACGTAATCAGTGTTTTGTGGCTTAGTTTGGAATTTACTGTGCTGTCAATGCCCTCAACCAAATCTTCTTGGCTTACCCAAGAAGTAAACAGTTGCCCTGTCCACCATAGCTCTCTGCATCTCTCTGCCCCAGAATCTTGCTGGAGACAGCAACTCTCCACCTATAGCAGACAGGAGTTGGTAGATAAACACCACAGTTGCTTGCCTCTCTATATAAATAAGTCTTCTATGTGTTTCCTCACAGTATCTCACAGGGGCCCCATCAGGAATGAGTGCCAGTTGCCCACAGAGGTAACTGCTCATTAACGTGTGGCTTACTGGCTTTCTTCCCTACCTCCTTCACTTTTCTCTGTTTCATGGAGGTCCTACGATCTTTCTAATAACCCACTTACACTCATCTTTATTCAAGGTCCTCCACATCTTGTCAGTTTTTGTGGTGCCCACAAACATGCTGGTACCTCCTTCATTTCAGCTCTGAGAGGCAGAGCCTAGGATGGGCTCTCTTGTTCAAATGATATATTGGGAACATGCACTCAGAAGAGGAACAAGAGATGCAGGACAGGTCAGGGGATTAAAAAGCTAAACAAAAGTGGAGAGCAGATGGCGTAGCAGTTACGTCACTAACTACATGGCCAACCACGGTTTGAGTTTCAGACCCAGTGGCTTGAAACACACCGGATATGTGTGTATGTGTGCCCAAGATCCTGGGAGGAAAATGGAGGAAAAGAGATAGGAGATGATTGCTCATTTTTCCTCTCACTGCCTCTGTCTCTGTCTCTCTGTCTTTCTCTTTCTCTATCCCCAGTGAGCTCATGTGCCCTAAGGCAAAAACCTCTACAAATTAATTACTTAATTTTTTAAAAAGTTAAGCAAAGATGTGGTCTTAGGTAGAGACTCGCTTCAGCCTGATCCTACTAGGAACTCCGGAACACAAATTCCACCAGAGTTGGAAGGCTACGAGGCTAGTGTTTTGCATCCCCTGTGAAGTGGGTAAGGAGACAACTTCCTCTGGCCAGTCCCTCCCTCCTGGCCAACACCCTAGTCCACCTCCTTTGGCCTAGGGGCGATTCTTCTGAGAAAGTTCCCAGCCCCATGAGCTGCTACCAGTCACCCATTCCCATAGCAGCTGGCAGGTAAGAGGGGCACCAGTAGTGCCCTCTACAGGTCTTCTGTATTATAACCTTGGAGTATTCATCTGCCCGTCCTGTTTCTTTACTTTGACTTCAGCGAACTTTGCCAGTTAATAACCAGAGGAGTTAGAGAAGGTCTGGTTCTTACTTTTAAAAAGCTTACAGTGTAGGGAGAGAACCAGCTAGGAAAACAATTACCAAGGGAACAAAACATTCACACTGCATAGAGGTGAAAGCAACTGCTGGGTAGTTTAAACAAAAGAAGAGAAAGAATTTCCAACTGCAGAATACCAAACTCGGAAGTCTTGGTAAGGAAATAGTCCAGCTGGTTCTTAAACATTACCTTTAAGACTTTGCCAGTGCTAAATACCCTCTTAGATTTGTTTGTGGGCCCCATGCTGCATAGAAATCCTATAAGAGGGGTTTCTTAACCATGGTTTATTGTATGTATTTTTTAATTTGCTAGAGGAGGGTACAAGTGCTCACTGGAGTGAGAGAGAGAGAAAGAAATCATGTCCCATGGGGAATGGTCATGTGGCAATCTTTCCATTTCTTATCCTGTTGGGATTCTGTGCACACATACAAACATGCCTGGCATGTTTTTCAGGCTGCTGTGTCTGGGACTTGAACTACATAGTCAGACAAGTGAGCTCCAGCTGCCTCAACCCCCATACCTTCCACTGGCTCAGTGCAACTTCTAATTTGTACATATTAGTTATACATATTCATGAGGTACAGTATAGCTTTTCAAAATATACACCCATGGTAAAAGGGGAACTCTCCTACACCATTGGTGGGGATGTAAACTGGTTTAGTTACTGTGGAAAACAATACAGAGGTTCCTCAAAGAACCTCAAAAAGAACTACCATTTCATCCAGCAATCCCACATCTGGATATCTACCCAAAGGATAGGAGAATGCTCAGTCAGAAAAGTGCTTGCACATCTATGTTTATTGCAGCATTATTCACAATCACTAAGACATGGAACCAACCCAAATGTCCACAAACAGATAAATGGATGAAAAAAGTATGGCATATATACTCTACAGAATACTCCTCAACCATCAAAAACAAGACCCTGGCACTTGATAGAAAGTGGTCAAATATGGAGGATCTATTGCTGAGTGAAGCAAGCCAGGATATGAAAGAAAGATATTATATGTATCCACCCAATTTATACTGACTATCTGCACTTTATGGTAGAGATCAAAATATTGGAGGGTATAGAAAGCAGAGAAAATAGTTATGGATGCTGAAGACAGTGTGGAATGGGGTAGGGGAGGGAAGAGTATAGAGAAGGATAGTAAGAGAACAAATAGAGAGGCGTGACATTAGTGGGACACAGAAATGCTTTATTGCCTGTTGATGACAACATATATAGTATTCTCAACTGGACTGGTCTGAGAAGTATTTCATGTTGGGTAATTCTTTATACAAGCCAAATGATATATAGTGATTGAATGTTTTTTAAAAATGATGAGTATAAATAATAATAATCTAAAAAAAATTTTTTTTAAATGCACCCATGGGACCTGCAGATGTTGTAATGGTTATGTTGCTGAACTCCCACATAGTTGACTGTGGTTTGAGTCCTTGACCTGGCAGCTTAAAACTCACATCAGGTTGGTGTGTGTTTGTGCCCAAAATCCCAAGAAGAGAATGGAGGAGAAGGGATTGTGGAATGGCCATCCACCAGGAGTGATTTCTCACTTTCTATCTCTCTGTCTTGTTCTGTATCTCTGGCAAGTGCACATGCCCTATAGCAAAAATCTCTCAAAACAAAATATGCGTCCATTATATATTGATTAAATCAAGCAATAATCACATCCTCCATCTCTAGTACTCACCATCACCCCATATTATATGCATCCAAGACTTGGTCACCAGGAATGAGTGTGACCTTTCTCCCACTCCCCCACTCTCTACACACCCTCCACTTTTTTTCCTAATGTAGAAAAATGAGATATTTAGTTGGGGTAGTGCTTTATCTATTTGCTATTTTTCTTCTTTAAAAATATTAGGTCCTGGGACCAGCAAGTGGAGTGGTGTTTAATGCATTGGACTCCCACATGGCCGACTGTGGTTTGAATACCAGACTCAGTGGTGGCTTGCTTTCTCACCGCCTCCTGAGTAAGCACAAGTGCCCTATAGCAAATTAAAATAATAATAAATAAAATTAAGTAAATATTTATTTTAAAAGTATATACTAGGTCATTTTTCTTAAAACTTGGTTCTAATTTCTTATATGCTTTTTTGTTTATTTATTTTTTGCTATAGGGTGTGTACATTTTCCAGAAAGAGACAGACAGAGAGACAGAAAGCAAGAAATCACCCCCCAGGGGGAATGGCCACACCGCAATCCCTTCTCCTCCATTCTCCTCTTGGGATCTTGGGCACGCATGCACACGTACTCGGCATGAGTTTAAGCCACCAAGTCCAAGACTCAAACCATGGTCGACTACATGGGAGTCCAGTGATATAGCCATTACACTAACTGCTGGTCCCTAATTTCTTATATGCTTTTGAGATTGCTATCAGATCTTCCCTTTAGTGATACAAACTCAAAGTTCCACCAACCACTTCACAGCTGTACATACCTATCTCTTCTTCAGGACCTAACTATGTAACCACAGAGCTTTCCACACCTCCATAACCTGGGCCAAGAATCTTCTCTCAGGAGGTGAGGCAGAGGCTGGGACACTGTGGGTCATCTCTCCTTTTCAGCAATGAGAGGGAGACCATGAATAGCTTCTCCCACACCCACTCACTGCCTCTTCCTGGTCTGTCTGAAAATGGTAGCACTTTCTAAGCAGCAGAGTAATCGTTATCTCTGTCATTGTTCACTTCCAATTTCCTGTCTGGCCACAAGCCACCCTGACAGTCCTTAATAAGGTCCACATTTTAGATCCTGTTTAATGTCTGTGTTGCAGGGGCTGCCAGCAGTTTGTCAATCCACTAAAAGAAGTGGAGTTTTTCTCTAATTGTGCCTGTTGAACCTGGACTTCTGACTCTTCCCAACCACAACCCAGTGGCCTAGGCTGGCGAGAATGTACTTTTGACAAGGATGAACACTCCAGGAGCTGGGCGTATGGATTCCAGAAAAGCACCGGGATCTCTGGGGAAGGAGACACAGACTCAATTTCGAAGCTCAGTTTATTTAATCTCTCAAGGTTTCAACCAGCCCTTACCTGACTAGCTCCACAGACCAGAAAGAAATCATATTTCCTCTTGAGTGAATCATTCATTTCACACAGCCCAGCTGCTGCATTTCCCAACGCATGACAGTCTTTGAAGCACTCCCATTTCTCCCTGTCGCCTGCACAAAGCACTTTTTCCCTCTTTCAGCTTCCCCGCTGGCCGCCCTACTCTGAGCCCTCTTCCCCTACTATGTGCCTAGCAATGGGCTAGGAAAGCCAAAAGACAGAGATGAGCATTACCACTGAGCATCTGGCACAGAGGGAGGACGACAAGACTAGGGAGAGAAGGGGGAGCTTGTCCTTAAAGAACATTGGAAAGGGAAGATGGCTCTCTCAGTGCTGCTCCTCAGGGGGTTGTCTCTGCTATCTCTCAAAGGGAAGAAGCAAAAAGAGAAGGAAGCGATCTAGAACGCTCTACATGCCTAGCACAGTCACAGGCATTTTATGTAAGTCATTTAATCCTCTCCATTATTATTGTCATTTTTCTGACAAGGAAATTGAAGTTGAAAGGAGTTGCCCAGGGCCTCCTAGCCAGTAAGTGTTGGCACAGGATTAAAGACAATTGCATGCCTGAGTCCAAAACCTGCAGCCTCTCCACTTCACCTCACTGATCAAGAGAGTGGAGCTCTATTGTGCTAATATTGTAGAACCTCACCCCAAAGTCTTTGAGGGCTATTTCTCCCATTGCCAGACACAGGAGTCTGGGAGACCAAGGAGGAGAAGGAGTGGCACTCTCACCAGCAGGCCTAGAGACTCTGTCCTGAAATGTGCTTTCTTCTGCAGTTGTTGGGCTCTGCTGGCTCAGAGACTTAATACCCAGGGAGAGGTGCCCCACCAGGGGACGTGACAATCAACCAAGCTGAGAGACACATGGAGGCTGCACATACATGCTTCCCTTTGAGGCCCCCCCAGGGACAGATGTGGCTCCTTGCATTACTATATTGAGTTGGATTTCAGAGTGTGTCTGTATAGGATCCTGGATTTCTCACAGTACCTACATAGGTCATGTAAGCCAGGTGGAGGTTTCTCTTTTTCCCAATGTGGTGGGTCTATGATGAGCCCCCCGAGACTCCTTCAGGAGGGAAGGATTCATGTCCCCACCTGTCTATCCCTTGAGGACTGGCTCAGTTGAAGAGTGTTTTTTGCCCAAGATGACAATCATCCCAGAGCACCTACATCCAGTGATGGACCAGTACAGACCAGGCTCATCTTCATGTTTCCCTTTAGGGCTGGGTGGGTCCCACGGAAACTGCATCACAGCTAGAGTCTCCCTCTGCCCCACCTTGCTTCAGTCTTTTCCCTTCTCAGGTGTTGGTCCTAAGAGTATCCCAGATAGTTCTCCTACCCTCTACTCTCCACCACAGAGTGGCTCCCCAGTGGCCCAAATCGGGGTCCAGAGAGGCTCTCCTCTGCATCCCCCAAATACGTGCCAGTACAGGGAGCTACAAGGACCACAGCACCAAGGCACCCAGCTGGAAACTCCAGCCCAGCACAGGGTCTGGGCCCTTCTGAGGATTCTTCTCTATGGGAGGAAGTAAGAGAGGATCTGACTGAACAAGGGAAGGGGCTCATCCTTATCACTGAACTCGGGAACTGCAGATAGCCCTAGCGTGTCTCCAGCTACTCCTCAGGCTCTTGACTGGCTCAGTAGACCCCAGCAGCCAAGGAGTTCCATCCTCCACTGTCTGCCACTTCCCCAAGCCTGTTGTCATCCCTTGCCCTTCCTCTCCCAAAAAAAGAAGGTGCTGGATGCCAGGAGAGGCAGGATGCTGCACTGTGTAATGTATGGGCAGATTTATTCATGTGTATGCACATCCATGGCAGTGCGGCTTCCATCGCCAGGCAGTGGGTCTCCTCTCCCCCGCCACCATGCCCTTCCACAATGCAGCATTCACACAGCTGCTAGATTTCTCCAGCACACAGACACTTCTAGCAGCCTGCAGAAATGGACTACCCCATTCTCAGCACCAAGGCCCTGACCTGTGCTCCTACTGTGCTGGCCTTCGCCTTCCCCATCACATTAAGAGACCATGATTCTTCTCCCATGCCACCCTTCCCTCCAGGGCCAGCTGAGCACTGGCCACCTGACCTTTAGCTCTTGGCTTGTTTTCTACAACTTGAGCACAATAAATAGATTAGAGAATTAGACATGGTTAGCAATACCCCGCAAGCCTGTATTGCAAACTGACCGTGCAAAATGACCCGCCTGTGAGCAGAACATCTGTGAGCTACTTAGCTGACAAGCACCAGGCCTTGGCACTGGCTTCCTATGAGCAGAGACCACCCTCCACTGGCACATGTGGCTCCCAGTAACCTTTGACTCCACAATGCACAAATCAAGACTTGCGGCACTGATGAATCCCTTTCTCAGCACTTCTGGATTTGGCTTCCAGAATAGCTTTTAACAGTTGGCTCTCTTTCTAAAGTCAGAATAGGGCTCTATTTCCTGCTTTAGACTGGGGCTTCCTGAGGACAGAGCAAGTCTACCCTCAGACCAGGGTTCTTTGAAGATGGGGGCCAGGTCTCCCTCAGGCTATGGCTCCCTGAGTTACTGCAAGAGTCAGGGGTTTTGCAGTGAAGCCAGACAGACATGGTCCTTTGGAGCACACAGTTTGGCTGAGAAAACAAACTTGAATGAATACTTAAATGCTGTCCACTATTATTGAGGAGTACAGGTCCTGCATGGCGTGTGATGAGGGAGCCTAATGACCTGGCTGGGATGGGGACAGTTAAGGAGATAATTTGTCTGCAGTAAAATGACTAAAGTGCTCCATGGAACTTGAACCACTGAGTTGATCTGTCTGAAAACAAGGCTAAGGAACACTGCAACAGGCTCCTCGACACTCTCTTCTATGCACACACTTCCTCCTAATCCCAGGTAATACTATTCCTTCTCCTCAGTCTGGTCACACATACTTGGCAGACCTCTTGAGAAACCCTCTCTCTCTGGAAAAATGCCTAACACCCCTTTCCAGTTTGCTTTGTGTATTCCCCCCGGACTCGGATTTTCTTCCAAAGACCTTGGGCTCTTTCCCCTCTGCATCTCCAGTGTGTACCTCTCCATAGTGGTCATCCTAACCTCCTGGTCATCCTAACCTTCCAGCCAGTGCAATCTGTCCTTAGCCAGCAAGAATTCTCAGGGCACACAGGAGGGCAGCTATGAGGACGTTACCAGGGAGAACATGAGTCCTTGAGTCTGACTTGGCTAAGTTCAACCTTAGAAATGTTCTGTCTCACCTCCTAGTTCCCACCCTTCTCTCCTGTGTCTAAGCCAGAGCCTTCTCTTTTATTCTCCTGGCTCCCGAAGTAGCAAACTCAGGTTGAATTTTTTTTTTCCTGGAGAGGTTTTCGCTATAGGGCACGTGCGCTTGCCAGAGAGACAGAGAGACAGAAAGTGAGAAATCAGCCCCCCAGGGGGGATGGCCATGTCACAATCCCTTCTCCTCCATTCTCCTCTCCAGATCTTGGGCACGCATGCACACGCGCCCAGCATGAGTTTAAGCCACCAGGTCCGAGACTCGAACTGCAGTTGACTACATGGGAGTTCAGCGACATAGCCATTATGCCAACTGCTGATCCCTCAGGTTGGATTTTGCTCTCTAGGTTTCACCATCACATTACATCAGACCTCACTTTTGATACCTTGAATGGAGAATGATCACTTTACTGTTCTCACTGAGGCCTTAAAATAACACCATCCCAGGCACATCTTATTCCAGCTCTCTAACTTATATTCTCAATAGCCTTTCTTTCTGTATCAAATCACTTTTCAACATGTTTCCTCAGTTCACTGATAAGATTTAAACAGCCAAGGTCCCTGGCTGTTAACAGATGGTAGACACAAATAAGGAGATTAATAAAGGAACTATTTACAATGATTTGAGCAGAGAACACTGCAGTATCCTGGTACTAGCAACAGGAGGGTGCAAAGGGACTCAACAGCAGCTGTGGCCCTTGATGGGCTAAAGCCATCCGTCTACAGTGATCTGGCAAGGAGGGATCCAGGTAATGAATACCCATCTCGCTTTCCACCTGATTGTTCACCTCCTAGTGGTAGTTCCCATTTACTGAACCCAACTAGAAGCTTACAGGTCTACCTCCCCAGGGCAGAGCAGGGTGGAGAGGGGCAGGAAGTACAAGATTAGGGTAGGATTCTTGGTTTCTGGCCCCCTGGGATGTGGGGAACTCTCTCTGACCATCCATTAGATGGGTTCTTTTTTATTTATTTATTTATTTATTTTTGGTGCTGACTGCAGCTCTATACAACCATCAGTAGCCAAACCCAGTGGTGGACCTTCATGCAGAAAGACGACACCAGGCTGGCTTTCCTGAACCACATGGCTTGTTTCTTCCCATCACAGGGCTCCAGCTGCAGGATTTGCTACATGAGGGGTTGTGGGAAGCTGCACACCAGCGAGTCTGCCGAGGTTTCTCAGAGAGCAAACAATTACCATGATTGGTTCCCTTCCAAAAACCTGACCTTCGAAACCTTGCTCTGATTGGCCACTAGAATCTCTCAAATTTGCATATCCGGCACCTCATGATTGGTCCAAAAGCAACCAATCATAACCCACCGTTAACAACCAATCAGGGCCCACCATTTACAACCAATCACGACCCACCATTTACAACCCACCAGAGTGTATATAACCATGATGCCTGGCCCACAGTAGAGATGACACAGACGACCGAGAAGACGACACAGATGACCGAGACGACGACAATGACCAGGAAGATGACAACTGAAGAGCCTGAAGAGTTGAAACACCGTGCAGTCTCCAGACGACCCTGAAGATCCCGAAGAGCTGACACTGCATCGTCTCCAGACGACTTGGGAGACCCTGAAGAGTTGTAACACTACATCGTCTCCGGATGACCCTGAAGAGTTGTGACACCGCATCATTTCCGTGCTGCTCACAGTAGACGACGCGACACTGCGTCGTCTCTGTGCTGTACCGTGCTGCCCACAATAAACGGACGACACTGTCGTCTCCGTGCTGTAACACTACGCCGCTTGTCCCGGCTCTCACTCCTTCACTCAGGAAACCTGTTCGGCTGTCCCCCCGGGTCGGGACAAGGGGTAAAAGTAAACATTAACTTACAAACTCGAACCTGCTAATGATAACCATCAAACCCAGTTCAGCACTTGGCTGCATGGTTTTTCATATGTTATTTCATTTACTCTTCCCAGAGACCTCATAATCATGATTTCCTTCATTCTGCAGATGACCAGGACATAAGTTCAAAGAAGTTACACAATTGCCTCATGGTGGCACAGCTAGCAAGCGGCAGCATCTCCAAAGCAAATGCCCTCTCCTCTGCGTCGCCTCGGCCTCGCCATCTGCCATTTGCGGAGCCTGCCTCTCTCTGTCTTGCCTGTAATGATTTATACTCAGACTTTCCCTCTCCACACTCAGAATGTATGACTGACTTTCTTTTGCATATGTTGCCCTCTCCCCCCATGTCCGGAACATAGCGTAGAGTCTGTGAGTACATGCTCACCCAAAGGTTTCACCAATTAGGCTCCACAGAGCAACAAGGCATTCTGGGACCACAGAAGTGAAAACCAAGGTTGAACTTAGCACAGAAAATCAGAAATCCCTGGCTCTAATTGCCATTAAGACTTAGCAATGATCTTACCAGCTAGTGTGTAGTGTGTACTGAGTGGATAGGCTTTGGTTGTGGTGGTTAACAAAAGTCCGAAGAGCTTTGCATTCTTTTTTTTTTTTTTTTTTAAAGACAATCTCTTGTCAGGTCACAGTCTTTGTGTCTCAGCCTCCCTGAATCACTGGCATTACAGATACACAGCACTGTGTCTGGCCTTTGGGTTGAACTAGCAACACACACCACCACAGCTGGGCCTGCATCCTTGTTTTACGAATGAGGAAGGAGGAAAAAGGAGGCTAAGGTCTGGCATTTAGCAAGTGACAGACTCGGGATTTGAACCCTGACCACCTCTTTCCCAAACCTTCCCATGCTACATGGCCTCCCCCTGGTGGTAGCCAGAACTCTTCCACTGAGGTAAGGAGGATTTCCAAGCGGCCCACTAGAATCATTCCCTTCATCTCTGCTACCATCCACTCTGCTCACCCACATGGTTCTTATACTAAATGGACTTCATTGGACTGAATCTTACGGGAAAAGAAACCACAGAAAAATGCCAGGGATGAAATGCCAAGAAGGAATTCTACAGAATCATAGGCAATGAAGGGTTTGCCACCCTCCCTTCCTCCTCCTTTTCTGCCAGACTTTCTGGTATTCTGGACACACACAAATTTTCACGGCCTGTGCTCCAGAGAGCAAACCCTGGGGCTGCACACTGGCTGGCTTTTCAAAGGCATTGTCGTTCTGTCCCCTTGTGGGCAAATAAAAACAAAATGCTCCTGCTAAAAACAAGTTCATTTCACATTTCGTTTTACTTGAGAAAATGGAAAATGCTGAAGAGATGCTTTGAGGTCAAGTTCCCCTGAAATTTCTACAGTTTTAGCTACCTGCACCAACAAACTCTTTATGTCCCTATCTTTTACTTCACAGTCAGTCCCTCATTTTTCTTCCCATGCCAGGTCCAGTGCACCCATGAACACAGGCCTACACATATCTACACAGTTCTCTCTTTCAGCTACATGCCAGAGTCGGCCAAACACAATAGACAAATACAGGCCACTTGCTAAATCCTAGTACCTCGCCTTGGCCTCTAGACACTCATTTCTAATCACATCTTCAAGGCTTGAGCGAAACACGGTGATAAAACAAGAAGGGAAGCCATTCATTTATATTGTGCCAGGTTTCAATTTTTCTGAGGTTTCCACACAATCATCTTTTATGAGCTATAGTAAAACCACATGTTTATACAGTCTCTCTCCCTAAGTCCCAAACATTTTAGCAACATTATCTTATGTAACACCTGGGGTTTGAGAAACAGGGTCTGAACAACCGCATTTCACTTATGCAAACAGTATGGAATTTTCCAGATGTATCCATTTCCCTTCACGTTAGCAAAAAGCCTATTTGGAAGATAATCGCCTCTCCCCCTGCCCACCACCCCCCATCCTTTCCCCTCCACCTGCAGGTCATATTTGTGACTAAAAAGCATCTCTGCCTTTGCAGTAACAGGGAAGCAATTTCTCTGATTTGTTCTACAATTCCTAATGAATATCTTCATCTACATCTCTGTTACAGAGCAGCAGGGTACTGCCTGAAATTAAATCCCAGAATCACTGCTTTCTCCCTCTTACCCAGGCTCAGATCTGGGTCCCACTTTTAACTCTTCGGTCTCCTTGACCTACTACATTTGTTTAGCTGCCAGGTCCCTTTACTCTGTTTGAAGTGGTTTTGCATTACGTTTCACTTCCTATTGCTGCTGTCCTCCTCAGACTTACAAATTCACAGCTGGGCTGTTTCGACACTCTCTTCTATGCTCCCAACAAGTCTCCTGTTTCAATCTATCTTGCACATTACAGCCTCATAAATCTTCTCTGGATTTCTCCTCTGCTGCAACACCTCTCACGACTGCCCATTGTCTGTGGCAAAGAGTGTGCAATTCACAGCAGCGATGGAGGCTAAAGCGAGCCTGCAGGCTGTTTTTGTGAACAGTTTTTCGGGAGTATAGTCACACCCATTTATTTACACATCATCTATATCTGCTTTGAAGCTAGAATAGCTAAGTTCAAAGCCTCAAATATGAACCATTTGGTTCTTTAAAGACAAAGTCTGCCAACCCTGTTGTTTGGAACACAGTCTACATCTAGTCCAGCATGCCAGACTCCGCAGGACCTGGCTCCCACTAGCCTCCTACCTTGTCTCTGTACATCCTCTGTAGTCCCTTAAGTAAGGCATAAATGGATGCCCCACTTCCAGCCCATCATGTGCCTACATCAAGCCTCTCTACCCCATTTAGCCTACTCCCTGTGCTGGTGCTCTGTCCATGCTCCCGAACTCCCTGCAAACACCAGTCACTCAAAATTCAGCTCAGGGCAGGACTCTTCAATGATACCATTTCTGCGCCTAGCCATGTAGTAACTCCCATACCCCTTCTGAACTATTGTGATGCCCCCCCACCCCACTGAACTCATAAATATTTTCCACAACTTGCGGATCTACATTTGTTTTTCTCTCCCGAGAAGATCAGTCCCTGGACAGCACTTGTGTCTGAATCCTTTCTGTATTCTCAGAGCCTGGTGTTGTGTCTGGAATATAGAAGTGTAGAGAAGAATATGCCATCCCAAAATGTGTCTCTTTGGATAAGGATTATTTTGGGCTTTTTTTTTTATGTATGTATGTATGTTTTGAGAGATTTTTGCTAAAGGGTGCGTGCACTAACCAGAAAGACAGAAAGCAAGAAGTCACCCCTCCCCCAGAGGGGGTGATCACACTGTAATCGCTTCTTCTCCATTCTCCTTTTGGGATTTTGGGCATGTACACACACATGCCTGGCATGAGTTTCAAGCCACCAGGTCCAGGACTTGAATTGCAGCCAGCCACATGGGGGTACAGTGCCTTAACCATTATGGCACTTGTTGGCCCCTTGAGTTGTTGTTCAACTTTTTAAATTTTGCTATAGGGTATGTGCACTTGCCAGAGGAAGACAAAGTGAAACAGAGAAAGTCACCCCTAGAAGGGGATGGCCATGCCACACAATTTCTTCTCCTCCATTCTCCTCTTGGGATTTTAGACATGTATGTACACACACCCAGTCTGTTTTTTAAGCCTCTGGGTCTGGGATTTGAATGGTGCTGTTGGTCATGTGGGATCCAACCACCTTAACAACCATGCCACAAGCTGGACCAAGCTGTTACTTTTTCCCTTTTTTGAAAGCACCATCCCCCAGTGGGGATAATGATACCACAGTCCACTCTATTTTCCTCCCAGGATGTTGGACACACACACACACAGCGTATTTCCCAACCCGCTAGATCTGGGACTCAAAGCCTACAATCCGTCATGTGGGATTCAGCCACTTCAACAACTATGCCACCTAGCTGGCCCCCAAGTTGTTACTTTTTAAGAAATAGCAGACACAGGAGAAGCTCTGAAAACTAAGAGAAATTTACATCTATAAAGAAAATCTCTAATTATAAGATCACTTCCCTCTCTGTACCAGGAAAAAAAAAATTATGGGGGGTGGGGGACGGCAGGTGGCGTGGTGATTAAGGTGGCTGGAATCCCACATGGGTGACCATCATTTGAGTTCTGGACCTGGCACCTTGCTTTCTCACTTTCCTTCTCTCTCTCTATCTCTGTCTCTCTCTGGTCAGCTTCAATAAAATAAAAAGATAAAATACTGACAATGAATAAAATTTAATCTTTAAAAAAATGATGATGAAACTACAAATTCTTTTCTTTTTCTGTCTGTCTGTCTGTCCCTCTTTCTTTTTTTTTTTTTTTTTTTTTTTTTTTTTTTTTTAGAAAGAGATTTTTGCTATAGGGCTCAAGCACTTGCTGCAAAGACAGAAAGCTAGAAATTGAACCTCCAGAGGAGATGGCCATGCTGCAATCCATTCTTCTCCATTCTCTTCTCAGGATTTTGGGCATGCACACACACATGCTCAGTATGAGTTTTAAGCCACCAGGGCTGGTATTTGAACCATGGTTGGCTACATTAAGAGTTCAGTAACATAACCATTGTGCTATCTGCCGTTTCCTACAAATTCTTAAGGGAGAAGGCACCAACTTGAAGACTTAAATTTGTATAAAAAGGCTTACTCTGTTTACCATACTTTTCATGAATGTTTCCCTAAAACTTTCCCTATCCCTTCCATCTTTAAGTGGATGATGGTATTTAAATCTGAATTGTAAGCCACCTGTTTCAGTAGCCTGTTGAATTGCTAATAACAGAAATATCTAAGTCTTGGTAATTTATGAAAAATAGGGGTTTATTTAGCTTAATGTTTTAGAGGTCCCAGGTCGAGGGCTTTATACCTGGTAAAGGTCTTTATTTCTGGCAGAGTCCTCAGCTGATCCAGGGCTTCATATGGCAAGAGTTTGTGTAGAGCAAAGAATGTATTGATATCCACATCCATGTCTCCTTAAAAAGTCAGGAGGATTCAGTCACCCTAATCATCTTTGATAGGCCCACCTCGCAACACCATAGTTGGATTAAGTTTTTGTCCTCTTAATCCCAATACAACCAAATATCAACACATGGATTTTTGGAGGACACAGTCAAACTATAGGACCACTTATTTGTGATTTACTCTTTCTCTGATGTCTCCCGTGTATACATAAGGTATACAGATACTCCCTCACTTTAGATGGAGTTATTTCCCAATACACCTATCATATACTGAAAATATCATAGTTTAAAAATCTATTCATACAGCTAGCCTACCTTAAATATGCTCAGAACACTCATATTAACCTATGGTTGGACATGATTATCTAATACAAAGCCTATTTTCTAATGAAATATTGAATATTTCATGTAATGTATTAAATACAGAACATTGCAGAGTACAGTATTGTTTACCCTTGCGATTATGTGGCTGACTGGAAATTGTAGCTCATTGCCACAAACTGGAATCAAAGAGAGTGTCAAACCATGTATTGCTTGCCTGGGAAGAGATCAGAATTTTAAAGTACAGTTTTTATTGAGTGCCTGTTGCTTTCTCACCGTTGTACAGCTGAAAAATCATAAATTGAACCATCTTAAGATGGGGATTGTCTGTACATGTTAATAAATTTCTTCTCTCTCTTGTTACTCTGTCTTTTGCTATAGGAGATCTTAGCTGAGAATTCAGAAAGAATAGTGAGAAAATGATCTTTCCCTCTCTTATAGTTCATACTCAAGACATGTGGATAGAATAAATGAATGAATACACAACCTCTTACTTCCAGGCTTATTCTTCTCCCCTATATACTCTCTGTCTGGCTTTAAGCGGCTCTAACCCACTTCGCTGGTTCTAGCTCTAAAGCAGCTTTGTTCTGGTCACTCCCTTCTGGGCTCAGCCCCTCTTCCTCCAGAGCCAGCTCCTTTGCCTCTGAATTCCACCACCAGGTGCATGGCTCTCAGTGGCCCTCACACCCTGCTCTGCTGCATGGCAGAACTGGTCCCTGCGGGCCTCTCTTATCTCACTAGCATGAACAGGGGCTGTGCCTGAGGAGTCCTGTATCAGAACCTGGGCTCTGTCATTTTCTAGATGAGTCACCTTTGGGTCAATTGGGACAGTACTCTGGTTTTCTTATCCATAAAAATGAAGATTATTAATAGACTTTACTGGCCTGAGAGGATGGTAAGATGATATGTCAAAATACCTAATCTCAGTCTGGGACCCTGATAGATGCACATTTATCTGTTCTTCTAACGAATGTTTTATTGATGATTGATTATGTTGTCAGGCAGTGACATGTCAGACAAAAGTCAAGAGGGAAAAAAAAAGAAAAGGCAAACAATCCCTGCCCCCTGCCTTCACAGGGCTTACTTTCTCATGGAGGAGACAGATGAAACAAGTCAAATATAGACTTAGAAAGTGACAGGTGCTTGGTGACTGATAAAGCAGAGGAGGGGGAAGAATGACAATACTGTCAGATGGTAATTGATTTACAGGATCTTTTGAATCTGAAGGATCCTTTCATATCACGCTGGGAATCCCTCCTGTACTTTACAATGTTAACCAGGATTCAAGGGAAAAGGGAGAGCAAATGCTAGTTGGACGAATACAGGAAGAAGTGGGGCAAGGAGAAAGAGTACCTTTGATACTTTCTGAGCATTTTTAAAAGTTTATTTATTTATGTCTTCCATGGCTAAAAGAGAGGGAGACAAACACAGAGGGAGAAAGGCAGAGAGAGAAAGAGACAGTCCCCACCCCCACACAGGGTCTTGATTCCATGATCTACCCCCAACTTAGGCCATCCCTGGATCATGGGCACCTACATACCTGGTGTACTCAAGGAGGTCTCCAGACACAAACGTGAACTTCCCATGTGAGTCGGCCTTACAAAGCATTGTGTCTCACTGCTTTGCCACTGTCTGGTCCTATTTTCTAACCATTTTTCATACCAGTCATGGAGGGACATTCATGTTCAAAGCATTCTTTCAGGAGGCTCAATTTGGTACCAGTAGAAAGATACAGTGATGGAGAAAATGATTTTGGAGACACGGGGAGTTAGGAGACTTATCTTAACACTTAGGTTGATGCAAGGATGCAGCTATGGGACTGAGAAACAAAACTTTTTTCCCCCCATGAAGGCAGTTTGTTTGGGAAAATATAGAAACTAAATCAAAGGTCCTTCAAAACAGAGATAGAGAGAGGATTTTTTCCAATCGTCATTTGACACCACAGTTACAGGGAGAATTCTAGAAGTGGCAGGTAGTAGCTGGTGATAGACTGAGAGAAGTAGTAAGAGGTATCTAGCTTGGATTTCTCAATATTTCTCCCATCCATTCCTTCCCTTTCCATCCTTATTCCCAAGTCCTTCTCCAAAATACATCTGTCCCTACACCTGAGTCCATCTCACACCTGTCAATCTGTCACATGAACGGTAGTGTCTAGAACTCAAGTCTGACTTGGCTCTTTCACATCTGGCTGGGAAAGTATTTTTGGTAGAAGGGATCTGGTCACCCCAAACCCTGCCTCTCCCTAGCAGTGCTTATCCCCCGCCCCAGAAAAAAAAATCTGAAGCCATAACTCATGCCACAATTTTCTATCATCTTACAGCTTATGCACTATACCCACCTAAGTATCTCATTTGTTCCTCACAACTCCATGAAATGGACTCCCTAACATTGTCATCATTCCCATTTCACAGAGGAGGCAGAGGTTCAGTGAAATTAAATAACTTCAAAGTATTTGGCTTCTAAGTAGCAAAGTCAATTTGAACAGAGCCCCATGTTTCAAAAGATCAGGAGAAGGAAAAAGATTTACAGCCAGCAACCCTCCCCTCTCCTCCAGGCCTGAGTTTATTGACCTCTCTCTGCTTCTAGAAGTCTGTGAATCAAACTTAGCTTTTCTTGAACAGACAGGTTTAAGTAAGTAATAAGTTTTATACTGCAGACTATTAATTTATTATGATGATTTCATCGCCCAGTGAAATAGCTGTCCATATAATGTAAATTTCAGAGCTCCCTCTCTAAACCAAACCCATAAGCATTCCATGGACGATGGATACCCTGATGTTTAGTGCATCAAAATATAGAAGGGACAGTCTCAGGACAATTCCATGGGAGAGCTGTTTGCTGGGTATTGGAGAAACATGACTCCTACCTTCTGACAGTACCCAAAATCTATCCCAGGCAAAAGCAAAGCAGAGACTGCAGCTCCCACCCCAAGCCCTTTCCACTGTGCCCCATACCAGAATCTCAGTGTCTTCCTCTCCAGGGACCTTGGCTGTGATCTTCCCTGCACCCAACAGAGAGCAGAGCATCTCAGACTCAGACAAGCTCCCAACAATTCTCTCCTAACAGGTTCCTGCTTCACCTCTTGCCTCCCTTCAATTATAGCCTGTAAACATCTGAGTCAGATTATGTCACTTTTCTGCTCAGAGAAATTGAATAGCTTCCTGTAGCTGATTGAGTTTTCTGGAACAGACTATGCAAGGCAATTTAGTGCGTAGGATGTGTAAGTGAGACTGCCATCAGGGAAGGAAGGAAGCAAAATTGGGTAGAGAGCAAAGTTGAGCTGCAATGCTGCTCCAGCCCATAATCGCCTTGGCCATCCCCAGAGGACTCTGTCCTACATCTCCCTATCACCCCCAGCCACCTCCACTCCACAATCACAGGAAAGGAAGACTCAGACAGGAAAGGAAGACTCAGACACAAAGGACGTCCCTTTCACTGCCTTTTTCTCATTACCTCAGGGCTATGTCACACCAACAGACAGGACAATGTGGCCATTGTCTCATTACTTCCTGTCTCCATGTCAATTAAATGTTTCCATATTCCTATATGACAGCTTGAGAAACAGTTTTAGTTCAATGTATTAAGAGGAAAGTAATTAAATATTTGTTCTGGGTTAATTGTATATAAATTGCATGACAATTGAGCTGGTGGTGTAATTAGTGAATCTTAATTGGAGGGCCTTTACAATCAATGTTTAATTTACTAACAATTGTTTTGGCTTAAGTGCAAATCAAATGGCTGTCCACACCCACACTGTGCAGAACCAGCCCACTTCCTGGCTGGCTATAATGAGAACCTCTCTGCAGTTGGTTGTGTGATCTCCAGTAAGTCCTGCACTCTCTAGGAAACTCAGTATTATTATCTACAAAATAGGAACACTGGAAAGAGTAGTAGGAACAGCTAGCATGTATGGAGCCTCTACTAAAAACTGGATGCTGTTTGAAGCATATATGGGTAACTCATTACATGTAGGTAACTCATTTAGTCTCAACAACAACCCTATACCTGTGCTATTTTTATTCCCCATTTTATAGAAGAAATTAAAATAAAGAGTAATTTGACCAAGGCAATAAAGAAAGAGGATTTGACTCCAGAACCCATCCCATCAACAGGGAAGGACTATTACTTCTCATTACAATTTCTAGCACAGTCCTTCAGATACCTAAATCCTTTCACCTCCTTGTCACTGTTTCTTTCCCTGGCACAAAAGCATCTGTCTAAAGCTGAATACTTGTTGACCTTTTCCGATTGGCCACCAACACCAAAGATGTCCTGTGTTACCAACTTCCATAGCTCCCTGTAAGTATGGGCTAGAATATGCTGTGGTAACAAACAGTTCCCAAACATAAATGCCTTATGACCACAGAAGTTTATTTCTCACTCTCCATATCCAATGTGGGAATTGATGGAAATTGTAAGAAAATTTTCTGCATTGTTTTCCTGTGCCTCCACTTCATATGTCTATGTTCTAGGACCCTGACTGACAGAGAAGGCCAACATTACCCATGATAAAGAGAAGTGGCAAATTTAGAACCCATTCTGAATACTCCCACTTATAACTCATGAAATCCTGGCTCATATTTAATGACTAAAGTAAATATCATGGCTACGCCAGAGGTCAGTAGAGAGGGGAGTTGTATCCTTCGTTAAGGAGGAGTACCCAAAAATGCATGACTAATCTCATCAATGGTGGTTGAGAGGAGTATTATTTTCTACAGAGGAGGGAGCAGGCAGCAAATATACCAAATGATAATAGAACCCACCACACATCCCTTCCCTGTGCATCTTTGCTTTTTGCCTTGTGCTAAAAAGTCATCGCTTTGCCAACAGTCCTCTTACTGGGCATAAAATTCCTGGCTTCTTATTCTAATACTGTCTGGAAGGAATTAAGAAATAGCCCGTTGTAATTATCTGAAGTCCACAAAATAGGGCAAGACATTTTTCTGCAATTCCCAGCATCTCCCTACATATACTGAAGTGTCCTCCTCCCTATCCCCATATCCCTGCCTCCACTCTGACAGAGCCTTGCATAATCAAGGCTGAGAAAAACTCCATCAGTTCTTCATCTGTATGGATCACAGTGGTTCTATGGACTGTGGACTTCTGGATTACCTGACTTTGTTTTTTTTGTTTTGTTTTGTTTTGTTTTGTTTTTTTTATTGAGCAGAGTACTAGAGATTTCAGAGACAAACATCTGTCAGATCAATAAACATCTTTTTTGATCATAATAATGATCTCTTAGAGCATAATAAGCCCTTTCCACACTAGCAGTTAGTTTTACACTATCTCCCTTCTTGACAACCATGGTGAGTATGAGAAGGAATAAGGCATTAAAAGGATAGAGGGATCAGAGACTCCAGCCACCTGTTTCTCAGCTAATCTCTTCAACCCTAACCCTACTCAGGAGTCATAGTCCTTCTCTTAGTTTCTCTCTTCCATTCACTATAACTCTTCCCATTCCCCATGATACTACGATACATTGACCTCCTTATATTCACCCCTCATTTTCCTAGTTCACCTTGTCCTATTCTCTGTATCTTCCCTTCAACCACAAGGAATTTTTACTTTATCTCTTTC